>NC_034599.1:56976372-56978478 GCF_900095145.1 Mus pahari | reverse complement strand
CAACATGCCAATTTGGAGGCAAGATGTCACAATTCAATCCATAGTAACCACTCCACACAGAACACAGAATGATCATTTGATAACCACTGAAAGTCACAACTTGGGTGCTTTTAAAACAGAAATGAGGCAGAGATGTTTAAATTTTATTTTTTTTTTTTTTTTTTTTTTTTTTTAGTTTTTCCATTTAGACCAAAGTTTCCACCCCCTCCTCTCCTTCCAGTCCTACCCTCCAATCCCCTGCCACCCCCACCCACTCCTTCCTTTCTCTTCAGAAAAGGACAGGTCTCCCATGGATATCAACCAGCAGTAGTGTATCAAGTTGCAGCAAGAGGAGGCATCTTCTTTCCTATTAGGCTAGATGAGGCAATGCAGGAGGAGGGAAGGGTCCCAAAGGCGGGCAAGAGTCAGAGGCAGCTCCAGCTCCCATCGCTAAGAAGACCAAGTTACATAACCGTGACATAAATGCAGATGGCCTAGGACAGCCTCATGCAGGCTCCCTGGTTGGCAGTTCAGTCTATGTGAGCCCCTAACAGTTCGGGTTAGTTGATTCTGTTGGTTTTATTGGCTCCTACAAATCTTTTCTCCTCTAATGCAGGATCCCCCAAGCTCTGCCTGGATTTCTGCTTCATTTTCTATCAGTTACTAGATGAAACCTCTCTGATGACAATTGGGCTGTGAAAATACCATTAGGCATTATTTCATGGACTTTTTTCCCCCTTTAACCAGTCATGTTTGGCTTTATTCTGCATCCGTCCAGCCTCAGGTTCCTGGCCCTCCAGGCAGTATCAGGGTAGGCTCCCTCTCTTGGCCTGGGTGTCAAGCTTGACCAGCCATTGGTTGGCTACTCTCACAATTTCTGTACCACCTTTACCCCAGCACATCTAGGCAGCACAAATTGTAAATCTAAGGTTTTGTGGCTGGGTTGGTGTCCCAGTCCCTTACTAGAAGTCTTGCCTGGTTACAGGACTTGGCTAATTTAGGCTCCCTATCCCTATTGCGAGGAGTCTTAGGGTCGCCCTCATAGAGTTTCTATAAAATTCGTCCTGGAGATGCCCCCACCACTGATTCCAGTTGTCTCTCTCAGTGCTCTCTACCTCTATCCTCCCCATACCTGATCCCTCCTGTTCCCATCCCCAGCCACTTTGGAAATCAATATGGCAATTTCTCAGAAAGCTGGGAATTGACCTACCTCAAGACTCAGCTATACCACTCCTGACAAAGGATGCTTGCTCAGCCATGTTCATAGCAGCTTTATTTGTAACAGCCAGAAACTGGAAACAACCTAGATGTCCCTCAACCAAAGAATGGATGAAGATGTGGTACGTCTACACAATGAAGTGTTATTCGGCTTTTAAAAAACAATGACATCAAGAGATTGGCAGGCAAACTGATGGAACTAGAAAAGATCATTCTGAGTGAGGTGACCCAGAAAGACAAACATGGTGTATACTCACTCCTAAGTGGATATGAGCCATAAAGGATAACCATGCTACAATCCACAGACCCCAGAGAAACTAATTAACAGGGGGAGGTGGGGCATGAACCTCACTGTGAAGGGGAAATAGAATGGACATCTTGAGTGGATGGCAATTGGGGGGGCAGTGTCTGGATGGGGGCAGAAATTCTTACTTAGGGCTCAGGCAGCAAAGCTGCATGGCTTGCTACCTCATCAGGAACTTTGTCTTTGATCCTATGAGTTTTAATTCTCTCATAGTACTGTCTGGAAGAAAACAGTGTTTTGTTTTTTTCAAGATTTATTTATTTATTATATGTTAAATGCACTATAGCTGTCTTCAGACACACCAGAAGAGGGCATCAGATCTCATTACAGATGGTTGTGAACCACCATGTGGTTGCTGGGATTTGAACTTAGGATCTTTGGAAGAGCAGTCAGTGCTCTTAACCACTGAGTCATCTCACCAGCCCCAACACACTGTTCTTAAGAGGGTTGTTTTATTTGTAAACTGACAAGGCAAAAGTGACATATTAAAAATGTACCATCAGCCGGGCATGGTGGCGCATGCCTTTAATCCCAGCACTCGGGAGGCAGAGGCAGGCAGATTTCTGAGTTCGAGGCCAGCCTGGTCTACAGAGTGAGTTCCAGGA
>NC_034599.1:56968815-56976326 GCF_900095145.1 Mus pahari | reverse complement strand
AAAGAAACCCTGTCTCAAAAAACCAAAAAAAAAAAAAAAAAAAACCTCAGTGGCTCAGTGGTCAAGAGTATATACTGTTCTTGTAGAGGACCTGAGTTCAGTTCCCAGTACACAGGTCAGGCAGCTCAGAAGCACCTGTGATTCCAGCTCTCAGGGATCTGGTGCCCTCCTCTGACCTCTGAAGGCACTGCACTTACACATACTTAAACGTACTCAGACACACATATGCACATAATTTAAACATCTTGTACCGGAGAGAAAACTCAACAGTTAAAAGCACTTCTTGCTTTTGCAGAGGACCTGAGTTCAATTCCCAGCATCCACATGGTGCCTCACAACCATCCTTAACTCCTAGGGAAGGTAAGGACAGCACAGGTGGTGTGTGTGTGTGTGTGTGTGTGTGTGTGTGTGTGTGTGTGTGTGTACGTACATACACACATACACATATACATATATGATATGTAACTTTAATGAGAGAAATGTTTTTATAAAGAATTTTAGGGCTGGAGAGATGGCTCTGTGGCTAAGAGTCAATGTTACTCTTTCAGAACAGTTCCCACTCACTACTGCCTGTGACTCCAGATCAAGAGGATTCCACACCTCTGGCCTTCAAGGGCATCTCCACACATATGGCATACACACACAAATTAAAACTAATATTTTTAAAAGATTTTTTTAAATATGCTAACATAAACTACTACATTTTTTTATTTTGAATACAGAATTTAGAAATACCCCTAAAGCCATAGAGGGATTGAAGAGAGGACTCATTCCACAAAGCACTTACCATGCAAGTATGAGGACCCAAGTTCATATCCCAGCATGCACATAATAAGCTGGACACAGTGGCCCCTGTCTCTTCTCCCAACATTGGGGAGGCAGAGACAGGAGCACCCCTGGGGCTCCCTGGTCATCCAGTCTAGACAGTCATCCAACTCCAGGTTCCGTGAAAGACCCTGATTCTAAAACTAAGGTTGGACGGGTTGGACGTTATTGAAGAAGATACCACCAAAAAGAAAAAAAGAAAACAAAAAAAAAAGAAAGAAAGAAAAGAAAACACCATTATCTGGCTTTTTTACACATACTTCAGGTGCACGCATAGATACATACACACATACATACGCACACAGGACATAGTTAAGTACTTGAAGATTGCAAATAGTAAGGCTATTTTTCTTCCTTTTTCTTTAACATACAAATGCTTTAACAGTTGTAGGTCACCCCACGGGCCAACTGGTGGATATCAAGGATCCAGCAGCAAGATCAGCACCGCCTCCAAGCCTCTCTTTCTGACCCCAGTAGAGTAAGCACATCACCCTCTAGCATAGGGCCTTTCATGCTGCAGATACTGGAGCCACTGGTGTCATTGATAAATTCTACATGCACCTGTGTGCACTGTCCTGCAAACCACCAGTCCATCCTGGAACTTTGGTTACCCTGGCTATCATGGTAGTCTGTATGTGACTCTTGTTCATGATGGCAGCAAACTAGTAGACAGTAGATTACTTTCCTAATTTCTCAATGTTCTGTGTATGTGTGGGGGGGGGGGTTGTGGTTGTTGTTTAAAAGCTTTTGGACAGGGCCTAACTATAGTGCCCTGGCTGGCTTGGAACTAAGTGTGCTGACCAGGCTGACCTTGAACTCACAGAAATCAACCTTCCTTTGCTGCCTGAGTGCTGAGATTAAAGGCACACACCACCACGCCTGGCTTTAATAACAATTTTTAATCCCAAGTTCTCATTTCTATAAACTGTTTAAAACAGTCAACAATCTCGGGATAAAACACTGATCTCCATTTTACCAGCCCATTAAGGATGTCAGGTTGAAATGGATGTGAATTTAAATGTTGTGTTGGTGATGAATTTGAATGTTTGCTGCTCCATTTCTGGTGAAAAGAAATACATTTACCATCTGGAGCAAGTGATTGATCATTCCCATATGTAAACTGCACTTCCTGAATGTTAAGGAGCAGCCACTCAAAGTTGCTAATCCTTCTCCAGGATTCTGCAAAATGATAGCAGTGCAAAAAGTCATTAAGGAGAAGTAACGGCAGCAAACGGGCAGAGAAAAGGACCATGAGGGACAGAACCTGCAGCTCCCACAGGAGACAAAAGGTTAGGCGGGTGTGAGGTAGCCCAGGGCTCGGGGCAGCTGGTGCCTACCTGGGATTTTGCTCTGGGATAAAACTGAAGGAGGACAGCTTTGGCCCCCTTTGAAGGCCACATATCAGAGATCTGCATATTGCATGTTTACCTTATGATTCATAACAGTAGCAAAATTAGAGTTATGAAATAGCAACAAAAATAATTTTAAGGAGTCCCAAGGTGAGGAACTACATTAAAGGGTTTCAGTATTTGGAAGGCTGAGAACCACTGAGCTACAGAGATGACTCAGTTGGTAGAGGCTTGCTGTGAAAACATGTATAACTGAGTTCAAATCCCAGATAAAGCTGTAACTTACTGGAGAGGCAGAGACAGGTGAATCCTTGGGGCTCATTGGCCAGCCAGCCTAGCCAAATTGTTAAGCTGAAGGTTCAGTGGAAGACCCTGTCTGCAGTACATATGTATGTATATATGTATGTATGTATGAATGAATGTATGTATTTTTAAAGTTTTAAAATTGTTTATTCTTACTTTGTGTGTATCAGTGTTTGCTTGCACATATATGTCTATGTATAACATGCACACTGAAGCCAGTAAAGGGCATCAGATCCCCAGGAACTAGAGTTATAGATGGCTTATACAGCCATGGTTGGGGGAGAATTAAACCCAGGTCATTTGCAAATTATCAAGTGCTCTTAACCACTGAGCCATCTCTCCAGTCCCCAAGAGCCTGTCTCTAAAAGAGAGAGGAGAAAGGAGAGTGCAGAGAGGAGACAGACAGACAGACAGACAGACAGAGACTGACTCTGACTGCAGGTCAACCTCTGACCTACACACACACACATTTCTAATATCTAGAAATCCTGGTGTCTATTGCTTTGAGGCCTAGAGAGGACAGTAACTCCTCAGGGTGACCTGAAGCTGAAGTCTTGCCTATAAACAAATATTCAGCAAACTGCACAATTTGAACATGATGCCTGATAATTTATCTGCAAGATAAATTCTCTGGAACTGAGTTGACTACAGTGGGAAACCCCAAACAAACTCCCACAGTCTGTCTGTATAGCAAGTCAAGAAGAGCTGGAGGCAGCATCTTGCTTCCCTAGCTTCTGCAGGGGGCACCGTCTCCGTGGGACTGGCTCAGTGCAGAACACTGGCCCAGTATCCATGCTGTTTTAGGTTTAGCTCCCAGCCCTATGGAGAGGGAAAGTATAAAACATTACAAATCTAAGTTGAGTTGGAGCTACGGCACTTCCATAGCACCTGCCTGCTGTATCCTTTCTACAGTCGTTATATTGTCCTTGGAACACCCTAGATGAGGAGCAAGAGCCCTACAGATCCACACACTCACAGAGAAGGGCGGGGCCCTGAGGCTCTGGACTGACAGTTCTGCCTTCACATCTGTTTCAGTCTAGAAGTGTGCCTGGAAGGTTGGGGCCCCTGGGGTGCATCTTGCCTCTCAGCTTGTTCTGTCAGCCTCAGGCTTGGCTCTGAAGGAGAGGAGAAGGGACCAGGTCTCCTCTCCCTCCTGTTTGTTAACACTTCTGGATCACCTCTGAGCTCACACCCATAACCACACTGGGCAGGTTATCTGTCTGCTCCTGTTCTCTTGGTTCCTAAGGCTTTATGAGCCATTTTCCTCTTTTCAGGGAGTCCTGTCTTTCTGCCAGACTAGGGCATCACCCAGAGGAGGGGCTAAGCCTCCATCAGACTCAAAGCTGCTGTTTCTCCTTTCCCTTCAAACCTGTCTCCACCCCCAGAGTTCACAAAGTTTGCTGACGAATATTCAGTCATTGTCATGGATTAGAGTGAAGCCCGGGGTACATAGCTTTCTGGGAATATAGAGCCCTCTGCAAGCCCGGGGACACATCCAACCTGCAGGAAGAAGCCAGAGAACTGTAGTGTCCCTGTATTGTCAGCGAACTCACAAACCAGTCTGGGCTAGCCTGGTCCTTTCCTGCTCCCTTGCCCCCTCCTCCTTTTTATTGTTCATGTAGCTCAGGTTAGCTTCCAACTCACTATCTAGCTAAGGATGACTTTGAATTCCTAATCCTCCTGCCTCTACATCCCAAGTGCTAGAATTCCAGAGGTGTTCAACTGAGCCCAACTCAGTCTGACTTTTCCAGAACCCACACTGAATCCACCCAAAAGTCACTGGACCCACACTCATAAGAACCTGATTTGTCCTTGGGTTCCGAAGAATTTGCACGTCCTGGTTGAGAAAGCGGGATTCTGGTGTGGAGATGGCAATCCGGCTCTTTCCCCTCCCCTTTCCCTCAGTCCCTCTTCTTCCTCACTCCCGAGTCAGACTCTGCCCTGGAGGGTGAACTATGAGCTGCCTAAAATATAAAGTCATTTGTAAGTTCTCCTCATGGTCTGGCATTGGTACCCACAGCATAACCAGGGCCTCTTGGGAGCGTTAGGAGGAGAGGCAAAGAATGGGTCCTGGGTCACAGCAGCAATGAGAGTGAATGAGGCCTGGCCCTAAGGTCTCCCTGGCTGGCTCCTACTGCTAAGCTGCTATTCCCATCCCCCTCTTTGGCTCTTTCTCCTCGAGAGCAGTCTCTGAATAGACGGAGGAAATCGTTTGCTGAAGGCTTTCTGTCTGGGTCACAGTCAGTCGGCATAGCCACTTCTAATCAATGTACCCAGCCCTCAGTGACAGCCCGGCACCTGCCTGCGCTGTAAGCAGATCTCATGGTGAATTAATTTTTTTCAAATGACTAATTGAATTTAAATAGACTGAGAGGAAAAGGTTGTCCTCTGCTGACAGCGTGGATTTCTCCAGACCTCCACAGAGACCTCTGCCCCAGGCAGCCAGCCTCTGGAAGAACTCTGTGGATCCTGGGGAACTTTGCCAGGAAAGTACCCAGAGAGAATTCTCAGGGACTTCCTGTCCCTGCCCAGAGTGGTTAGGGCTTTCAATGCTTTCAGCCAGATGTCTAGAAAGGTTCACAAATGCAGGTAAAAGGCCGTTATATTCAGGGTTGGAAGAGTTCAGCCATTAAGGGGACTAGGGTTCTTACACGTGGCTCACAACCTTTGTAACTCCAGCGCCAGAGCATCCAATATTCTGGCCTTCACAGACATTGTACATTTACATATATGCAAATAAACCACCCACACACATAAAATTAAATAAATATAAAAGAAAAAACACTCTACTCTTCATATCTAAAACACAAACTTGGGGCCTAGAAATAACTCAGCTGGTACAGCGCTTGCCTTGCACGGATGAGGTGCTGAGTTCTGTTCCCGTGTAACATCAGAGGAGGGAGGCCAAGATGGGCGCGTCCATGGGGTTCACCAGCTAGGCAGCCTGAACTACTTGGTGAACCTCCAAATTCTACCTCAAAAACACACCCACACATACATATACACACACATATACACATACATACCCAACACATATATATACCCACACATACACATACACCCACACATATACACACATACATATACACACACCCACACATACACACACATATACACACACCCACACACACATACATATACACACAGAGAGATAGAGAGGGGAAAGAGGGAGGAGAAGATGAAGAAAACCACCCACAAGCTCACATGCTCAGAAGCCTTCAGAAACCTGGGTCAGTAAGTGATAGGAGTTGGGGCTGGGCTATGGCAAGTAGAAAGCATTAAAAGTTGTCTCAAGGTGGGCTGGAGAGATGGCTCAGTGGTTAAGAGCACTGATTGCTCTTCCCAGAGGTCCTGAGTTCAAATCCCAGCAACTACATGGTGGCTCCCAACCATCTGTAATGGAGTCTGGTGTCCTCTTCTGGTGTGTCTGAGAAAGCAACAGTGGTGTTCTCATATGCATAAAATAAATGAATAAATCCTTTTTAAAAAATTCTTAAGGGATGGTGAGATGGCTCAGCAGGTAAGAGCACTGACTACTCTTCCAAAGGTCCTGAGTTCAAATCCCAGCAAGCACATGATGGCTCACAACCATCTGTACAGCTACAGTGTACTCATATACATAAAATGAATAAATAAAATTGTTTCAAAAACTAAGTTACTTCTAGTCAAGTAGGGTGCCTTATGCCTGTAGTCCCAGCATTGAGGTGACTGAGACAGGAGGATGGCCTCAAGTATAAGGCCAACAGTGGGCACAGTAGACCCTCAGGATGAAGAAGCTATAATACCTGCCCATGTGAGTGAGGGCTAGGCTGAGGCTATCAGTTCCAGGACAGATGGCTCAGACAGAACACCACCCCAAAAGGCAAAGGTAAGGGCTGAGGGTGCAGGTCAGTGGGCAGAGTGCTGGCATAGGCTTATAATCCCAGCACCCAGGAAGTGGAGGCAGGAGGGTCAGAGGTCAGAGTCACCCATGGATAATGAGGCTAGTGAAACCGCCTCAAAACAATCATAATTATTGTTATAAATAAATTACTACTAGCTAGACAAACAAAACAAACATTCAAGGCTAGAGGAACCTGTGCATCGTTAGACTTTGATGGACATTTACACTGGCCTTCTGTTCTCAGCCTCCTGTCTCACGTGTCGCTCCCACAGGACTGAGCCTCACTTGGCACCTGCTCTCTGTGTTCTCACCCTCTGTGATCGCAAGGGTCAGCTCAGCTCCAGGCTCCTGATCAGCGGCACTTCTGTCTGCGGCGCACACCTGAGAGCCCACAGCTCCAGCTGCACCCACAGCCCTCTACCCTTTGGTTACAAGCCGTGGGTGCATGAGCGGAGCCCCACAGTGTCTGATCCAGCTATCCCGAGTCTTCTCTGATGTGATTGCTAGAACTCATTCCCAAGTCAGTGACTCTCCCTGGGGGCCATTTGGCCCCTTGGGGAGCTCTGGTAATGTCTAGCGATCTTTTCATTTGTTGTTACAATTGAAGAGGTGGAGAAGTAGTGTCATGGAGTGCATAGAGGTCAACTCTTAAGACTGTTCCAGAGAGCAGCAGACAGCCACTACAATGAAAGATTACAGCGATGCTGAAACTCTCTGAGTCTAGGCCTGGCTGAGCTCCCTTAGGGCCAGGCAATGACTTGGTTCATCCTGTGGGCTCTCAGGGTCAGTGACATGGGGTCTGACCTGCAGTAGGCACTCAGTGTGGGCATGCAGGTGCGTCTTATAGCAGGGGTGAGGACTGAAGAGAACAGCCCACTCTTGGCACCACCTAGCTTGGTGCAGAATCAAGGACGCTGATGCACGCTCTCTCCTTCTTGGCTCACGGCACAGCCGGGTTTACTAAGAGGATGCTGTTTTGCCCTAGGAAGGCTTCCAAGGCATGGTAGAAACTAGGTGTTTGTTTTAGATGGGCTCTTAAGATTGCAAGAACATGCCGGGCGTGGTGGCACACGCCTTTAATCCCAGCACTCGGGAGGCAGAGGCAGGTGGATTTCTGAGTTTGAGGCCAGCCTGGTCTACAGAGTGAGTTC
>NC_034599.1:56967388-56968750 GCF_900095145.1 Mus pahari | reverse complement strand
AAAACAAAACAAAACAAAACAAAAAGATTGCAAGAACATAACAGAGCTTCTTAAGTTGGAAGTCTCAGGATAGGGATGGAAATGGAAAGCCAGACTCTGGGAAGAACAGGGCATCCGTGAGACAATGCAGATGTATTTCTGTCTCTCCTGGCATCCTGTCCCCATCCCAGGTATTCCCAGACATTCCCGTTTCCCCTTACCTTGGACCCTGTGAGCCCAATTCATCCACAGTGCCGGGTACCCATAGTACCTTTTATGAGCCCTGGGAAATGTTTTCTTTAAAACGAATAAGATTTAGGGGTGGGATTCAGCTGTGCAATGCTGCTAGACTAGCATTCATAAGCCTGGGTTCTCTGGGCACCGTGGACATGTGTCACCAGGGACATGTGTCACCAGGGACATGTGTCACTGAGGATGTATGTCACCAGGGAGATGTGTCACCAGGGACATGTGTCAGGATCTTCATGGTGTTGGGATTGACCTCACTGGAGTGATGGGGAGTAAGGAGATGACAAAGGTTGTGATGGCTCGGGAGTTGAGGGTGCTGGCTAGTTTAATTCCTAGCAAGCCTGTGGTGACTCACAACCATCTGTAATGGGATATGAGTCCCTCTTCTGGTTACCATGAAAATAGAGCACTCATATACATAAAATAAATAAATCTGAGAGGAGAGGGGGGGAGAGAGAGGAGAGAGGAGAGGTGCCCTTGCCCCAGCCTTGAGTTGGCTAAACTAGTCTGTGGGAGCCAGGTGCCTGGCCTCACTACACTTACATCTTCCTGGCAGAGACTTGAGCGGCTGCCTGCCTGCGAGCAGTTGGAAGAGGTTACTTTGCAACTCAATCCAGCTGAGACAAAGGGGTGGGGTTTGGGGGTTTGCCTATATAAATGCAGAACTGAAAAATCAAAATTTGAGCCTTGATCAGAGAACTTCAGGCTCGCTATTTCGCTATTTCTCTCGTCTGCCCATCCTAATCCCATCCCCAGCTCGCCTTCCAGGTACACCCCGTTCTCCATGACCACTGGACGGCTACAGAGAGAGACAGCAGAAGCCCACAAAAAAGCTAGGGTCAGGTGGGAGGTGTGCTCAGCATTTATGACAGAAGGCTGAATGAGGAGGCTGGAAGCTCATCTCAGCAGGTGTCTCTGTGGGGGAGCAGCCCCAGGCTGCTGTCACCAGGAGGATGGGGTACTGTCTGCCCACAAGGGGAAGGCCTTGCAAGCACTCCCATGGATCTGAGGTACTCATGCCTTTGCCATGATCTTGTTCATGTCAGCAATACACATCTGCTCAGGAGTTTATCCACTTTCCACAGAGAAGGAAGGAAGGAAGGAAGGAAGGGAGGGAGGGAGGGAGGGAGGGAG
>NC_034599.1:56960032-56967373 GCF_900095145.1 Mus pahari | reverse complement strand
GGAGGGAGGGAGGAAGGAAGGAAGGAAGGAAGGAAGGAAGGAAGGAAGGAAGGAAGGGGAAGAGAAGGGAAGGGAAGGAGGGAGGGAGGGAGGGAGGGAGGAAGGAAGGAAGAAAAGAAGGGAGGGAGGATAATAACAGATTGAAAATTATAAAAGCCAAGTGTGGTGATGGAGCCTCAGGTACTTGGGATGCAGAGCCTAGGAGCTAGGGACCAGTCTGGAAGACATGAGAGGACCTTGTCTTGATGATGGTGGTGGTGATGATGGTGGTGGTGGTGATGGTGGTGGTGGTGATGGTGGTGGTGGTGATGATGGTGGTGGCGGTGGTGGCAGACGCACACAGACTGTCACCTAATAATCCTTTTACTGTGAAGGATAGGGCACAAAGACCCTGCCTACCCTCTCTTTCCCTCCCTCTCTTCTTGTCCTGGGTGCAACTCCACTGCAAAGCAGACCTGTTGGTTTTTTTTTTTTTTTTTTTCTGTAAAAATCCATAGAGGAGCCTTTGGGGACACAAACACAGGACTGGATGTACTCTGATATTGATGAATAGTCTTTAGGAAAGCGCTTTCCGGAATGGACTCTATTAAGTCAATTTAATTCTTTGATCAATTTCCTATAAACCCCAGTTAAACTATTTCCAATGTTTTCCTTTCTTCATTTCCAGTTGACCGAAACTATTTTCATCAGAAACTAGTTCTTTTCCCCTTAAATGTCATAGCAGAGGTTTGTCTCATGGGTGATGTTTGTCAATATCAAGCCCTCACTGATAACAGTTTCTGCTGTGGCAGGGTTTATTCGTTTTGCTTTGTTTTGTTTTGTTTTACTGCCTATATTTCTACCCTGTTCATCTTCTGGGGTCAAATTTTTATCTCAATTCTGTCGAGGACATTTGATTCTTCCATGAGATCTGGCAGACACAGCCTATCTGTGCAGCCACGTGCTTTTCCATGTACTTCTTAAAAGACTTTAAGAGTCTGTAGCTTGCTGGGCAGTGGTGGCGCAGGTCTAGCACATCTATAATCCCAGCACTTAGGAGGCAGAGGAGGCAGGGATCTCTGAGTTCAAGGCCAGCCTAGTCTATAGAATGAGTTCCAGGACAGTCAGGGCTACACAGAGAAACCCTGTCTCAGAGGTTTAAAAAAAAAGTCAGTAAAAGTCTGTGGCTTTTTCTGAGACTAAAGTATGAAGGGAATGTGACTTAGACACACAGGTGAGGAGGGGCGCAGAAGACGCTCTGAGCTGAGTTCTTGCTGAGTCCTGGGAGTGGCCTGAGGAGGGAGAAGCCCATTAAGTAAGAAAGAGCACGGGACCGCTGTTCTTCTGTTCTAGCTGATCTTGTTGTCTGAAGTCTTAAGTTATGAGGAGTCCTTCTGACACTCTTCGGGCAGCTATGGTGTGCTGGTTAGTTAACGCGAGGGCCCAGCCCCCCGTGAGCCTGCACAGGAACATGCCCTCGGTGATGACGAACTTGGAGGTGTAAACTGAAATCAATTCCTTCCTTTCCCATGTTGATTGGGTCACAGTGTTTGTCACAGAAAGCAAACGGGAACACATGGTCTCTGTCCTGTGATGTGAAAGATGACAACATGCACCTGCCTGCCACCAGATCAAGCTGGACCAGCAGTTCTTGGAAAGCAGGGAAGGCCAGAAGAACCTGGTGTCCAGAGGCCTGGGGGGAACAGTGCGCCTGCGCGGGGGGGGGGGGTCCTCTGTTAGGAAGCGCTGTTAAATGTCCGGTCCGGACAGCAGGCGGGGCCACTTTGGGTCTGCAGGTGATGAAAGGGAATTAGGCTAATAAGGAAGACTTCTTTCAGACCAGGTGAGTCTCCCTTGAGTCTCAGACCCTCTGAGAAGGGGAATGGGGAAACCGGTGGCACACTCTCCATAGTTGGCAGAAATTGTCAGGATGGCTGTTAACATCCCTGGGGCCTGCAGTAAAAGCACAGTAGGGAAGGCTGAGTTATCGTGGTGGAGAGGGTGGCTAGCTTACGTAAGGGCTTGAGCTCACTCCCGTGCACCCTGGCAGGAGCAGAGTCCAAGGGGAAGCCAGCCTATCATGTATTTGGAGATTTTGATCCCGTGACTCTTCAACACGACCTGTACCTGAAGAAGAACGAGTATGTAGAGGAGAAAATCTGTTCTTTCATATTTACTGCAGTGTTGTTTACAGCCAAGACACGGAATCAACGTATGTGTCCCTCAACAGAGAAAGAAGTAGCGCTACACTGGAATGAAACTCAGCTGCTAGGGGGCCTGCCAAGCGTGCACAAAGCCCCGCCTCAGCACAAGCCAGCATGGATGCAGGCCTAGAATCCTAGGATTGAGGAAATGAGACAGAAGGCCCAGAAGTTCAAGGCCATCTTGGGCTCTTTGAAATGCCTGTCTCAAAAATAAATAAATAAATAAATAAATAAATAAATAAATATTTTAAAAAGACACAATCCATGTACACAATTTTATTTAACCATTAAAAAGAACCAAACAGGATAAAATTCCGCTGTTTATCCAGTGGCAACAGCTTTAAGTGGCCCAGGAGGTCATTATGTCTGTCACATGAAAGAAGTCAGAGCAACAAAAGGTAGCTGCCACCTGAGCTCCCTCATCTGTGGGACCTAAGGAAGTTGCTTTCGAATGTAGATGTTGCAATTAGCAGGGTGGTTGCCAAGGGCTAGGTAGTTGGGCTGATGTTGACCAAAAGATACACGTTTGGGCTGGTGAAATGGCTCAGCAGAAAGAGGTATTTCTGGCCAAGACGGAGGACCTGAGCTGGACCCTTGAAACTCACGTGGTGTAAGGAGAAAACTGAATTCCACAAGTTGTCCTCTGACCTCTGCGTGTGCACACACACGCGCGCAAACACACAAATGTAAATGATTATTTTAAGGACATATAATTTCAGTAGAAATAAGCAATATAGTGGCTCTAGTTAATTGGATTCTTGAAATGTTCTGAGCGTGGTTATAAAGTGTTTCATGTTGGGTGATGCGTGTGCTAATTCAGCTCGGGGAGGCTGGCATGTATGTTTGTCATGCTTAGCCTCAGCAGGGAACTTCATACACCTAGAGTCACTTGGGAAGTAGGACTTTCACCTGGGAACTGTCCAGATCAAAGTGGCCTGTGGCCACTTTGTATTTTCTTGACTGCTTCTTGATGTGGGAAGGCCCAACTGCCCACTGTGGGCGGTTCTATTCCTAGGTCACTGGTCTTGGGTTGATAAGAGAGAAGGCCAGAAGAGCAAGCAGTAAACAACAGTTCTCCATGACCTCTGCTTCGGCCCCTGAACTTTCATAATTGCCCTTCCCTTATATCTCTATTTGTACTCATTTTCAGTGATCCAAAGAGTCAGAAACTACTTATTTGTGGGGCCAGCAAGATAGTTCAGCTGGTAAAAGTGTTTGGCAAGCAAGCCTGACAACCTACATTTCATCCCTAGAACCCATTAAAAATGAAAGGGGGTAATTTTTGGTTTCTTTAAAAATCAAGTTATGTTATGTGAATGTTTTTGTTTCAATCCCAGGTGTGGGATAAGAGGCTGCATCATGGCAGGTATTTATGATTTGCCTCCTGCACTAGCAGGAGCTGATTTTGCCAGCTGCAGATAGCTTAATCAGGGGGTGGGGGTGTCGAGGGGGGGTGGGTGGCAACCTGAAGAGACTATAAATGGGAGAGCCCCGAGAAGGCCTGGGGTCGCCGCTGTTGCTGCTCCCAGTTGCTCTGTTGCAGTGTGAGAAGATTGAGCCTGCCCTAAGGAACTCAATGTCCCTAATTGAGGAAGTAATCAAAAGAAGTCTACATTCCCTTTCTAGCCAACCTTCTCTCTCTCTCCTGTTGGGAGATTGGAAGGGATGGGGTGGAATAAACATTGGAACAGAGGAAGAGGTATAAGGACCCAATAAAATAGCTCAAAACAAATATACCAACAAGGTGCAGGGCTGAAGAGATGACTCCATGATTAAGAACACTAGCTGCTCTCAGAGGACCTGTGCTTGGTACCCAAACCACCCAGGCACATGAATGGTGTTCAGATCACACATACAGCTGAAAAGCTCATACACACAAAATAAGTGATTAAAAAGAAAAAGCTCGATGTGGTAGTGTGCACCTAGAATCCCAGCACCTACAGTGAGGGCTGGGCTACTCTACAGTGGAAATAAGAGAGAGCCTGCCTCTACACAGTGGAAGAAGATAGCTAATTCCTAAGAGTTGCCCTCCCACCTCCACAGGCACTCGCACGCACGCATGCACACACTCACCCCAGATGTATATACATATTTAAAAAAATAAAATTTGCTATACTCAGAATAAAACATTTAGGTGCACTTTCATCATGGAAATTAAATCAGGTGTAAAAATTCTTTTGAAATGGTATGTGGAAATGGTTTTTCCTGAATTGTTGAAACATATCTTAGCCAGATGTGGTGGTGCGTGCCTTTAATCACAGCACTCAGGAGTCAAAGGCAGGCGGATCTCTGAGTTCAAAGACAGACTTGTTTACAGAGCAAGTTCCAGGCCAGCCAGGAGTACACAGAGAAACTTTGTCTCAAAAACACAAACAAACAAAAAAATTAAATAAATAATAACTTATCTGTTGGATGGAGATGGCAAAAATTCTAATTAACTGTAGTAAATGTCAAAACTTGAAATAAAAAATATTTAAATCTGAGCTTCCCAATTTAACTTTTTGAAATTGGTTAAAATTTAGCAAATATTTTATAAAAATGAAATAAATGCAGTTGTAACATTCAATGCCAGGCAAGTAGTCTTGGCAGTGAGCTGCCCTGTCGCCTCTAAGATACTTTCCCTAAATCCTGGTCACATGTGTCTTCAGTGTAGCAGTAACCATTAGCATTTATCTGCTTCGCGATTTAACAGTCTAAGGAAGGACTGCTGTGTTTCGAATTGTTTTAGGGTGGAAGGGAAAGCAAGAGCTTGGGAGTTGGGGGTGGTCTCTACTCTGCGGGTCAGTTCTGGATTTGATCTGTCTCATCCTAGCAAAAGTGCTGAGGGCAGGGTCCTAACTCACAGAGCTGGAAGACCGCTTCAAACCTGATCAGAGGTTTCTGAGTCAATTTGGAGCTGAAGGCTGGAGACAGTTTGGAGACCCGGAGAACTCAACAGCAGAGCGAATGTTTGAGCCGTCACGAGGGCGCCACCTGCAGGGCAGTGGAGGCTCAGCGGGGCTAAGTGGGAGAACGGAGGTGGTCCTCGGAGGATGCTGGGGGGAACACAAGGAGGGTGCTTCCTTGCTCTCCTCATCAACTAATCAGCTATTTTTTCTCCTTCTTTCATCTGGCAGAGTAGAGGGAAGTTCTTTCCAGAGTCTTGCCGCAGACACCTCATTCCGTGGAGACTCAGAACAAGCCAATGCCTCTCCAAGATATTTTTATTTTTAAAGACAGCCCTGGCTAGCCTGGGAGTCACTATGGAGACCAGTCTGGCTTCACTACAATCCTCCTGCCTCTGCCTCCCAAATGCTGGAATTAAAGGCATGTGTCACCACGCTCAGCTCGAGTTTCAGTTTCTTTACACTTTTTCAGATTTGACATAAATATTTTCAAACATACCCACATTAGTTTCGTAAATTATTGAAGTGTCTCAAGAGAGGGAAAATTACATAGCTAAGTCTTTACGACCCGATATTATTCAGTCTGCCACCCAGAACTGCCATCCCGGAGCCCAGTCCAGGGCTTTCCGTGTCTAGGATTCCCCCCTTGCAGCTTTCCAGAGGCCACGCCTTCAGCACTCTGGCAGCGGTTGGACCTCCTAGCCTGCCTGTCTCTAAGCTCCTCCTCCACCTTTGCTGCCTTTTTCTGATGAAGGACTCGAGGGCTCCTTTCATCCCCTTCTCAACCTCATTCCACCCCCGGGGGAACTTATTCATGTCTGTGGCATCAGGAACGGCACCTAAGATTCACTCATCAGTGTGGCTGCAGGTGCTCCAGTGCATGTGATGAGGCACCACTTCAGACCTGGAGACGCTACCAAAGCCAAGGTCCTGCTTCCTGGGACCTGTCATTCTCTGAGAGGAGCTAGGCGGTGAACATGTGAACCTGCAATTTAACAAGTTAACTCCCGGGTCTGTGTGTGAACAGGACCGGGAAAGAGCTATGAGCGTGGGGAGGCTGGAAGCCCAACCTGGTTTGTTGTGGTGGCAGCAGGGCTTCAGCATCTCAGGGGCCTGTTAGAAGAGCAGCTTCTCTGCCAGTCCACACCTACTGGATAAAAACCTTTGTGCTTAGAAGCCAGCATCTAGTTTTCACTTCCCTCAAGGGGACTCTGCCAGGGTTTCCAAAGAGCCTTCCAGGTAAAGGCCTGCTTATCTTGGTATCAGTAGGTGTCACAAATTGCTACAAATGTAGTGACCTAAAATAATATGAATTCATTTTTTTTCTTGTCCTGGGGCTCAGAAGTCTAGAATCGGCTTCACTATGCTCAACTCAGATGCTTGCAGAATTGAGTCCTTTCAAAGCTCTGGAGAGACACCACTGGCTGGCCTCTCCAGCTCTAAGAGGGTGTCAGATCCCTGAGGGCCTGACTACGTCTGTCTAACCCCCACTTGTCTCTAGATCGATTGCTCTGACTCTAATCCTGCCTGGTCACTTCTGATTCTACTGGCCCCACCCTGGAATCCAATATAACTTTTCCAGCAACCTTACTTTAAGATCCTTGGGCTCCGTTGGTAGAATGGCTAGCTAGCATCCACAGAGTCGCGTAGGTTCCATCCCCAGCAGTACACAAATGGGGCTTTGATGCTGCATCCTAAATACCTGAATGTGGGAGACAGAAGCAGGAGAATCATAAGTTCAAGGTCATCTGTGGCTATACAGGGCATTCATTCAAGGCCATCCTGGGCTATATAAGACCCTGCCTCAAATACACACACACACACACATAAACACATACATACACACATACATACATACATACACACACACACACACACTTTTACTTTGATTCTGGGGATCAAAATCAATGTGCAACATTGAGTTTTCAGTACTTACTACTTACTGAACCATCTACCTGGTCCCATGCTGTGAATCTTTTTGAGGAGGGAAATCCTCCTTAAGACAGAAGGTAGCTGATGCAGCCAGCAGAGGCTGTGAGTCATGAAGTAGCCTCAGACCAGCCACTCACTCTTGTAGGATCTTAGCATCTTATAATGTGTCTTAGTTAGGGTTTCTATTCCTGGACAAAACATCATGACCAAGAAGCAAGTTGGGGAGGAAAGGGTTTATTCAGCTTACACTTCCACATTGCTGTTCATCACTAAAGGAAGTCAGGACTGGAACTCAAGCAGGTCAGGAAACAGGAGCTGATGCAGAAGCCATGGAAGGATGT
>NC_034599.1:56931391-56959583 GCF_900095145.1 Mus pahari | reverse complement strand
CCAGGAGTACTCAGCAGTGGTACCCAGAAGTAGGCCAGGAGTACTCAGCAGTGGTATCCAGAAGTAGACCAGGAGTACTCAGCAGTGGTATCCAGAAGTAGACCAGGAGTACTCAGCAGTGGTATCCAGAAGTAGGCCAGGAGTACTCAGCAGTGGTACCCAGAAGTAGACCAGGAGTACTCGGAAGCAGGTTATAAGATTTCAGAGGAAGTACTCAGTGCCAGAAGAAAAGTGGATCTACCAAACATGGAGATATAAGCCTGAAATCCCACATTCAGGAGGTTGAGGCAGGAGGATCAAGAATTTGAGGTCAGTGACTGGAGAGATGGCTTGGTGGGTAAAATGTCTGCCACATAAGCATGAAGACCTGATTTTGGATCATCAGAACCCATAAAAACAGCTGGGCAGGTTGGCACGTGACTGTAATCATGACTGGGAGGCAGAGGCAGGAGGCTCCTGCAGGTTCACTGGCCAGCCAGTCTAGCCAATGAGTGAGTTCCAGGTTCAGCGAGAGATCCTCCCCCAAAAAGATGGATGGCAATAGAAGGCATCCAGCAAGTATACACATAGATAAGTTCTTATACCAGATACACATGTGAGCGCACCCCTGCACACCACCACAACAACAGAATGGTTGGCTGCCTTAATTAGGGGTTCTATTGCTGTGATGGAGCACCATGACTAACAGGATGGAGGAGTGACTGCTCCTGTCTCCCACAAAAACAAGTGTGGAGCCTACTGTATAGGCGAGAACAAGCTGTCTGTATGTGAGTCCTGCCTCGTGTGCTCTCAGTACAAGGGGAGGGTAAGGCGGAGTCTCCCTGGAGATCTTGACAATTGTACACAGCTGTTGATTTGAGACACTGGAAGGAACTCCATAGCCACCCTCACAGCTGTCAAAGTCTACACCATGGTACAGCACCAATATGACCAAATGTGTTCTCACCACACAGCTGCATAAATTCCAAGGCTCAACAACTTATTAGAGATGGTCACTGAAGAGGAGCCTTCTACAACGCTGGTGATGTCTCGGCAAGAACCCCCCCCCCCCTCCAGATCTGCTGCTTTATGAGCAGCTGCGAGTTTACTGTTGCTTAAGGAAGAAAGTTACAAAAGAAAGATGGCAGTCAGGTTTGCAACATGGAGGTTTATGTCGACCTACACATCCTGATCACGGACTGACTGGGAAGTCAGGGCAGGAGCTTAAGGCAGGGACCTGGAAGCAGGAGCTGATGCCGAGAGACCGTGGAAGAGTGCTGCTTACTGGCTTCCTTGTTGTGTGCTCAGCTGCTTTCTTATAGAACGCAGAACCACCAGCCCTCAGGAGGTACTGTGTGCACTTCCCTGGGACCTTGAGGATCCTCCAGGATCAGGAAAATGCACCGCAGGCTGGCTCACAGGCCCATCTGATGGAGAGCATTTTCTCAGTTGCTGCTCTGTGTTCCAAAATTACTCTAACTTGTGTCAAGTTGACATAAAACTAGCCAGCACATGGACAAAATATCTTCTCTGAAAGATCACAATGTCACCTCAGGGTAGGATGGGTCCCACACAAACCCCCAGGCTCACGGGGGAGCCGGAGTCCTACTTTGAACATTAGCCAAGAACTTCAGAATAGACTTGTTCCAGATTAGACCAGGTACAGTTAGAACAGAAATACATAAACACACATATCTAATTTTTGAATTCCACATAGGCCCCTTTCCTTATGAGAAGCAATCAGGCACAAAGTTAGGACCTGTCCTGACTGGAGAGGACACTTTGGGCACAAGCGACGCTCCAGCCCTCTGAGGTTTGAGGCGCCAGCATTAGGTAAGGTGTAGAGCCTGTGGAGAGTGCCACCGCTGGATGGCCTGGCCTGAAAGCTTGGCAGACACCAGCTGGTTTCACCTTCAGTGCTCTAACAGTGAGGCTTTCCCTAGTGCCTGAATGTTCCATGTGAACATAGATTTCTACATGCCCAGCAGGTTGGTCACAGACCCCACAGTCTCGCCTGAGATGCCCCATGGCAGCGTGGCCAGGCCAGGAAGCCAGCGCTGCAGGGACTTCCGGTGCCTGCCTCTGAGGGCTCCTGAGTCCTGACAAAACACAATCAGACTCCCTCCCACCTTTCCTGAAGGCACAACTTTGAGATGTCCATACCCAAGCTGTAAGAACCACAGGTCCAGTACCAGTTCATCTTCCACGGGGTGGTTATCTATTCTGGTCCTAATTATAGAGGTCTCCCTGTCCAGCTAGCCTGCTGCTCAGGGGGTTCAGAAAATACTGGGGTCTTCTCCCCACATTAGGGGAAGATGCAGAAATAGCGGGTAAAAAAAACAAAAACAAAAACAAAAACAAAACAAGCTGGGCGGTGGTGGCGCACGCCTTTAGTCCCAGCACTTGGGAGGCAGAGGCAGGCGGATTTCTGAGTTCGAGGCCAGCCTGGTCTACAGAGTGAGTTCCAGGACAGCCAGGGCTATACAGAGAAACCCTGTCTGGAAAAAACAAACCAACCAAACAACCAAACAACCCCTCAGCCCAGGCTGGGACTACCTGGGCTCTAAACCCAGCCTTGCCTTATGCTAGCTAAGGGAACGTTCAGCATCTTTCTGACATTGGAGGGTATCACCTTTGCTTTTTTATACTGAAATAAAATACCAGAACCAAAAGCAACTTGAGGAGGACACTTTGTTTCAGCTTAGAATTTTCAGCTCACACTCCATCACTGATGGGACTCAGGGTAGGAAGCTGGAGACAGGAACGAATGCAGAAGCCATAGAGGAGGATGTCTACTGGCTTGCTCCCAGTGCTGCTCAGTGTGCTTTCTTCTGCAACCTAGGACCACATGCCCAGGCGTGGTTCCACCCACAGGGAGCTGGGCCCGCCCACATCAATCATTGATCAAAAAACAAAGACACACACATACAAAAAAAATCAAAGGCTCACCTATAGGTCAGGCTAATGGGCATTTTTTTCTCAAATGAGTTTTCCCCTTCTCAGATGATGCTAGCTTGTGTTACAGTGAAAAGAAAAAAAAAAAAGGGGAAAGGAAAGGAAAGGAAAGGAGAGGGGAGGGGAGGGGAGGGGAGGGGACCGAGCTCCCTTCTGACCCTCTCTAACAGCTCTGGCTGTCTGGAACTCACAGACACCCATGTGTCTCTGCCTCCTGAGTGGTACCATGCCCAGTCCTACATTCTTACTATCATCATCATCAACAACAAACTATCCAGAAAACTAACACTCAAGGCTGGAGTTGTCTGCCTGAGGCCCTCCGTGAAGAGCCGTAACCATCTCTTTCCATGACTATGCACAGTAAATAGCTTGTGTAGCTGCCTTACATGAGGAGCAGTGCATACAAGAGACTCACCTACAGGTTCAGGGTCTCCACTGCCTGTGGAGTCACCTGTCACCCTGTCCTGGAATCCCTACATATCTGAAGCTTTATCCTTCAAAGGCCAGTATCCCAGAGCAGCTGGCTGCTTAGCCCCTGTGTTCACGTGAACAACTGAATTCCAAGGCCTTCCCTGAACACAGGGCCAATGATACTATTGTTCTAAGCCCATGTCAAATATTTATAATACAAACAATATTACATCAATACCAGGAATCTTAAAAAAAAAAAATCACCCATAATTCTGCAAACCTGGAGAGTAGACAGACCATTTGGTTTTCTTTTGATTTAGTTTTTATTTTTGGCTTCTTTTCTAGCTCTTATCCACCCACAAAGATCATCTTTCCAGTGCTGGGCTTCTGCGGAGAAGCAATGCCATGCTGGGCAGGGTGTCCCCAGCGCTTTCCTGTTGCTAACCACTGGGGGAGCTGGCCACAGAGACTGCAGCTGAATCTTCCTTCCTTCAAACTGCCTTTCCTTTTCTCAGGCTGTTTCCTTGGGCTTCCCTCTCCGGTGTGCGGTGTGCGGTGTGCGGCTGTGTGGGGTTTTGCCTGGGGCTTGCAGAGAGCTGGCACTTTAGGGAACCAAGGGTTAGAGAAGGTCTCTAGAATCGCTAAGCGAGCTGGGGTTTTGCCTAGGGCAGTCTTGAAAGGCCTTTATCCCTGAGGTGGAACCCTGACTTCTGCTGAGAGGGGATTAGAGAGGCTGAAAAGGGCTGAGCAGCCCCTGCCTCCCTGCCTCCCCTCCAACCTCAGTACCTGCAGGGTTTACACAATCCAAGGTAGGTTGAAGGAGACACCCAGAGGAGCTGCAAGCCATTGCCTCTGACTCAGGCAGTAAGTGCAGTTGATAAAGTTGCTGCTGGGAAAAACCATGCACCATCCTTGCATCTGGGAGCTGTCTGAGGAAACTCCATGGGTTCTGTGTATAACCGCAGTGGGCTAGACCTAACCTAGAACACCGTGAGGGATGCCAAGGAAGGAGACGTGGTCTCTGTCCTGATGTTTACACACTCAAGCAGGCTGAGGTAGATTGACAGAGGTCCCCACCCTCTTGTGCATTCGTTCCCAGGGAAACTTATGAGTCTGCTAACATACACCCAGAAACCCAGAACTTGGGAAGCTGAGGCAGGAGGATGGTGAGTTCAAGGCTAGCCTGAGTTACCTAGGAAGGTCTCAAGATTATTTAAATGTTTATGTGGTGGTTTTGCACGATGTATGTGCATGGGTGTGGGTTCGTGCACACATGTGCATGTGTGGAGGCCACAGGGGTCTTCCTCTTCCACTCTCTATCTCTTTTTGAGAGACAAGGTAGAACTAATTCTATGGCCTAAGACAACCTTGAATTTCTGGTCCTCCTGCCTCCACCTCTTCTTCTATCGCCACTTCCCCAAACTCCAGTGCTGGCCTTTTGGGTATGCAGCGCCATACCCCATGTGTGTAGTGCTAGGAACAGAGCCCAGGTTTCCTGCACACCAGACACACGCTACCAGCAGAGCTACACTGCCAGCCTCCAGGTCTCAAGACTTAACAACAACAACAAAAATTGTAAGAGGAGGCTTTAAACAGGCTGAAGTGGTGTTGCTGGACTGGTGTGATGCTCTTCTAGGAGGGCACACTACAGTTTGGATGAGGTTTGTATGTAAGAGACTCAGTAGCTGGGCCTGCTAAGTCTATGTGGCAGTGTGGGGAAGTTATGGGACCTTTAAGAGGTAGAGCCTCCTGCAAGGTCATGAGGTCCTTGGTAGTGCCTCCCTCAAAACGGATTAATGTTGGGACCCTGGTTAGTTGCAGAGAGAGTGGTTGTTACAAGAATGAGCCTGATCCTTGGGTGCCCTCTTGCTTCTCCATCTCACCATGGGATCGTTGGCCTCATACCAGCCATCTGTGTGTGTGTGTGTGTGTGTGTGTGTGTGTGGTTTTTCAAGACAGGGTTTCTCTGTGTAGCTCTGGCTGTCCTGGAACTAACTCTGCAGACCAGGCTGGTCTCGAACTCAGAAATCTGCCTGCCTCTGCCTCCCGAGTGCTGGGATTAAAGGTGTGTGCCACCACGCCCGGCTCCATACCAGCCATCTTGATGTCATTTGCCATGAGGCTTCACCCAATGTCAAATCAATGGAACTGCCCAATCCTGGACTTTCAACCTCCAAAACTGTTGGCCATTTTAACCTCTTTACTTTATAAACTACCCACCCCTGAGGGTTTTATGATAATAAAGAAAAAATGAACTAGTACAAGGGATTTGGGGATGCAAAGGCAGGGACATTTTTAGGCTAATTAGAGAAAGCAATTTCTAAGGGGTAGCCAGGGTGCTTTCAGGGAGAGGGAGAACTAAAGCCTCATTCGAATATCTGAGTTTCTCCCCAAGAAAGTCTTGTCAAAGAAGCCCCCACCTCTATAAAGCAGGATCTCTCCAAGCTAAGAATAGCTTGGTCCTTGGCTCTCCCCTATAAACAGGGGGCTGCCCAAGAGAGTCAAGTCAAGATCTTGCCTGATGTAAAGCCAGTGTCTGGGAGTGGCAGGCTGGGGTGTCAGACAGGTCTGGACAACACAAGGCTACTGGGCTCTCCAGCACTTTTCTGTTGCTCTTGGACCATCCATCTTATTCTTCACATTAGATGGGCCCTGAGGGCACTCTGGCTGTGTTTCAAGTTCGTGTGTGCGTGTATGTGTGTGTGTGTGTGTTTTAAAGGTATGTGCATATCTATATTTACATGAATATGAGCCCATGTGTGATGATAGGTACAAGGGTAGGTCTATGCATGCTAACACCCAAAGTTAATGTAGGGTGTCTTCCTTGGTCACTCTCTCCTTTGTTTATCGAGGCAGGGTCTCTCACTTGAATTAGATCTTACCTGTTACCTAGTGCAGTGTCTTAGTGTTCTATGGCTATAAAGCAGCACCATGACCACAGCAACTCTAATAAAGAAAAGCATTTCATTGGGGCTAGCTTATGGTTCAGAAGTTTAGTTCATTATTGTCCTGTCAGGCAGACATGGTGCTAGAGAGGGAGCTGAGAGTTCTACATCTGGATCAGCAGGCAGCAGGAACGAGAGTGGGCCACTGGGCCTGGCTTGAGCTTCTGAAACTCAAAGCCCACCCCTAAAGTGACACACTTCCTCCGGTGAAGCCATACCCACTCCATCAAGGCCACATGTCCTAATCCTTTCAAATAATGCCACTCCCTGTAAGCCTATGGGAGCCATTTTCATTCAGACCACCACACCTGCTAGCTGCTTGCTCCGGGCTATTTTGGGATTGAAGGAGGGCTCACCCAGCCAGCTCGTTTGTGAGATCCAGTTCTCCCCATGATGTGGCAAGCATTGTACCACTGATCCATCTCCCCCACCCCCACCCCCGCATTCTAGTTCCAATAGACACTGGGGCTAGGAAACTTCCAAGCACAGAGCAGATCTGGGATTTCCTTTGAGTACCTAAGAAGATGAACTCTTGAAGTTGCTTCTTGGTGAGGCAGGGGCCTGAGCCCTGGCCAAGTGGAGGTTTCCTCTTCCCCTTCCAGAACCTTCTCCCAACCATACACACTCATCAAGGACCAGTCTTTCATGCTCCACTTCTCTAAGGACTGCAGTCAGGACATGATCCATGCATGGGGAGGGACTTCTAGCCACTGTACCCCTACCTCAAGGGGTCAGCCTGATGCACTGTGCTCTCAAAACACAGCACAAACGCAAGGCAAATGGCTTCCAGGTCCTGGACTGCAGAAACGCATAGGGAGGACTAGCAGAGAGAAGCATAGCTTTCTCCAAGCCCCTTTTCTGGAAGGGAGGGGCTTTCCAGAGGAAGCCCTTAAGGATAGATATTATCGGAAAAGGGGCACAACTGGTGCTGTTCAGATAGCCATGGCCAGACTGTGTTGTGTGATGGACCATTTCCTGGGGAGACGCAACACACACATCTACTCACCCTGGACAAGGATGTCACGTCAGACCATCTAGGTGATCTTGGTAAACCCTAAGTTTTATTGGGGTTACTTACAGGCATATAAGTGAGCAGTTACTTACAGGAACGATTCAAAGAGAGCTTCATCACTGAGGCCTCCCCTGACGTGGATGCACAGCTCACAGAAACCAGGAACCTGAGGCTCACTGCAAAGCCTGTAGGCAGTTCAAAGGGCTGGGCAGTGATCCTTTCCAAGTACCTCTGGTCTAAACCACTTCTAGGCATGACAGCTGCTTTCTGCTTCTTCCAGGCAGCTAATCTGCTCTCATAGTTGTCTTTGCTGCCCAGCTTCCTCCGCAGAGAGGGACTCTCAGCTTTTATTTTTATTGATTACTCTGGTGGGGAGGGGCTGGTGAACCTGGTCAGTTTCAGGAACTTCCTGGAGCTATTTTGAGTGGTTTTACCTTCCAGTTTAAGGAGCTTCCCACAAAATAGGATGTTTCAATCTCTGAGGAAACTGTTACACAACAGACTACAAGGGAGGCAGGAAAGGAAGTCACAAGCAAGTGAACTCCCAGTCCCACCTAGCAAGGTTTCTTAATCGCTGTAGTCTTTTTTCCTGCTTCATGATACCACTAAGGGAGCCGAGTCTGTGAGAGCTTCTGTCCAGGCCCAGATGGAAAGGCAGCCTGTCAGTGCCACACCACCCTGTGCTGCAGTGGGAAGGAACTCACACTGTTCTGGGCTGTCCTCGTTCCTACTGTGACAGTGACCAGGGTGGAAGAAAAGTCTGCACATGTCATGAAGTTCAGACTGTTCTGACCCAAAGAGTTGTCCTCTCTGTCCTTAGACATGGAGACGTGGGGACAGCTGTGTGAAGACGGAGGCAGAGAGCAGAGAGACTGGCCGCAAACCCAGAAACATCTGGAAGATGAATCTAAGAGAGACAAGGACTGTTTCTCTTCTCCCCTGGCCTGCCCCTCTTTCTCTTCCTCTTTTCTTCTCTCTCTTTCCCTTCCTTTCTCCTTCCCTCCCTCCATCTCTCCATCCCTCCCTCCCTTTCTGAGATAGGGTCTCAATGCTTCATCCCTTGAGCACTGGGATTACAGGTATATGTCACCACCCAGACTTGAACAAAGCCTTTCCTTTGATTTTCATGTTTTTATTTATGTGTGTGTACATTGTGCAACTGCAGAGGCATGCAAGAATATGACCGCTCTCGGGAGTCGGTTCCTTCCTTCCACAGTGGGAGAACAAACGGCAGGCTTGCACGGCAGGCTCCTTTACTAGTTGAGCCATCTCAGTAGCCTATTCAAGGCATTTTTGAACAGACACAGAGAGGAGTCACAGTCTGGTCCCATTCTAGAAGAAACTGGCAAATCTCCTGAAGGCAGGCCTCCTGTGGTAGTAGTCCAGGAGGAGACATCAAATACCTGAGGAAAGGCAAGATGGTGGATCCCAGGTCATGTGGAGTGGACTGGGTCCTTTGAGTTAGTTTGTAGACATGTCAGAGAGAGAGACAGAGAGAGATCCTCCCCACCATCTCTGGGCCACCCCTGACAGCTGCAGATCCCTGCCGTGTGAGTTCTGCTCACACAGGCCGACATGCCACCTCCATGAACCAAGGCTGAGGCTGGCGGGGGAAAAACCAATGCCCCTGCATGTTTTAGATCTACTCCATGTTCTGTGCTCGCTCGATGCTTCCAGGTGTGACCTGCAGCCATGCCATGACTTTGGGAAGGAAGAGGTTGCCTGCTGCTTCGGGAGTGTAGACACCAGGGCTCGGAGAAGAGAAGCACCCTGCCCAGGGCTGTTTGGATACAGACAGCCTAATTTTTGGAGCTCACCCTGATCATACTGCCTGACACCTTCTTGGCAGAGAGCCTGCAGTCTTGTTGGGCATTTAAGGGGACCACGTCTCTCCCAGGGCATCTGGTGCTCCTGTTCCCCCAAGGCCACGTGCACTGAAATTAGGAGCCTGCTTCTCCTGACATGCCTGCATTGGACTCTGGGTGAGCATTGGGCGTCTCTGTTTTCCTTGGCTGCTGGGAGTGGGGTGCATGCCCATACTATGGGTTCTGCAGTGTCTGCAGGGAGTACCTTCCAGAGGTAGGTGGGGCTTAAGATGCGCCTACATCTGCAGTCGTCAGCCTGGCTTTCCTGCTCCGAGCCACTCCCTCCCTGCAGATCCTGCCACTGTCCTGGCTGCTTGCCCCACTAATTTCAGTGCTGAGGCCCTCCTCCACTGCTGATCCCTGGCTTTCCCTTTCCTCCACTCCATGGCACCCCGTATTTCCCAGGCTCCGAATTTCCTTGGGTTGCACAGGGTGTCTAAAATAACACCTGGTCCTGAGGGGCCTGGGTTTACATTCAATTCTGCTACTTATGTACTGTGACCACGTGACTTTGGGCTCAGGGTCTCCGCTTCCCCAGTATGACCCTTGAGTTGAACCCAGTACTGTTGGAATTCTTCTCTGTGCTGTCTATGCCAGCCCTCGCTCGCTCCTTTCTCTTCCCTCTGCTCTGATCTTCCTGTGTGTTCACCATCCCTGTCTCTCTGTTCCTTGTGTTTAAAGGTCTAGCTAGCTAGCCAACTACCGATATAACGGTGTGTGCCTGAGGATCCGGACTTGGACCATGTGCGCTTGGATCACTTGGAACTGGAGTTACAGCTGCCTGGTGTGGATGTGGGGAACTAAACCCGGGTCCTCTTTAAGGGCACCAAGTGCTCTTAACCATGGATCTCTCTCCAGCCCTCCATGTGGTGTTTTTATCATTCAGCTAGTCTCTGAACTCCCTGAGAGCAGAGATGGGTATCTATGGCACTGATCTGCAAGGTTGTCATAAATTATGACATGCTAATGAATTAATCACCAAGGACCACACATGCACTGAAATTAGGAGCCTGCTTCTCCTGACATGCCAGCACTGGGCAGGACTCTGATTGGGCATCGGGCGTCTCTGTTTTCCTCGGCTACGGGTAGTGGGGTGCGTGCCCACACTATGGGCGCTGCAGCTCCTGTAGGGAGTACAAAGAGGCCTTCCAGAGATTGCTGCTTGCTTTCTTTCTTTCTTTCTTTCTTTCTTTCTTTCTTTCTTTCTTTCTTTCTTTCTTTTTTAAAGATTTATTTATTTATTATGTGTAAGTACACTGTAGCTGCCTTCAGACACTCCAGAAGAGGGAGTCAGATCTCGTACGGATGGTTGTGAGTCACCATGTGGTTGCTGGGATTTGAACTTAGAACCTCTGGAAGAGCAGTCGGGTGCTCTTACCCACTGAGCCATCTCACCAGCCCTGCTGCATGCTTTCATCTGCCTCCAAAGCCCATTCCAGTGCTACAATCAAAAGATGGTATCAGAAGACACCCAGGACTGGTGGTTCTGTTACTGCCATACCTGCTTGGGCAGGGTGGGGGTGGAGATGGGCGATGGACGGAGGGAAGCCTTTGCCAATAGCCTTGGGAAGACAAGCAGGGAGCTGCATCTCCAGCTAGCGGCTCCACTCAAGGCCGAGCTCAGCAGAGAACCCATTTCCACCCACTTGTCAAACTCTGGTGTGCACGGGATGGCTGCCCGCGTACATGGCTGAGACACTTTCTCCTTAAGCAATTAGATCTGGGAGGGCTAGAGAGAGCTCAGTCGGTAAAGTGCTTGCCGTTCAAACAAGAAAACTGCGTTTCATTCCCACAGTCCATGTTTAGAAGGGGGTGGGGAGCTGGAGAGAAGACTCAGTATCCAAAGCTGCTCCCACGAGGATCAGAGTTCAGTTCCCAGCACCCACATCATGGCTCACAACCACCTGTAATCTAATAATCAACCATCTTGGGTGAATCCAACACCCAATGCCTTTTTTTTTGTTTTTATTTCTGTGGGCACAAGGCACAGAGACACACAGATTAAGAAAGGAAGGAAGGAAGGAAGGAAGAAAGGAAGGAAGGAAGGAAGGAAGGAGAAGGGAAGGAAGGAAGGAAGAAAGAAAGAAAGAGAGAGAGAGAGAAAGAAAGAAAGAAAGAAAGAAAGAAAGAAAGAAAGAAAGAAAGAAAGAAGCCAGGAGTTAGTAATTTATGTTTGCCCAACACTGGGAAGTAAAGACAGGTAGATCCCTGGGACTCACTGGCCAACCAACATACAGAGAGAGAGAGAGAGAGAGAGAGAGAGAGAGAGAGAGAGAGAGAGATATCTCCTGGAAGGGCCTCTGTATAGACCTTTTCATAGTAAGAGTTGCATAGAGTCTGGGGCCCAGTCTCCTGTTCTTCCTGCTGTGCATACCTGCCAGCAAGGCAGGACAGGGAGCAAAAGGGAGGCAACTTCAGGGAGGACCACGGAGTCTGCCCACTGCCCACTGGAGCCTTCCAGATCGATCCTGGAGATTGATTGCCTGCTGTGGGGTGGGAGGAGGAGGAAGTGGCTTTGGGCTGTTCTTCAGCACCTGGAAGAACCAGCTTCCAGCTTCTCAGAGCCGGGTTTCTTTGTCTCCTGTGTCCCTTCATCTCTTCTCTCTGGGTCCACTAGCTGGTAGAGGGCCATGCATAGCATCTTCCAATCTGGGAGCCTAGGACCTGGGACACCGAGCCTGCGGACAAGAGTAGAGGGGTTGCCAAGGACCCACTGTTCTAGGTGGTCTGATGGCAGGGGTCATCATCAGCCGGGGGCTTCTCAACAGAGGAGAGGACCATGGGGTCAGGCAGTTGCTTTCCTGTCCTTCAGCGAGCTGCAAGGTGGCCTACGGGCTCCCAGACCTCAGATCTAAGGGTAGGAGAAGTGTAGAGTACCTACCAGAGAGTACAGGATGCGAAAGAGAACCTTGTGCACCTCAAATTCCAGCTAAGGGGCACCTGAGGCTGAAGGGACGCGGGAAGCTTTGAAGGAGAAGAGGTCTAGGGTTCGGTGCACGAGGCCTGGCGAGGCCAGGGAGCTGGGAGGGGAGCCCATCGCTCGGCTCCTCCCAGGGGCCGCCCTGCCCCGCCCCTGCCGGGACAGCCTGGGCGGGGACCCGCGACGGGAGGGCGCGCCGCGCCGCCGGGTGCTCCAGGTGCAGTTCCCAGGAGCTTGGGGGCCCTCGCTGGCCTGGGAGGAGTAGCCCGTCTCGGATCTGCTCTTGCTGCGTCTCTACGCCCTATCCACTGGACGCCAGTGAGCCTCAGAATTCAGGTAACCGAGGGCGGAACTCCCGGCCAGTGTCCCCCACGGGTCCCCGTCCTCACGCTCCTATTTTCTGCCACTGAGCCACGGAGCCCGGGTGCTACTTGGAGATGGATCTTGAAAGTTTGCTCTTGGACGGCGGTGCATCAGGCAACTGCCAAGCAAACATTTGCACCCGCGCACCCCGAGCCCACGTGAAGCAGGGAGGCCTTTCCCCCAGCTTTTCTAAGTACCAGTTTTTCTCTTAATTAATCAACGAAGCAGACACCCTCCCCATCCTGGCTCTTCATCCCTTAAAAAAAAGTCCTGGGATGGAAACTGACAGTTGGTAATTCTTAAGCTTTAGGGATGTTTATAAGTGTACTTCCCGCCTCCTCTCGCCAGACACACGCTATGAACCAGTCAGATAGTGTGCGGGTAAGGCAAAGTGGTACAGTTCTGTGCCCAAGGAGGCAGCTCTGCGCCCTGATAAAGAGGGTACCCAGACACAGGAAGCTGTCTCCCCCCCTTTTCTTTTTTCTTTTCCTTTCCTTTTTCTTCTCTCCTCTCCCCTCCCCTCCCCTCCCCTGCCCTGCCCTCCTCCCTCCCTTACCCTCCTTTTTCCTTTCCTTTCCTTTCCTTTTCCTTTTCCTTTTCCTTTTCCTTTTCCTTTTCCTTTTCCATTTCCTTTTCCTTTTCCTTTCCCTTTTCCTGGCTCACTGTTTAGTCAGGCCGCCCATCCCAGTACTCTCAAACCCCAGACTGAGGAGCCTATGCCCTGAGGTGGGTGGGCTGCAGCCTGCAGCTGCAGAGCACTGGAGCCCACAAAATACTTGGTGGAAAGTAGAAAGCTGCACCTTCCCCCAGAGCAAGAGAGAAGAGAAGGGAGACTGGGTGGATCCTAAAGCAGCCATCATGGCTGATATGGACACCCGATTTCACTTTTCCGTGGGGACAAACCAAGCAGATGGTAGCTGAAGAAAGAAAGGTGACCCCAAAAGGTTAAAGCGTTTGAACCAAGCCCAGCGGTGGGCCTCAGCCATGGACTCTTAGACCAGGGGCTTCTGCATTTTAAGAGATTACTATGTTTGTTTATTATTGCGCTTGGTGATGGGGTACATATGGAAGTCAGAAGACAACTTTCAGTAGTAGGTTCTTTCCTTCTATCATGGGGGTCTGGGGATTGAACCAGGTTGTCAGGCTTGGTAGCAAACACAATCTCCCACTGAGCCATTTTGCTGGTCCTTTTCTGGTTATGCCCTTGACCGGCAGGGGCCGGTTGCTCCCTTGACGTCTGGGAGTGTGCAAGGCGAGGGCACTTCCAAATAGAATTCAAATCCCCTGAGGAGAGGCTGCCAAGCCCCAGCCAGCCCCTTGGTAAGCTCCCCTGACTGCAGGAGGGAGGCGGCACCTGCGTCACTTGTGTATCCATAGTACTTGGCACAGGGAAGAAACATAGCCAGGACATCTTGAGTTAACCAGACACAGGTGAGTTCTTTTTCCAGCAGCCAGGACTCTGCTCTGGAAGATCAGGAAGGACGTTTGGAGACTAGCACCAGAAAACTGTGGACATACTCCCAGGTGCCATCACACTCTGCCCCTACTTGGAGCAACTTCTTTCTTAATCCAGTAAATAAAACTATAATCATTAATCCTACTTCTTGTAGGGCCAAGGGAGAGCAGGGCGCTGGGTGAAGTGGACGGCCTGTCCCTCACCTGAGCTAGAGGTTGAGAGACCGCCGCTCACCTAGGGGACTTCCTCTCCCCCCCTCCTCAGAGGGTCTCATTTGGAAACATTAATTACTATTGCCTCTCCTGGATTCTTACCCTGCAGGGTTGCTGGGGATTGGGGAAGGGATTTGCTTTTCTTGCCTTAGTTTGCCCTAGTGATAAATAGTTTTATGAGCAGGTGGGTGCTCTGAAGGCATCTGCATGCTGCAGAGCACACCCGACAGGAGACATGTATGAATGCGTGTGTGTGTGTGTGTGTGTGTGTGTGTGTGTGTGTGTGGTGGGGGCTTCTCTAGGTGGGCTTTACGTCTCCCTTGAGCAGTAGCTGCATTTTAGCATTCCTCAGAGAATAGAGCTCACCAGAGGCACACAGTAGCTGGGTAAGAAGTATTCACTGATGGAAAATAATCTCTACAGGAAGAAAACTTGCCAGAATTCATGAGACCCGGAGGGCCTTGACCCTCTCTCTGTCTTTCTTCCCACGTCAGGAGAGGAGCACCCAGCCATAGATGCAGGAACCAGGAAAGGAGAGAGGAAGGAGGGCTCCCAGAACTCAGGCCAGGGCCTTCAAGCTGGTGGCCCTCAGAGTCACCCAGAGGGATAGATCCATGATCCGATGGCCTCTGCAAGGGCCAGTGGGAACGTCCTAGGAGGGGCAAGCCCAGTTCCCGGAGGAGGGGGTAGAGGCTAAGATGAGCCGGGCTAAGCTAATAGGCCAGTCTGAGAAGTGTGTCCAGAGGTTGTGGGGCACTCAGAGGCTCCCCTGGGAATTGAGGAGGTCCTGGAGGCAGGGGAGAGATGGATGCACACCCTCACACACAAAGCAGCTTTTCTGGGTGACCCACCCCGTCTTTGACACCCCCCCCCCAGACAGCCCTGTTCACTGTCAGAGCTGGAATGCACCTGCTGGAGCTTGGCGTTGGGGCAGAAAGTGCAGGAGCCCAGCCTGAAGAATTTGTGATTTCCTGGCTTGTTGGGCTTATGGGGAAGGAGGAGCGGGCAGTCAGGGAGTCACTAAGGCTTCACCAGAAGGAATGCGTCAGGGTGGGCCTTCTCCTGTATCTGAGGTCATCGTAGACCCCCCTAGTTCTCTGCCACCCTCTGTGTGTGTGCGTGGGGGGATCACGACGGAGACCTGGTTTTCTGTTCCCTGGCATGTTGGCTTTCTCCTACAAGTTCAGTGACTTTCCACCACAGTGGATGGAAAAGTACGCCTGTTTCGATGCTTCATTTCTCTAGGTCCACCCTGCTGCCTCGTGTCTGGCCCTCACTTAGAGACAGTGTTGGGACTTTGGAGAAAGGGACAGAGATTGTTATGAAGTTATGCAGCTGGCAGAGGGGAGCCATTGCATGTAAGGGGGAAGAATGTTGTTCCCTCGAAGTGGTGGTCCAGTTTTATCCCCATCCCTGTGCTGTCTGCCAAGCTGGGTTTTAGTCTGTAATATTCTCCTGCCTTCTGACCTTGACCGGGCCAGGATCACCCAAAGCAGGCTCTGGGCTGTGGGTACCTGAGGAATGAGGGTTGCCTGAGCCTCAGGCAGGGCATTTGCCCCCTAAGGTCACCCCTCCCCCCCAACACCTTTGGTTAATTAGTAGCTTGTAGCCAAGGTGCCTCTTGTGACTTGGAGAATTCAGTGGAAGCCTGTCAGAGACACAGAGCCCAGCCACATAGCTTCTAGAGCCCAGCGCCTGAAATCCAGCAGCCTCAGGAGCTCCCAGTAGAGCCTCAGTAGCCTGTCACTAGCTGTGGCCTTGGCTTTGACTATATTCCCAGTGTCTGAAGGCCAGTGCGGCTGGCACACAGCTTCCTCGGGTTCTGGTTCCAACACTTTCTAGCTGGCATTGTGACCTTGGTCCCGTCTCTTTCCGAGCATCAGTTCCCTCATCTGTCAGAGTACTACTACCTTGGGGTCTATTAAGGCATCTCAACTCTAGCACCATTACCTTTGGGAGGCAGAGAGGAAGGGACTGTTGTGTGCCATAGTGAGTGTTTCCCTGTGCCCTTGGCCTCTATACAACATCACATCAACTCTATGAGTCCCTTGAAAAAATTACACACACACACACACACACACACACACACACACACACACACACACGAACACATACATATGTGTGTGTTGTATATTCTCTGGATGTTTTGTGTGTCTTGTACTACTTGCATACAGTACCCATAGAAACCAGAAGAGAGTATCAGATCCCTTGAAACTGGAGTTATAGATGGCATGAGCCGCCATGTAGGTGCTGAACACCAAACCCAGATCCTCTGGAAGAGCAGTCAGCACTCGCACACTGGGTCATATGAATATATAGTGCCTGGCTGGCTTCAAACTCACAGCAATTTGCCTGCCTTTGCTAGGATTAAAGTCATGTAACACTATGCTTGGCTTCTGGGTCCTTTCTGACATCTGGGAATGCCTCTGGACATCACCAGATGTACCCCGGGCAGCATCGCCTCTGGTTGAGAAGGGTTGTGTTCTATCAGTGGTTCTCAGCCTTCCTGACGCTGAGACCCTTCGATGCAGTTCCCCATGTTGTAGTGAACCCCAACCATAACATTATTTCATTGCTACTTCATACCTGTAATTTTGCTACTGTTCTGAATTATAATATAAATATATCAATTATAATATAAATATCCAGTATGCAGGATATCTGGTGTGTAACCCCTGTGAAAGGGTCATTCGACTCCCCCAAAGGCTTTGCAGCCCATAGATCGAGAACAACTGTATTAGATGGTCTCTGAAGACCTCCCTTCCCCCAGCATTTCTCTTGGGGAAAAGGGGCTTCCAGCTAGTCCTATGTGTGTGCCCTGGGCATGCATGAGGAGTAAGGGAGACAGGTCAGAGGGAAGTCAAGGACCTTATGCTGAGATCCTCTGGACCTTGAGTTACATAAGAAGGGGGCAGGGGTAAAAGGCAGGCCTGTGGTCTGGATCCCATACGAGGTCAGCAACCTTCTGGTGCAGGGCGGTGTGGCAACGAAGGCTCTACCCTGCTCCGCGTTCCCCTCTCTCCTTGCCCTGGGGAGGGATGCAGGAAGTGAATCAGCCCAGCCAGCTCACACATCAAGCAAACCCCCCCATCTGTGTTTTGGTTATTCCTCCCATGTTAGCTGTTTATTAACTCTGCCCACGGAATCCCCCTCTGACCTTATTGCTTAATGGAAGGACAGAAGATTTATTTTGACAGGTTTAGGGTTGGGTACTAGGGTTGTTGATGAATCTTCGAAGGAAATCACAATTGCTTACAGTCTTCCAGAAGCAAGTCAGCTCTGGGCTGTGGGCTACATACTGGGAAGGCTCCCTGGGCGGCAGAGACCCCCTAACCCCAAGTCAGTCACCGCCCTGTGCAAGTGTAAAGAGGGGGCGTGGCCAGCCACAAGGGTGTGGTCAGCCATGTGTGTGCTGGAGGGAATTCTACAGGAGGAAGGTCCTTCAGGCAGGAGATGGTGGCAGTGTCAGAAGCTCCACAAGAGGGAGAGATGCGGCGAGTAGGGGTGAGGGTAGTCTTGCTACTTATCTCTCTGTTATTGTGGTAAAACACATAGACTATAGAATTCTCGTTTTGACAAAGTATGTGTGTGTGTGTGTGTGTGTGTGTGTGTGTGTATATGTATGTATGTGTGTGTCTGTGTGCACATGTGCACATACATGGGCCATGCACACCTGTGGCATCCGGGGGCTGTCCTCAGCTACTATTCTTCAGGTACCATATACCTGGTTTTTGAGATATGCATTCTTACTTTTATTTAGAACTAACGAAGTAGGCGAGGCCCTCTACCATGGGATTATAGGTATGTGCCATCAGACCTGGCTTTTTTAATGACACAGTTTCTGGGTATCCCACAAGGCAAGCTCCTTACTGGCTAAACCATCCCCCAAACCCTGTTTTTTGGGGGTATTAAAAGATACAATTAATTGTCAGCAAGCACATTCATATTATTCTGTAGCTGACACCACCATCCAGCTTCGAGATTTCGTCATTTACCACCTAGAACTTTACACCCACTGTACACCAACTTCCCACTGTCCAGCCCCTCTGCTTCCGGTCTCTGTGACTGACAGCTAAAGGTACCTTGTATCGAGCAGTATGACTCTCTTTTCTATGGCACATCACACAATACTGCTATGGCCTAAGGTTTGAATGAAAGGTTTATTTGGGTCACAGTTCTAGTCCAAGGTCACAGTGATGTGTCTAGTGCCTAGCCCTTCTGGCTGACAGTCTGGAAGCAGCATAGAGCTTCTCCTAGCAGCAGACAAGAAGCATGCCTGTGCAAACCTATCTTCTCCCTCTCTTCCTGAGAATAGCTTTAGAGGTTCTAGCTGGGGACACCACTCCTTGTATACCCTTGACTACGAATGGTCTGCCATTCAAAGATACACACATGGGGAACACAGAAGGAGGAAGGCTGCAGCATTTGTAGTAAGCGGAATAATCCCGTGTCTGTCTTTCTGTGGTTGACCTCTTGGTTTCCAGAACATGCTTGTGGTTGGTGCATGTTGTAGCCTGAGTCAGAATTTCATTCTGTGGTAGCTATGGACCACATTCTGTATGTCTGTTCTTTTGCTCCCTGGACACGTGGGTTACTGCCACCCGTAGGCTACTGTGGATGATTCTGGGGTGAGCCAAATGTGCAAGTAAGTGTGGAGTCTCTGACTTTGGTCTTTTGGAGTGTATGACCTGACATGGAGCTGCTGGCCATAGAGGAAGAATACATTTAGAATTTTGTGTGCTTCTTGAGATAGACCTGGGCTGGATGAGATATGGCTCACTGGCTAAAGGGATGCCTCGCTGGCTAAAGGGATTTGTCACCAATCCTGGGACCCACATGACTTCCCACATGAAGTCTGACTTCAAAACAGACTTTTGAAAATCGTCCTCTGACTTCCACATGATTGTTGTGCGCGCACACACACACACACACACACACACACACACACCACAATTAATAAATACAACTCGAAAAAAAAAAAAAAAAGTCTCTTGCGATAGGTTCTCCTGTGCAGCTTAGGCTGGCCAGAAGCTTGCAATTCTCCTATTCACCCTCCTGGGTGCTAGGGTTATAGGCATGTGCCTGTGTGTAGGTTGCTTCAAGGAGAGGTGTTTGACATTAGTTTCGGGGATAAATGGTCTCTCTGGACATCTAAGAGGATGGACAGAAGGAAGGTTCTAACTTACAGCAGGAGTGACTGGTTTGGAGGTTTATGGTCTCAGAGGTGGTGGCTGGGGATGAGCTAAGGAAATTGTGTTCTGTTTCTTGGACACTGAGAAGCAATGAAAGCGATCTCAGGCAGGAAGCCATACGGGTTGCTTGCCATCCTACAAGGATGGGGCTGGAAGTATAAAGCAGGTGGGCTGGGAGAGAAAGAGACTGGAGGCAAGAAAACCAGGAGGTAGCACAAAGCCTGGGGTGGTGGTGGCTGCTCAGGGGGCTTCAGGCTTGTAGCTCAGCGGCCAATGCGGTCTGTTTCTGGTTGAGATTCTGGGAGGATGGGTGGTTTGAGAAGGTAGGAGCGGCTCAGCTCGGGCTTGGTGGGTCTGAGGGCCTAGGAGACTACCCAGGTGGAATGCACTGGGGGACAGCGTCTGATCAATATGAGAAGGCAAGGGTGAGAAGCCAGACAGTCGAGGGACATGACTTGCCATAGGGTGGCTGCTATGGTTTGTATATTCTTGGACCAGGGAGTGGCACCATCTGGAGGTGTGGCCTTGTTGGAATAGGTGTGACCTGGTTGGAATAGATGTGTCACTGTGGGTGTGGGCTTAAAGACCCTCACCCTAGTTGTGCCTGGAAGTCAGTCTTCCACTAGCAGCCTTTGGATGAAGACGTAGAACTCTCAGCTCTGCCTACACCATGCCTGCCTGGACACTGCCATGCTCCTGCCTTGATGATAATGGACTGAACCTCTGAACCAGTAAGCCAGCCCCAATTAAATGCTGTTTTTTTTTTTTTTATATAAGACTTGCCTTGGTCATGGTGTCTGTTCACAGCAGTAAAACCCTAACTAAGACAGTGGCACAGAGGGCCCAGGAGAACTGGAGACCAGGGCATAAGGCAGCCTCTGTACAGTGTGGCCTGCCCCGGGAGTGTCTTATCAGTCCACACATTCTGATTGTCAAGCTCCGGGATCTGCGCCTATGCCCTGAGAACTGGACACAGACGAGCATGAGCTATGACTTTAATTCGTTTATTCATTCCATAAAGCCCAGGCTGGAACCGGGCCAGTACCTTTGCACTGCTAAAGATTGAATGTTGATAGGTGGCATGCAGGAGAAATAGAGCGTGCAGTGACAGTGTGTCCTGGGCCTTGGCCATGTGACGTGGGGCTTCTCAGCACCCCCGACATCCACTTCTTTTGGTTTCTTTGGTTTGTTTTGGTTTGGGGATAAGGCCCCACTTAGCCCAGACAAGCCCAGAAGTCATATGTGGCTAAAGATTACCTTGTACTCTCTTAATCCTCTGGCCTTCATCTCCTTCGTGCCAGCATTACAGGTATGACCTGCCAAGGCTGTTTTACACAGTGCTGGGGGTGGAATCCAGGGCTGAGCTGTGTCCCCACCCCATGGCCTGTATTTTCCAGCAAATTCCTTGGATCTCCTTAGTGTAAAGGAGCCACTGTAGGGTGTTCAGCCACATTTCTGGCAAGCTTCGAGTAGCCACACTCACATGGGGGGGGCAGATGTTGTTCTCTGGGGGAGCATAATTGTCCCCCCCCCCACATACCAGGTGAGCTTGCCACCTGGTCAGAAAGGTCAATGAGAAGACACTAATCTGAATTTGCCCAAGCTAAGCCAAGGTGGAGATTCCATGCTAGCCCTCTGTCTATCACCAAGATGAACTGAATTAACCTTATATCTGAGATAATCACCTTGGACAGGGAAGGGCTTATTCTGGCTTGTAATGTGGGGAGTTCTATCTATGGTTGCTTGGCTCTATTGCTTTGGGCCTGTGATAGGCACAAGGCAGTTAACAGGCTGGGAGGCAGAGAAAGGAATGGATAACGTTCCAAGATCCCATTCAAGGTTTGATCTTCATTTGTCTGGCAGACTTCACACTAGACACCTTAAAGGTTCTTAAAGGTTCTCCCTCCTCCCAACAGTGCCATGCTCAGGGGGCCACACCTTTAACACATGGGTTTTTGGGGGGACACTTACCAAGGCGTAGGTTAAGGGATGGTCAAAGGTCTTGTGGGGAGGGACATAAAGGGAGACCAGTAGAGAAGCTGGAATCTGATGGTGAAGGCTTTAGTAGGATGAGCTGTAGTGGGAAAGGGAAAGTGGGCAGGTCTTAGGTGTGTTTCAGAGACGGCTTAGCAATATTTCGACGGCACCACAGTGGCAAGAGAGCCTCCCAGACGTACAGAGCAAAAGTGGCTGGAAGCTAGTGAGTCACATCTGGGCGTGTGCTGGTTGAAGATCCGGGGTCTTGCTGGATACACACCGTGAGAGTTAGCAGCCCACAGACTACCGAAGCCATGGGACCAACTGGAAAGTCCTGGCTGGGAGGCCGAGCCAAGGACAGAAAAGTCAAGTGGGGTCCAGTCTCTCTCTCAGGCACTGAGCCATGCTTCCAGGCTCTGCCTGGGGACAAGGTCAGAGCAGGAAAAAGCCCCAGAGTGGGAGCTGTGTCCACACTGGGCTGGAGGCTGCTGGACCACCTGCAGAGCTCAGACAAGTCAGATGAGAACCCGAGAGACACCCGGGCTCAAAGGCGGCAGGGGGCAGGGCAGCTGGTTTCCCCAAATATTTGTGGCATGGGGGGTGGGGAGTGCAGAAGGCAGAATGGACAGTGTTAGGGAGGGCTTAGGGTGTTTATCAGATCTTGTGTTTTCTGCCCGATTCTTTATTTTTCCATTTAACTATTGTGTGGTCTTATTTGTCTGTGCAGAGAGTTTCTCTCTGGTCCAGAACACAGGTTGCCACATTCAGTCTTTTGGCTCCACCCGGGATATTCCATGGGTCACCTTGTACCTGAGTCACTTTGTGACTGCAGGTGGCTGTATGTGAGGTAATGTCCCAGGCATGGAGTGGCCCGCCACTGTGGTACAGTGTCATCAAACTGATTCACTGATCCGGAGATAAAAGATGACTTCCCCTTGTAGTTTTTGCTTTGTTTGTTTGTTTGTTTGAAGTAGGGTCTCACAGTATATATAGCCCAGGCTATCCTGGAACTTACAATCCTCTGGCTTTGGACTCCTAAATGCTAGGACTATAGATGTTCAATATAATAATAAGAAAAAAAAACAAGTTTTTTTTTTTTTATTGTGTGTGTGGGGGGGAAGTGTATGTGCCACTGCACATATATGAAGGTTAAAGGACAACATAGATACCATAGATACCAGGTTTGGTAGCAAGCGTCTTTATCTGCTGTGCCGTCTTGCCCACCTGCCCTGTTCTGTGTCATTTTAGCTTGCGTTTCTCTTACTATGAGCAAGGTGAGCAAGACAGGCGGGAGCCTTTTGTACTTCCCTTTCTGTGAACAGTCTGTTCATGTTTCAACCAAAAATTTCCTCAGGTTTCTTGATTTCTTATTGAATTAGAGGAAATCTTACTGAATCAAAGGAAATCTTTGCTTGTTTTTTCCTCTTTTGAGACAAAGTCTCACGTAGACCAGGCTTGAATTCCCTATGCATCTGAAGATGACCCTGAACTTCTGATCCTCCTGCCTCTGCTTCCTGAGTGCTGGAATTGCAAACATGCACCCCCTTGCTCAGTTTATGGGGTATTGGAGAATCAAACCCAGGGCTTTGTGGATGCTAGGCAAGAGCTCTACCAGTCTTGGAGGAAACCTTTATGGACCGAGGAACTTGGTCTTTTTTTTCTGGAGTGTAACTTATAAGTCATCCTCCTTTGTTGGGTCAAGGACACTTGTGTGTGTGGGGGGGGGGTAGGACTAATTTTATTTTGTTTTATATGTGTGAATGTTAAGCTCCTATGCATGGCTGGTGCCCCTGGAGGTCAGAAGAGGGCATTGGATGCCTTAGAATTGGGGTTATGGATGGTTGTGAGCCTCTATGTGGGTGCTGGGAATCGAACCCATGTCCCCTGCAAGAACAAATGATCTTAACCACTGAGCCATCTCTCCAGTCTGTTTTCTGGATTTTGTTGTTACTTCTGAATTGTAAGGATTATGAATGCTGGTGAGAGGTAATTCTCTAGTTGGCATGCAGGAGGCTCTGTGATGGAGGTCTCAGTGGAGGCAGTGGTATAGGACAAGACCCTAAGACAGGACCAGGGATGGTCTTGGAGCAACAGGGAAAGGACTTGGGCCTCCTCCTGGGCCAAGTGTAAAGGAAGATGCCATGTGCCTAGAGGTTGGTGGCTACACATTGAAGGGACAAGGGAGATGGCTGAGTTAACCCAAGGATGAAATCAGGTCTATGAGATGTCTGGTCCATGGGCAGGGTCTGCTGTGTAAGAAAGAGCCGTAGTTGGTCTTGGAGTCAGAGCTAGATGGGGAGGGACGAGACCTCTGTTGTCATTGCATCTTCTTAGGTCCCATTTGTGTTCTTAGCTTCTGTCAGTCACCCTAAGGTCTGAGCCTGCCCTGGGGACAATGGTTTCCTCATGCTCTCAGATGCCAGGCCAGAAGCTGTGCAGTGGGATGGCTCTTAACTAACCAGTTAGACCAGCCTGTTCTAAGCCGTTTCCCCTGCACTGCCTTACCTTTCCCAGGGACCCAGACCTCCCCTGACTGCTCCCGGCTCCACCCACTGACAAACTGTTTCGGGGTCCCTACATGGCACAGCCCCTCACTATAGGAAAGTATGTAAGCAAGACAGTCAGCTTCCAATGGCGTTGCTTCTTCTCTGTGTAGCTGCTCACTTGAGTCCGTGTGTCAAGTCCTAGAAGTGCCTTAGGAAGCCTTGGAATATAAGGAGTAAGGGTGTTCAGCCCACCGCGTGAGTGCTCAGGAAGCCAAAACTCAAAGGTGGCTTGGGAGTTTAGAGCTCTCGTTCTTCCAGAGGACCTGAGTTCAGTTCCCAGCACCCAGGAAGGGCTCACAACTGCCTGTCACTCCAGCTCCAGAGCATTTAATGCCCTCCCCACCCCAAGCACCCAGCCATTCATGGCTTATATCCCACGGGCATACACATACATACAAATAGATCTTAAAAAAAAAAAAAAAAAAAACTCTCTTGGAAGCCTTCCTGGAGGAGGTGGCTGGTGGCTGCAGGTGGCTCTGAAGAATGGAGATGACTTGGGTATTGGAATAAGAAAGGCCAGAAGCAAGTGGGAAACACAGGGTGTGTTGTTTGTGTGGGTGTGTGTGGGGGGGATGTGTGTGTGTGTGTGTGTGTGTGTGCATGTGTGTGTGCCTGAGTGTGTGAGTGTACCTGTGTGCCTGTGTGTGTGCATGTGTCTCAATGCGTATGTGTGTGTGTCTGTGTGTGTGTGCATGAATGTATGTGTGTGTGTATGTGTGAATGTGTAGGTGAGTGTGTACATGTGTGTCTGTGTGTGAATGCATGTGTTTGTGTGTATGTGTCAGTGTGTGTCTCTCTGTGTATATGTGAATATATGTGTGAGTATGTGTGTATGTGTGAGTGTGTATATATATGTGAGTGAGGGTGTGAGTGTGTATGTATGTGTGTGAGTAGGTGTGAGTGTGTGTATGTATGTGTGTGAGTAGGTGTGAGTGTGTGTATGTATGTGTGTGAGTAGGTGTGAGTGTGTGTCTCTCTGTGTGTGTTAGGCATGAACACTCATCATCAATAACTTCCAATGAGGGTATTCTATGATTGTGGGGTAGGAACCGGCCAAGGTGAGAGTGTTGGAGTATACTGGGACGGCTTAGTGAAAAAAGGTTTCATACTCCAAGAGTGAGCTGACTGTGTGCAAAGTCTTGCTGCAGGCTCAGGGCAGGGCTGAGCCATCGCTTGTGCTAAAGGTTCTGCACTGGGCTGGGCTGAGGCCTCACCAGCTCCTGATGAAGAAGTGAGACTCTTGCCCATGCTTCCTGGTGCCATCGACAAAGCCTTGCCCTGAATGAACTCAACCACCAGCCTTTGCTCCCTCGGCCTCAGGGCCCCGCAGGGTACTCCTTCCTGCCTGATTCCACAGCACAGATGTTTCCCCTCCTGCTCGATGTGGGTCCCCCTCCTCCTTCCTCTTGCCTTCTCCCTTCTCTAGTCTCTGTCTCTGTCTCTGTCTCTGTCTCTGTCTCTGTCTCTCTCTCTCTCTCTCTCTCTCTCTCTCTCTCTCTCTCTCTCAGGCTCAGTGTCAATACCTGTCCTCTAGTTCTGACTTTAGAGGTTAGAGGTGTTAAAAAAATCATTTTATTATTTTAATTTAAAATTTTTACTTTATGGTTTGGGTATTTTGACTACATGGTGTGTAAACACTACATATGTACCTGGTACCTAGGAAAGATCTTTGGGGTACCTGAAACTGGAGTTACAGGCAGTTGTGAGCCACCATGTGTATGCTGGGAAATTAGACCTCTGGAAGAGCAGCAGAGCTCTGAATCCATCTGTCCAGCCCCTGGTGTGTGTGTGTGTGTGTGTGTGTGTGTGTGTGTGTGTGTGTGTGTGTGCAGCGCCTGCAGAGACCAGAAGAGGGCATCTGATGCCCTGAAGGTAGAGTTACAGGATGTGTGAGCCACCTGACAAAGGAGCTAAGAACCAAACTCAGGTCTTAACTGGTGAGTCATCTCTCCAGCCCAGAAAGATCTCTTAAACATCCAAAAGACTTCAGAACACCAGAAATGGGTCCTGGGGGAGTGGCTTAATGGCAGAGCACTAGCTGAGCATGGTTCAGATCCCTGCAACAGGCTGGCAAGATGGCTCAGCAGATAAAGGTGACTGTTACCAAGCCTGGGGACTTGAGTTCAATCCCATGGTGGAAGGAGAGGACCAACTGTTGCAGTTTTTCCTCTGACTTCCATGCATAGACAGCGCCATATTTACACATACACACATGTACACGCGCGCGCACACACACACACACACACGTGCTCTCTCTCACACACACACACACACACACACACACACACACACACTAACCAAAACGTAAAAGAAAAGTGCTTGTGCGTGTGTCATTCGGGAGAAGAGGAAGAAAAGCAATAACAATGGCAGTGACTGGCCATGGTACGGCTGTTTAGCACTGGGTGACCCACACTCCTCAGAATACATAGATTCTAAGGTCCCAATGACAGATGAGGGACAGTTCACTTTGGAGAACCAGTGGGCTTCCTTTCAGAGCATAGATGAGGGGTTTCTTACAGGAGAATGGGTGTTCCTCCCCTAACAGGTCACACCTGGAAAGCCTTACCCCGTATAGATGAGGGTAGAACCACCCCCCAATCTTGCCCAGAAAATATACTCTTCACCCCACCCTGCAGCCAAGAAGGCAGGTGTGCATACAACAGGCCTGCTGCATATTCTGCGAGGGTCCAGATGAGCTGTGGTTGACAGAGAGGTTTCTGGAAAGAGGAAGAACACAGCAGACAGTATATAGGAGGGGTAGTGAAGGGGAAGGAAGAGACAGAAGTCTACGGATGGACCTACGGGCAGACTTGCCCTAGTGTGGGGCAAGTTGAGTGTCAGATTACAGCAAGGCCAGAGCATGGTTGGTCACCCTGGGGAGACAAGGAGCTACTGAAAGGACAGAGTGGGCTCAGTGGAGTGTCTGTGAGCTCCTGCCCCTGGGGAGCTCTGAGTGATGCCCCTCCCTGCCAATGGAGGAGCCTGGGGATCCCGGCTGGAATGACTTGGGATGCTTGGGGGCCCTTGAAGCCCACAAGTTGGGTGCAGCCTCCTGTCCATGAGAGGCCAATTACACAACATGTCAGAGAAGGAGAGAAGGGAGATTTCTTCATATGGCTGCATCCAGTGAGAAGTAAAGGCGTCCAGCGCCTCCCCCCCCCCGCCCCGCACCCTCCCCACTCCGTTCCATCCACAAGGTCCTGACATGAGGTTCAGCTTTGCCTAGCAGGCGAGAGGTACGGCCAAGGGGTGGTCCTGCCCATCACCATTGTCTGGGCTGGAGTCTGTCCTGTGAGATGGTCCGACACATTGTCAGAACTGTGGGATCTCTCTTCTGGTTCTCCCCCCTCCCCTTTCCAGTCTGGCCCAGTTTACTCTTCATCTTTGTCCCAGAATGGTTGCAGGTACTCTGATTTCTAGATTGGCACATCACAAAACTGAAGCTTCTGGGTGGACTCCCTGAGCAGCTGGTTGTAAGACCGTGGGCAAGCCTCTTCCCACAGCCACAGGTTCCCAGCCGGCTTTCTGCTGACTTTGAGGTGTCCAGGCCACTCGCTCGTTCTCTTCCCTGGACTGCCAGGGCGTCCTCCGGGGATTGGACGGAGCAGGGGGACAGAGGCGGAGGCGTCAGAGGCTACGGGGCAGAGGAGGCATCGAGGCCTCTGGCTGGGCTCTGCGGGGCTGGGATAAGGTCTTTCGTTGACCCTGAACCTCAGAGTTGATTTCCAAAGGGAAAGCACTCCCCTGATAAGAGCTGTGTGGTAATAAAGGCTGCCTTTTATTCCGAGCTGGCCTCCTAGCTTTGCAGTTTCAACACCAGCCTACCTGTGTGAAAACTCAAGCCGACTAATGACTCATGGCCTCTGGAGTTAAGTGAGTCCTGCTCAGGAAGCTGAAGGGCTTCCTGAGTCAGAGCTCTGACTGATTGTGCCTTCACTGTCACATACCAAAAGCTTGCCAGAGCTGGGCACTGTAATATATGTATAAGTATATATTATATATATACATATAATGTATACATGTGTGTGTGTGTATATATATATATACATGCACACACACACACATATGTAAATTTGGGGATTTCCTACATGCATATAACGTCTTTTGATGACCCCCATTTCCATTCTGTCTTGGTCGTGATGAGACACCGTGACATGGCACTTTTTTTTCCATTAACTTATTTATTTATTCACTTTGCATCCAGACTGCAGCCTCCCCTCCTTCCAGTCCCCACTCATACAGCCTCTCCCCAACCACTCCTCACTTTCTCCTCTGAGGAGGAGGACCCCCCTCCACAGGTATCAACCTAATCTGGCACCTCAGGTCACTGCAGGACTAGGTACATTCTCCCCCCCCCCC
>NC_034599.1:56916582-56931301 GCF_900095145.1 Mus pahari | reverse complement strand
TAGGGGAACAGGATTCACAGGCAGGCAACAGAGTTAGGGAGAGCCCCTGCTCCAGGTTGGGAGGGGGGCTGTATGAAGACCAAGCTGTACATCTGCTATGTCTGTGTGGGTGTGTGTGCATGTGTGTGCGTGCCTGTGTGTGTGTGCGTGCAGGGTGTGTGTGTGTGCAGGGTATGTGTGTGTGCAGAGTGTGGGTGTGCATGTGCAGGTAGGTGTGTGTGTGCGCGGTGTGTGTTATGGGTGTGTGTGTGTGCGCGCGTGCGCGCGCACATGTGTCTGTATGTGTGTGGGTGTGTGCAGGTACGTGTGTGTGTGTGAGAGTATGTGTATGTGTGTGTACGTGTGTGTGTGTGTGTGTGTGTGTGTGTGTGTGTGTGTGTGTGTGAGGGGGTTAGGTTCAGCCTGTGTATGCTCTTTGATTGGTGGTTCAATCTCTGGGAGCCCTTACGGGTCCAGTTTAGTTGACTCTGTTGGTCTTCCTGTGAAGTCCCTGTCCCCTCTGGGGTCCTCAATCCTTTCCCCAACTCTTCTACAAGACTCCCAGAGCTCTGATTAATGCTTGGCCACTGGTCTCTGCCTCTGTTTCAATCAGCTGCTGGGGAGAACCTTTCAGAGGATAGTTATGCTAGGCTCCTGTTGGCAAGCATAACAGAGTATCATTAATAATAGTGTCAGGGATTGGTGCTTGCCCATGGGGTAGGCCTGTCCCTGTTCGTAGGATGTGACCTTGACATCCACTTCCTCACAGATGCCAGCCCCACTAGGGCATTGCAAAGCTAAGGAGTACAAGGACCCAGGTCAAAGTTCATGCCCTCCTTAAGGGCATCCCCAACTTCACACCACATCCCCTGACACTCTGTAGGACACTGGGGACTAGGGTGTCTTCACTGTGGAAATGGTTATGCTTTCTTCTTGCCACCATTCCTAGCGAAACCCCACTTACCCCCTTCCTAAGCACAGGGAGGAATTTCACAGTGAGCAGTAGCTGCTGGCGCTCAGGGGCCACTGTGCCCCGCGCAGGCTTCAGGGACAGCTGACATGTCCTTTGCCTCTCCACAACTTGTCATCTACTTGCTGGCTCCTCATCTGTTCCTCTGGTGAGCCCTCCTGGGTTCTGCGTGAACCTAGTCAGGAGCCTGTGAGACCAGCCTTTGGAGCCTCACAGTGACGCAGGGTGACAGGTCCCAAAGAGGGTGAGTTATACACCTCGCCTGTTCTAGGGGGCAGATTTAGAGAGACACATTGTTTCCAATCTTCATAAGTTTTCTCTTCCTTCTCCTCCTCCTCTCCCTCCTCTGCCTCCTCTGCTTCCTCTTCCTCCTCCTCCTTTGGTGTGTGTGTGTGTGTGTGTGTGTGTGTGTGTGTATGTGTGTGTATGTGTGAGTATGTGTGTGGGGGTGTGTGTGTGTATGTGTGTGGGGGTGTGTGGGGGTGTGTGCACGTGCGCGCATGCTTTTACTTGTGAATGCAAATGCTGGTTCACAAAGAGTCCCAAGGTTGGTGTCAGGAACCTTCTTCGGGGCTCCTCTGCCTTATCCTTTTGAGTCGGGGTCTCACAATTAAATCTAGCTGTGTGGTTTTTCAAGCCAGCTTGCTCTAGGGTCTTATCTCTGCCTTTCTAGTTTGGAATTCCAGGCCAACACTACACCCACCCACCCAGTCAGCATTTAAGTGACTGCTTAAGATCCAGACTCCAATCTTCTTGCTTCAACTTTAAGGGTTGAGTTACCTCCCCAGCCACTCTTCACAAGCTTTTGAGTGGTACAGTTTACTTTAGCCCTTAAAACAACAACAACAACAAAAACACCTTGTGTTTAATAATGCTGGAACAATAACCTAATGTTGCATGTCAGCCACTGGGGCTCTTAATCCATGGCTGCATTCAAATAGTGTAAAATGTGTTACACAAGATGTTGGGGGAGCAGGGAGCATCCTGTCTGCACACACAAGGAAAACAGGTAACTATTAGAGCCTGGGGCACTGGGAGAAGGCGGTGGTGGGAGGGGGCTCAGGCTCTCACAGCTTCAACTGCACTTGCCCTTGCTGAATCCAGATTACACAATATGTGCATTGAACACCCCCTGTGCGTGGATACTTGCACACAACAATCGGCAGTGTGCAAGCTCACCGAGGAAGCAGCTTCCTGGGGACTGTGAGCTAATACATGAACTATCACCTCTGCATTCGTTGCTTTTCTCATTGCTCTTTTGTTTTTAGATTGATCTCATTTTCATGTGTGTCTTAGTCAGGGTTTCTATTCCTGTACAAAACATCTTGGCCAAGAAGTAAGTTGGGGAGGAAAGGGTTTATTCAGCTTACATTTCCACACTGCTGTTCATCACCAAAGGAAGTCAGGACTGGAACTGAAGCAGGTCAGGAAGCAGGAGCTGATGCAGAGGCCATGGAGGGATGTTACTTACTGGCTTGCTTCCCCTGGCTTGCTCAACTTGCTCTCTTATAGAACCCAAGACTATCAGCCTAGGGATGGCACCACCCACAAGGGGCCCTCCCCCTTGATCACTAATTGAGAAAATGCCCCACAGCTGGATCTCATGAAGGCATTTCCTTAACTGAGGCTCTCTTCGATAACTCCAGCCTGTGTCAGGTTGACACACAGAACCAGCCAGTATGATGTGTGTGAATGTTTTGCTTACATGTTTGCTGTGCCCCATGTGCATGCTCTGCACCCACAGAGGTTAGAATTGGGTGGGGAATATCCTGCAGCTGGAGTTATGGACAGCTGTGAGCTGGTGTCCATGTGGGTGCTGGGAAGTGAACCTGGGTCCTGTGTTGGAACAAGGGCTCTTAATCACTGAGCCATCTCTCTGAGAAAGAAAAAGAAAAAAAGAAAAAAACGGGCTGGAGAAATGGCTCAGTGGTTAAGAGCACTGACTGCTCTTCCAGAGGTCCTGAATTCAGTTCCCAGCAACCACATGGTGGCTCACAACCATCCATAACGAGATCTGGCGCCCTCTTCTGGAGTGTCTGAAGGCAGCTACAGTGTACTTACATATAATAAATAAATCTTAAAAACAAACAAACAAACAAACAATCAAAAAACCCACAACAGCCAAAGCAGTTTAAGGAAGGGGGTGCTTATTTGGACTAGAGTTTGTGGGTTGGGGTTAGGACCGCCAAGGCAGGGAAGAGGTGGTGGCAGCTGTATCCAAGGAGACTCTCGAACCTGTCGAACAGACAACAGGGGGCTCAGAAAGGCTTCAGGATACTCTGCAGGTAGAACTGACTTAGGGAGAGCAGCCCTTGTCATCAGAAGAGTCCGTGCCTTGCAGGCTAGGGTATATCCCCCCTTTCCCCCCTTCCCTCCCCTTCCCACATCTAACTCCTCCCTGGATTCCGATCTGATTGCTAATCATGGCCTTTTTCTGCTGGGTCTAGGTGACCCCTCCCCATTCTCCTGCCACCCACCGCCTGAATGCCTGCCAGCCCCTCAGGCTGACTTCCTCCTGGCCGTTCACACCTCCTTAGGCTCTGTGGCTGCCCTCCTCCCATCCTTACCCTTGGGGTGTGTGTTCTCTGGGTAATGATAATGTGAATGACTCGCCCATGGTGTTGCTGGTTAATAACCACCACCTCCAAGTCCAGTAGATGAAGTTAGCGGTTAATGATTGCCAGGGACAGCTTTTCCTGAGTGCAGGCCTCAACCTGAAGATGAAGGAATGCCATTTCCCTGGACCCTCACTCTAGAGCCCTGTGGCCTAGAGCTAGAGTATACACAAGAGTACACATCACACACACACACACACACACACACACACACACACACACACACACACCCCACATCATCACTACCATGTTCTGTTCCCAGTAGGCCTCCCTGTTCACAGCCAGCTTTCCTGCTTTAGGCCTTACCTCTCCCTAGAGATGCTATTTTCTCTTCTGCCAAAGTGACTTTGGCTTTAGGATCTACCCCAATCCTTGCTTCTGTCCTGAGCCTTTCCTTGCTTTGTTCTAGGTACCAGCACTGGACTCCCCCAAGCTTTGGACCGCTCTTAGGTATATTTCCCATGTTCTTGACTTGGCTGAAGGTTCAGCAGAGGGAGGGGGAGGAGGCTGCCACCCAGATTGGGTCAGCTGGGCTCTTAGACCATTCTTAAGCCTAAGGTGCCATCTGGGGTCAGTGGAGGGAGGGGCATGATGAAGGAAGAAATGGAACTTTCCAGGGAGATAAAGGATGTGTGCATGGTCATCCAAAAGCCACAGAGTGGCACATAAGAAGGATAAAAATGGCTCCTGTGGTGTGAGGACCACAAAGCAGGTGCTCTCAGATATTTTTGCCCCTCGCTCCTCCCCCCTAGGGCTTCTCTCTCTGAGGACCCAACCCACTGTCCACCTTGTCCCGATGCTTCTGGCTTTGGGTTCTGTAGCACTCACTGTCTCCCAGTGTACCCAAGGCTACAAAGCATAGATGCTCAGGGATGCTCCTTATCTGGCTGTGCCTGGGAACTCACCCTGAGACGTTATAAAGAGCGAAAGACATACAGGGTCTGAAGAGAATCAGTGAATGATGGTTGATGGTTGTTCTGCAGGTACGCTGGGGCCTCTGATTCAGAAAGCTAGAGGTAGATCGGAGAGGAGGGGCTGGCTCTGGGGAGGACCATCAGATCCCGGGATTTCATAGTGTTTGCGGTGACTTGCTGGAGGTTTCCAGACCCTGTCTCTGCCCAACTCCAGCCTCCTCTCATCACCTCATGTGAAGATGAGCTCCCCATCAAGAGCTCCAAGCTGTTCATTCAAGGTGGGGAGCCCTAAGCCCTAAGCATAGCGGGGCCTGTAGCACTTGAGGACTGTACAGTGTGTCCACCGGTGTGAAGACGTTTACTTTTTCTCTGCATCCTCTTTGTCTGGCCTCCCACACAGCAGCCGCCTTATCTCAGACTGCTTTCTGATTGGATTAGCAGCTGGAGAGAAGGTGGAGGTAGGTCAGTCAGCCTCTCCTAGCAGGCGAGGAGCCTGGCACTAGCAGTCAGGGCCTATGGTTACTTTCTGTGATCCTTTCCAGTCTTAGGGAGGAGCCTGCGGTAGCACCTAGCCTGGGGGTCAATGAGCAGGTAGGCAGGGTCTCAGAGACCCCGGGCCCTGGGTGCTTTAATATGAGTATTCAAGGCAACAGCCGCTCCATAGCTTCTGCCCCTCTTCCTGTGTTCCAGAACCTTAGTCATTTGGGCTCTTGCTGGGCTTTGCAGGCACCTGGCGTCCCCTCCTCTGACTCTCTGAGAGTGTGAGGTAACTGAGGTATAAGATTGTAAGCCTCCCCCGGGTGGTTTGGGCATGCTTTCCCTGCCAGCCCTGGCAAGGCACATAGGGTTCTTTAGCAGCAAGTCAGGCCATTCCTGTGTCCTTCGAAGATTTGTGTTTTGCAAAATGGCATTTTAAAAGTGTGATTTGGAGCCCTAAGTAAAGGAAAATTTACACGCGCGCACGCGCGCACGCACACACACACACACACACACACACACACACATTAAAAAAGAAAGGAAAGAAGGAAGGAAGGAAGGAAGGAAGGAAGGAAGGAAGGAAGGAAGGAAGGAAGGAGAAAAAAGAACATTTTCATTTGGGACTGAGTTAGCAGATGAACAGAAATGAAGGTTTTAGAACATTAAAATCTATGCTATTTGTTTAATTACTTACAGATGTACATATTGTAGGTCTGGGCCTTGTGAATGCTACCCAAGTACTCTGCTGTACACACTTGGAAACCACAATATGTTCAGGGAGCAGGCAGAATCTTTACATCAAAAAAAGGTTGCTTCCCAGCACTTGGGAGGCGGAGGCAGGCAGATTTCTGAGTTCAAGGCTAGCCTGGTCTACAGAGTGAATTCCAGGACAGCCAGGGCTACACAGAGAAACCCTGTCTCGAAAAACCAAAAAAAAAAAAAAAAAAAAAAAAAAAAAGGTTGCTAGGTGCTAGGATCATTTTGTTACAAGTATGGGTTGTTGTTTTTTCTTTTTCTTTCCCTTATTTGTTTATTTGGTTGACTGTTTTTTTCAAGACAGGGTTTCTCTGTGTAGCCCTGGCTATCCTGGAACTCACTCTGTAGACCAGGCTGGTCTCTGAGATCCACATGCCTCTGCCTCCTGAGTGCTGGGACTAAAGGTGTGTGCCACCACCACTCCAGGTGTGATTTTTTTTTCCTAGAAAAGCTTTTCGGGGGGCTGGAGAGATGGCTCAGTGGTTAAGAGCTCTGACTGCTCTTCCAGAGGTCCTGAGTTCAATTCCCAGCAACCACGTGGTGGTTCACAACCACCTATAATGGAATTTGATGCCCTCTTCTGGTGTGTCTTAAGACAGCTACCATGTTCACATATACATTAAATAAATAAATATTAAAAAAGAAAGAAAGAAAAAGCTTTTTGTGGATGGGGGAGATGACACCTGAAGTTGTCCTCAGCCTCTATCTGCATGTACACACTCACACAGACATACACTCTAAAGCAGTGGTTCCTCATGTTTTGGTGACCCCTATAAACCATAAAATTATCTTCATTGCTACTTCATAACTGTAATGTTGCTACTGTTACGAATCATAATTAAATGTTTTCCAGTGGTCTTAGGCGACCCCTATGAAAGGGTCATTCAACTCCCAAAGGGTTGCAACCGATGGATTGAAAACCAGTGAGCGAAAGGTAAAGCAGAGGGAAGATGCCAGGCAAATAGCAAGCACGAAAACCTGGAGGAAGGTCCCGGTGTTAGGGACAAAGGTGAGAGAACAGGTGAGGGAGACATGGGCGGGCTAACAGGAAGCGAAGCTGGACCAGGGTAGGGAGTGGAGGGGACACACTAGGGACTTGAGATCACCTGAGACCTCCTGGAGGGGACTCTGCATGATTGTACTTTTGAGACAGGGTTGTCTTTGTAGCCCAGGCTACCCTGAGTACCATCCTCCTACCTCCAATTCTGTGCTGAGATTTCAGCTTTGCACCACCATGCCCATCCTCTGGATTTCCCTGAGACAGGCACTCTAGGACAATGAAGAGCTATTGAATTTTCTAAGGCCTCCTGGAGCTCACAGCCACTAGACCTGAGGTTCTGGGCGAGCCTGTGTCTACATTGATTCCCCGGGAATGCACAGGAATAGCGTGGTGGCTGGCTACCATGGGGACTCAATAGGATTTGCTGACAGCTTCCCAGTGCTGCCAGTGTGGGCCGCTTGTCACTCCCAATCCTCGCCTGTGGTGACAACTTAGAAACTTGGGCTTCAGCCCTAGGAATCTTGGCTTTCCCTGAGCCATTCAACAGTATCCCTTAGACCCCAGCTACCCTAAATGGAGAAATTCCAAGGCCAGGGCTGTCCCTGGGCCAGGAGAAGGGACAGGGACCCACAGGAAGGCTCAGAAGTGACCTTCTCAGAACTTCAACATTTACAAGTCTGAGTTGGCGGACACAGATTAATCCTCCAAGACTGGCCAAGGCTTGAAAGACTTGCTCTTCTGTTTCTTTTAGACAGCAGGGTCACTTTGAAGACCGCACCACATATGTGTGGTTCAGTGTGAGGCAACCTCAGCATTGGAGAAAACTTAGAAAAGAAAGGAAGTCCCTGGGAAGGCTGCCCTGCCCCCACTGCCTTGAGAGAACCCTGGCCAACACTTTGGGGAACAGCCTTCCAAGCATTTTCCTTTTCTGTCCATAAATACAAACCGTTAAAAATGCAGCGCATCTTTCTATGGATGGTACGACAAGATTTACACGCCATTGCATAACCTGTTTTTCCTTTAGCAACTTGTCATGACGTGGTTTCCTGTCAGTTAGCACAGGTCCGTAACATTTTTTTTTTATAGGTCTGGGTTTGCATGGGTGTGTTGTGACTACTTCTCTGTACAGTGTGCTAAGGAATGGCACCCACTCTTTTCCAGATGTTCAGTAACTGCCTAGTGGTAAATATTTAGAATAGCTGCCATAGCTGGCAAAAAAAAAAAAAAAAAAAAAATTAGCTCCCTCTGTGAGTCTTAGTGCCCAGCTGGGAGGTCACCATAGCAACCCTCTGCTTGCCTCATTTGTGGCCCAGAACCAGCAGTGCTGGGGAGGGGGTGTCAGTGTAGGAAGGGGCAAGTGACAGGGCTGAGGGGACACTCTCTGTCTTCAGAGACTTTATAAGCACAGGGCAGAAGGAACAGAGCTGAGGCGGCTGAGGCTGTAACAAGGGTAATAGTCACTCTCGGCTGGATACTTGTTCACCATCAAGTACCGCATCCATCGTCTTAAGAGCTAGCACCACTTTCCCTGTCCTCCTCGTTCAAGGGATAAGGACATGAAAGTGGGTCATTGTCCAAGTGCACATAGAAGAGTGCCAGACACACATGGTAGATGAGAGAGCAGGCGTGGAAAATGGGCCCGGTGAGATGCCATCGGGTAGTGGTTAGCACTCAGGACACTGACAGTTTGTATCTGCTATGGAGACTCTTCCTTGCCACCCAGCTGGAGGTCTTTCCCCTGCTGCCATCCTGAGGCTTCTGGTCCTGGCAACCAAGCAGCCCATGCTTCCCTGGTTCTGATAGGGACTCACTGCCTCTTCATCCAGCTCACCCTGGCCACCTGCCACTTAGCCCCTCTGCCACTTCCAAGCTAGATTTGCAGACCTGCTGGTATGTAGTAGTCCCCTTATCCATAGGGGATACATTCCAAGACTCAGGATGCTTGAAACCTTGGATGTTACCAAATCGCTAGGTGCAATGTCTCCTGACTCTCTACTGATGAATATATATTCATGATAAAGATTAATATAGAAATTTAGCACAGCTTGGGGGGGGGCATCAACGTGGCACAGCTGGTAAAGGTGGATTGGTCTTCAAGCCCGGTGACCTGAGTTTGATTCCCAGGACCCATACCATAGAAAGAGAAAACACACTCCTACAAGTTGTCCCCTGACTTTTGCATCACACTGATGCTGGCACATGTGCAGACACAGACACACACACACACATACACACACTACATTTATTAATGTAATTTTTTTTAAAAAAGGAAATCAGGTACACTGGTGGATTAGCAGCAGTCACATAGAGAGAACAATCACAGTGGTGTGCTGAAGCAAACGTTGTATAAATGGGGTTTCTTTTTTTCAAAATATCAAAAATAAATACTAGTGCTTTCGAACTGAAGTTGGCCGTAGGTCCCTGAAATTGCCGACAGTAACACTGGGGATGTAGAGACACCTCTTTGCCTGCCTCTGGCCTTTCCCAGTGGACTCTTAAGATCTCTGAGGCTGCTGCACTGAGGGTGGGGTGGGGGGGTAGAGAGGGGGAGAATTCAGCTCAAGATCCCACCCGGACTCCCTCCTCTCCCTCCCTCAGAGTCTGACACTCCTTTCTTCTCCAGGCTCCCTCCTTGGCACTATCATAACATGGACTGTGGGCTATCCTTGGCTCTCATGTGCACTGGAGTGTGAGTGCGGAGGGTGTGAGCAGGAGGGTGTGAGCAGGAGGGTGTGAGTGAGCACCCAGGGTGCAGTTTTTCTCAGGCCAAGCTAGAAGTGCTAAGGTTCAGGAAAATCACCCCACCCCAACTTTGGTTTGCCCCACCAGTGCCACCAGCCTGCCTTTATCCTGTAAGTTCTTCTGTGTTCCTCTCCTCTGGAGGAAACGCAGGTGTTTCTTGGCTTCTGAAAGTTCCCTCTCTTTGTCTCTCAATTTTATCTAAAGCTTTAACTTCTCCTCTGAAACATGACCACAGATTTTTTTTTTTTTTTTAACACTTAGATTAACTAACCGATTGACTGATTGAGTATAAGGGAACTCAGGTATGGCAGAGCATGGATGTGGAAGTCAGAGGATAAAAGGGAGGTAGCTTTCTCCTTCGACACTTATTCAGTGTTGGAAACCAAACCCAGGGCTTTGTGCATGCTGGGAAAGTCCTGGCTTGAATGTTTTTCCTTGGTTGCTTTAGTTATTTACAGGAAAAATTGTACAAAGACGCAGAGCCTTCCTTAGGCTCCTTCTCCACCCTATCCCCAGTCTGCTGTTGTTAAAGTGGCATGTATAATGTATACAGAGATACAGGTACTTTTGCTTAAGACAAAGTAGCCAAGGCTGGTCTTGAGCTCCTGTTCCTCCTGCCTCCATCTCCTGATAGAATACAGATGTACATCACCACACCCTAGCCAGAGAGATGTGCGCTAATCAGTACAGATACATTGTTATTAACCGGGATCTTTGTTTCTATTAGGGCTTCTTCTGTGCTGTGCCTTCTGTGGGTTTGACAAGTGCATAATGTCACATGGCCATCATTACAGAATGGTTCTGGCTTTAAAAAACACTTTAGAAGGCAGAAGGCTATTTGCCTTGTCCTCCCCGCCCTGGCAGGGTTCAGCCTCGCCCAATATCCAGCTCTGCCTTGCTCTGTCTCTGCAAGTGGCTCTGTCTATCTGGCTCATCTCCTTCGTGGATTCAGGCTCCTGGGAGGCTCCTCAGGAGTGGTTTAGGAGTCCCAGACTGGGCCACTCTGCAGAGAACCTTGAGAGCTGGCAGCCTTCCCAGACCAAGACAGCCAGCCCTGCCCTTCGCCACACCTGAATGGGTGGCTGGCCTGAGCCAGGGGTGTGCCCTGTGTGGGACTGAGGCTAAGCACTGTACCCTAAGCAGAGCGAAGGGGAAACTCAGGGTGTGGCTGGCAAGCCTGTTTGTAGAGTGGCGGGGGCCTGCAGGGCAGGAATGGGGAAAGAGATGAAGGGAGTTGGGTGGGACCCCCACATTCCACCCACGTCTTTCCACTCGGAGGGAGCGAGCCACCAGGCTTGGGAAAACAGTTGAGAGAAAATTAGCCCAGAACAACCTCACCTGCAAAGCTACACCCACATGTGCTGGGAGATTCAGGTTTCCTCTCATTGCCCACCCTCCACCCCCACCCCAGCTCTGCCTCTACATAGCCGGACTAGGGCTCAGAGCTTCACTTCCATTTGAGGAGCTCAGAGATCACTGTCACCTTTGAACCTTTGCTCAACTGGTCCCTGCCGCTCCTGAGCTCTCACACTTGGTACACATACCACTCCCACAGCAAATCTACCCTAACCCTCCCCTGGTTCTCCCTCCGTGAGGACTCCCCTGCAGGTCAGCTTTGCCTCTTTGTCCACAGAATATCTGACCCAGTCATTGACCAGTCTATGTGTTCCCATCCTTCTGAGGAACTTGCCATGGTTATATGCCCCCATCCACAGAGTGCCTAAACCTCTAGATCACTCACCAGCCTCACCCAACGGGTAGTGGGTGTGAGTGGAGGGTGAAGTGACCCATATAACCTCAGAGAGAATACTCAATAAGGTTTTATAGGGTCTCATAAGAATAGGCCAAGCCCTGTCTCCAATTGAGCCGTCTACATAGTGGCTTAAAGGGTGACCACACCCTCACGACCCAGAGTGAGCGTCGTCTCAGAGTCTGGGTCCCAGCCACTGAGTGGTTCACTGCTGGCGTGCTTTAGGCAGAGAGCTTCCATCCATGATTCAGTCTTCCAGCCTCCTATGAGGCCCAAAGCTGAGAACTGAAACTACCAAGTCCTAGAATTAAAGGTGGGCACCAAGGGTACCAGCTGATAAGCAGGAGGACCGCACCTCAGCTGCAACCCTAAGACCACTTGGAGGCGGTCAGGGATGGTGAGATCGAAGTCGGACTAAGTAGGGGATCAGTGTTCCTCCTGGAGGAAGCAGGCATGACTAGACCTGAAAGTCCAGAGAAGTGAACAGTCGGAGACGTTTGAGACCTGGAGACAGGCCCCAATCCCCCCACTCCCACCTGCCCCAGGGACTGTAGAAAAGAGGTTATGGGTGACCATTATCCAGGCCTGGATTCCCTCTGGGTGGCCCACAGCGACAGCTGGGCTGAAAGTAAACCCTGCAGGAGATCTGGCCTGTATGTGATCTGGCCTGCAGGAGATCTGGCCTGCATGTGATCTGGCCTGCAGGAGATCTGATCTGCAGGTGATCTGGCCTGCAGGTGATCTGGTCTGCAGGAGATCTGGCCTGCATGTGATCTGGCCTACATGTGATCTGGCCTGCAGGAGATCTGGCCTGCATGTGATCTGGCCTGCGTGTGATCTGGACTTCAGGAGATCAGGAGATCTAGCCTGTAGGTGATCTGGCCTGCATGTGATCTGGCCTGCAGGAGATCTGGTCTGCAGGTGATCTGGCCTGCAGATTTGGCCTGCATGTGATCTGGCCTGCATNGCAGGAGATCTGGTCTGCAGGTGATCTGGCCTGCAGATTTGGCCTGCATGTGATCTGGCCTGCATGTGATCTGGCCTGCATGTGATCTGGTCTGCTGGAGATCTGGCCTGCATGTGATCTGGCCTGCAGGTGATCTGGCCTGCAGGAGATTTGGCCTGCATGGATCTGGCCTGCAGGAGATCTGGCCTGCATGTGATCTGGCCTGCAGGAGATCTGGCCTGCTGGTGAGCACTAAGCCTCTTGCCCCCAGTTGTGGACATTGCTCTGGTGCAGACAAGTCTAGCAGAAGGCTTCTCTTGGAACTGGCTGCAGCAAGGCAGACAGAACAGGCCCTTCCTTCATCCATCAACTGGAACACCTGCCCAGATGGAACCTGTATAGCCACTTCAGCCCTACTGAGATCTGTCTAGACAGCAGAGCTCCTCAGAATTTGACTTAGTTCTTGTTGACCAGACACTCTCTGAGACTGTTGGTCTGGAACATTTTTTTTTTTCCAGTTCACAAATATTACTGAATATTTGATAGCATGACTGGTCCCCAGTGACACAAATGCATATGTACACTACACACACACACACACACACACACACACACACACACACACACACTTTCTGTGTTTTCTAGGTGTCACAGTAGGTGTCACAGCTGCTGGCCCCTCTCCTGATATTTTCTGATCTAGTATTTCCCAGGCTGGTCAGGACTCAGTAAATTGACTTTGTGACCTATTAACAGCATATTGCCTGCACTTAGATCAGCAAACACATTGTGAAGAGACCCAGCATTGTGGCCCTCATGAACAGTGACCTCCACACAGGCTACTTCTGTTTGCCGAGGTGGGCGTTCAGACTCTGGCTGAAGCCTGGCTGGAGCACGGGAGTGTGTCCGAGCTAAGGAATGGCATCTGATGCAGCCAGCTTGCCAGCTGTCCTGTGATCTTGCTCTTTTCCCTCAGATTTGGGCTCCCACAGGGTGGAGCTACTGGATTTTCCAGTTCTACAGACAACTATGTACAGGTTCCCGCATTGCTTAGAGAGCTTGTTTCATCTTGACTTTGCCAGGCCCCTGTCCAGCGACCTCAGGCAAGTCCTTTCTTATCTGGAGTGTCTGTCTATATAATAGCAAGAATGCTGGGTTGAGCAAGTCTGCTTCTCTGCAGAGGGAGGGATTGGCAGCAACAGGAAATACACGATACATGTTTGGTTTTTTTTCTTCTTCTTCTTTTTTTTCTGGAAGATTTGGAGAGAATAAATTTTTGTATTAAAACAGCCACAACTGAGTTCTGGACCAGGTTATAACATACATGCTTAAAAGAAGATACTTCTATTATGGTAAAAGTATATTACATAAACTTTATTCTTCTGTGTGCTTACGTGACTGCACATACATCTGTGCACATGCAGAGGCCGGAGGTTAATGTTGAATCCTCAGGTTTGGTATTTGAGGCAGGATCTCTCACTAAATCTGGAGCTCACTCATTTAGTGAGTGGCTGTCTACTGAGCATCAGGGATCCTCCTGTTTCTGTCTCCCCGGTGATGAGATTAAATTCATACACTGCTGCATCGGGTTTTTGTATGTGGGTATTTGGGGGGGGGGTCTTTACATGGTAGGGTAACCCTGAGCTCTCTCCCCAAGAAACACCCATTAAATTATTTTTGAGAGTAGACATCCTAATGTAGGTGAAATGTTGTGTTGTGGTTTTGAATTGTAAACCCCTGAAGGCTTAATGCTAAAGTATCTTTCCATGAACTTACTGGTACCTTTGGAACAAATCTATTCAAAGATATTTTTCAAGACAGGGTTTCTCTGTAGCCCTGACTGTCCTAGAACTTGCTCTATAGACCAGACTGGCCTCAAACTCAGATCTGCCCGCCTCTGCCTACCAAGTACTAGGATTAAAGGTGTGTACCTCTACCCATAATAGATTTATGTATCTTGTATATATGAGTGCTCTGTCTGTATGTATACTTGCAAACCAGAAGAGGGCATCAGATCCCATTACAGATGGTTGTGAGCCACCATGTGGTTGCTGGGAATTGAACTCAGGACCTTTGGAAGAGCAATCAGTGCTCTTAACTGCTGAGCCATCTCTCTAGCCCCATAATTCCATAATTTTATTTTGATGTAATATTTTCTAGAAATTAAGAAATGTGTCAAAAGAAAAAAAAAAAGAAATGTGTTGTAAGTCTTGAGTTTCCTTCTTCAGGAGTTGCTGTCTTCCCTTGTGCTGATCAGTGAACTGTTAGAGGGAGACATCTTGATAGTGTGGTGTTTCCCGGTTAGCTGGTGTCTGGCATCCCCTGAGGAGGTACATAGTCTACCAGTGGGAGTAAAATTCAGATATTCCTGATGGCCTCGTGAAGAGGTGAATGGGAGCTGGAGAGATGGCTCAGCGGTTAAGAGCACTGACTGTTCTTTCAAAGGTTCTGAGTTCAAATCCCAGCACCACATGGTGGCTCACAACCATCTGTAATGGGATTTAATGCCCTCTTCTGGTGTGCATGAAGATATATATATATATATATATATATATATATATATATATATATAT
>NC_034599.1:56904663-56915972 GCF_900095145.1 Mus pahari | reverse complement strand
CCCCCCCCCGAGACAGGGTTTCTCTGAGTAGCCCTGGCTGTCCTGGAACTCACTCTGTAGACCTTTTACGTGAGTACTGGGGACATGTGTGACAGGCACACCAATGACTGAACCATCTCTCTAGCCTCCCTCTCGGCCTAACATTTTAGCAGCTCCAAAATTAGAATTCATTTCCAGTCAACAGCATCTCCTGATTGTAATTGGCATCATTTTCTCTTTTTTTGGTACATGAAAATGGCGATGTGTCTTCCAGCTAACGGTGTCTGAAGGTCATTGAAATGCCATCCTGGGCTCAGTTGGTATTTAGATGCTTGGGGACAATTAGACTATACCTCCATGCCCATTGTTAGCCCAGCGCTGTGAGTTGCTGGGGCTGGGTTTCTGACATCCATATTTGTTTCAGCAAACCAGCACAAGGGCATCATAGAATCTTCAGGACAAGCTACCTGTGCTTTGGGGGACTCTCGAGCACGCCCTGCCTGAGGGTTCACCCGGGGCTGAGGTGACGGATGTCTGCTAGTGATGCAGGAGGAACCCGAAGTAATACAATTAACACCAGAAAAGATTTACTGCTATGCGTGCTTAGGAAATACTAAGTTGCACTAAGTAGGATTTAGCTGAAGGAGCACGGGCTCGCATTCAGCTGGCAGGTGAGTAGTGTTCTAAGCAGGCTGCTTAGAAACTGTGGGAAAGACAGCTCTATAGCATATCAAAAGAACAACATTGGTGTGCATAAAAATAATCCTGCCAATGATTTGCTTTGTTAATCTCTCATCTGTTTAAGTAGCCAGACTGGCAGTCTCCTGGCTCTGTTTAAATTGTTCAAAGTCTAATCTGGGGCTGGGACCTGAAGGACATGAGAGAATGACACAGTGTGTGGAAGTGTAAGCCCAGGACCTGTGTAAGACATTGTCTGCGCAAAGTCAGGTCCCTTTTGTGCGTTAGCCAGAACCAGTCATGAACTAATGCTAAAGAACTCTCTCCTCTGCTAATCTGGAAGACTGTGGATTGATTTCCCCCACCCCCTCCATGTTAATTCTGTAACAGTAGCAGAGTTAAGACATCTGCTTCAGTTCAAGCTACCCATTCCTCTCATGTGAGCTCATGGGATGCCTGCCACATGAGGAGCAGCCTCCCTGGCCATCCTGTAGCTGTCCCTGTGTGTGCACACCAGAGGGCACATGCACTTTGAATCTCACTAACTTACACGTTTCTAGTCCCACTCGTTTCTCTAGTGAAACAGAATCGCTCTATTCCTGAGCGGACTCTTAGGTGTAGGTGCCCAGTGACCCCAGCTGGACCCAAGCTCTCCTCTGGTGAGGTGATGGTTGGTCTCTCAGATGCTAACAGACACTCATGAGGCTATGGTTAGAACCTTACCTCCACAGCACACCCTCTATGTGAAGTATTTAAAGGTTACTACTGCCACTACTAGTGTGTGTGTGTGTGTGTGTGTGTGTGTGCACATGCGCGAGCGTGTCTGTGTGTATAGCTATGTGAATGGTTATCTGAAGTCAGAAGAGGGTATCAGATCCCCAGGAGCTGCAGTTATAGATTGTGGGTCACCCCTTGTGTGGTCTGGGATCCAAACTCAGGTCCTCTGCAACAGCAGTCAGTGCTCTTAAGTGCTCTCCAGCCCCTCCAATGTGAAGTATTTAAAAGCAGGTTGTAAACAGTATAATATATAACCCATGAATGGCCATGCATTGGGATGCAATCTTTGGCAGCCAACACTGAGCTCAGAAAGTGCAGCTTTGAACTGTGGGGATGGAAAGATGAGATCCTGTCCCTTGTGAATCAGAATGGTCAAGGTCATTATCCGCCGCCGCGCCCCCCCCCCCCCCCCCAGCATTCAGTTAATAAGAGGGATAACACAATGAATTTATTTGATCTAAGTTTGCTAGGGCTGGGGTGTGGCTTAGTTGGTAGTGTTTCCCAGCGTGCTTAAAGCCCTGGGTGATATTCCTAGCACCACATAAAGCTGAGAGCAGCGGTGGGTACTTTAAACAACTTAAACAGAAACAGGAGACTAAGTCAGGGTACTTGGGCAGATGGGAGGTTTACACAGCAAAATATTGGCAGAATTGTTTTTAAGTACACCTACAGTCCCAGCGCTTGAGAGGTGGAGGCAGAATCAAAGGTCCAAAGTCATGTTCAACTGTTCAGCAAATTCAAGGTCAGACTATAGGAGACCCTTGTTTCAAAAATCAAAGATGCTAAAGGCTAAGGAAATGGCTGTCAGTAACACACTTCTTCTGTCTTCAGAACCGACATTTTGAAAAGTCAGCTGTGCTGTTAATATTTGTAATCCCAACACTTGGGAGGTGGAGACAGGCAGATGGATGGGTCTGTTAGTTGAGCTCCAGACCAGAGAGAGATGCCGTCTGAGAAAAGGGCAGATAGCACACAGGAGGGGTGACATACAAGGTAGTCTCTGGCCTTCACATGCACACGTGTGAAAACACACACACACACACACGGACACACACACACACACACACTCACACACACACACATGGACACACACACACATGCACACACACACACATGCACACACACGGACACGGACACACAGACACATACACACACACGAACACACACACATGCACACACACGGACACGGACACACACATACATGCATACACACGGACACACACACACACATGCATACACACGGACACACACAAATACACACTTTTTATGGCATGAAATACTTCAGAAATACAGGCCTAAAGACCCATTGAGAACAGTGTTCATGCTCAAGTTCTGTGAAGAGTGGGCGGTGTGACTGGACACAGAGTGTGGCCTAATGCAAATGGACCCTCAGTGGGTACCCTAGGCAGGCCTGTCTGCTCAGAATCTTTTTGTCTCTCTTTGCAATGTACTCTCTTTTGGATGTGGGCCAGGGCGCCTGGAGTCAGGATCTACAAAGGAACATGAGACCATGACTTTTCAGAGCGTTACAGCTTTAGGAAAGAGAGACAGAGAGAGAGAGAGAGAGAGAGAGAGAGAGAGAGAGATTGGTGACAGAGAATAGGGCAGAAGGTTAGAGAGCCCTGTTTCTGGGCCCTTCTAGTCTCCTTCACTTTAAACTGCTCAGCTCGAAGAGGAATCGTGTTTTGAGATGCTATTTTCTGAGCCTCTGTATAATGCAGTGATTCTCAACCTTCTTAATGCTATGACCCTTTAATACAGTTCATGTTGTGGTGACCCCAACTGTAAAATTATTTCCCTACTACTTCATAACTGTTACTTTGCTGCCACTATGAATTACAATATGAATATCTGATATGCAGGGTGTCTGATATGTGATTTCCCCCACCACCACCACCAAAGGGGTCAAAGCCCACAGGTTAAAAACTGCTAATATCATGGATAAAGGATTGAACAATATTTTTTAGTCAAATTGTAGGAGGCAACTCAAAAGAGTGACAGTATTTATAAAGAAGAGGTTGTCTTGGATGACACAGATGAAGACTTTAACACATTTACTTCTATGCAATATGAGGAAAAATTTTTTATTATTGTATTAAACAGAGTTGAGATTCTATATGTGTACTTGACCAAATTAATAAATTTGTGCTAATAATGTAACTAATTGTTGGTTCATTCATATTATTAAAATGTATTAAATCTTTGGAACCTGTCATTGGGAAAAGAACTCACCATTTTCTTTTGGACCAACATATATGACAGTATTTAGTAGATATCTTAGGTTTTGTTGTTGGTGGTGGTGGTTATAATTTTATTCTCATGAATGTTTTTAAGGCTATTTCAGAAAAACATCCACTTTCTTTTTGAGATAGTGTCTCTCATTTCCCAGGCTGTCCTGGAACTCTCTGTGTAGCCAAGCATGACCTTGATCTTATCTTTCTGCCTCTGCCTCCTGACTGCTGTGACTACAAGTGTGTACTAAGTACTATACGTGGCTTTATGCTGTGCTCAGGATCAAGACCAGAGCTTTGTGTGTGCTGAGTAAGCACTCTACTGAGAAACATCTCCAGCCCTTCTATTATAAAACTCCAGTAAGATGAAGTCTTATATGAAACACTACTAAGCTGTTATCTCTCTGGTGTATTTGGATTTTATCTTAGAAACTATGATGATTAACTTTAATTGTCAACTTGACACAACTTGAGAGCCCTAATGAGGGATTGGGTTGGCCTTTGAGCATATTTGTGTAAAATTATCTTAAATTAATTGATGCAGGAAAATCAAGCCACTGTGGGTGACACCGTTCCCTAGGCAGGGGTTCCTGAACTGCCTAAGAGTGAAGAAAGTGAACTGAGCGCAATCAAATGAGCATGCATTCATTTCTCTAGTGTTCACTGTGAATACAATGTGACCAGCCCTCTCAAACTCCTGCCACTGTCTTCCTTGCAGTGATGGGCACTACAGCCTGGGAATTTTAGCTAAAATAAACCCATTGCCCCCAAGTTGCCTTCTTATCAGAGTGTTTCTACCACAGCAACAGAATGAAAAGTCGAACAGAAGCCCTTGAATAAGCTTGTCCTTGACACAGCAACCCAAGCTGCAATGTTGGTGATCCTGCAAATTGCAGTCTGGTTTTTCTAGGGTCTGTGAAATGAAGAGCCTGTTTCCCACCAGGTAGAGTTGAAAGGATCAGGGAGTTAATTCCAGGCTCGGTGATATCTGAAAGCTTAAGATCTGCTGTGTGCCGTGACTTCCCACCATCAGACACTGGTCTTTTGCAATTGTTAACAAACATGAAGATGGACAATTTAGATGTGGACTAACAACCTAGTCATAGGAGAAGCTTCATTACTTTAAATGCTGTAAGAATATAACAGCAGAAGCCTCGCACTTTTGAAACAGGTCAGTCAAGTTCTGTCTTATCTGGGATGTGGCCTCAGCTTGCTGAGTTGGCAGGAGTTGCTCCCTACTTCCAGACCACACACATCCCAAACATCCTGTTTGCGGCATCTCCCAGTGCTCAGGAGAAATGTGGTCTTGGTGCTTTGTGCTAGGATGTATTCCCTTTAGTTAAAGCCGATTCTCTTGTGTGTGTGTGTGTGTGTGTGTGTGTGTGTGTGTGTGTATAGAGATCAGCAGTCTTATGCAATTGCCCTCCTTTCATTTCTCTCTCTCTCTCTCTCTCTCTCTCTCTCTCTCTGTGTGTGTGTGTGTGTGTGTGTATGTGTGTGTGTATGCGCACGTGCGTGCATGTATGATGTGTGTCAGGTCAGCCACAGAGGTCCCAGGAAGAATGTGACTGGTGATCCAGGGAGATCCCTCAGAGGCAGGGAAAGATTCCTGTTGATGGGGACATAAGGGTGGCTCTAAGGAGGCTCTGGCCCAGAGGTGATGGCAGAGAGACACTGTGGTCAGTCAGTCCCTAGCTTCGTCCTCTTTGTCCTAAAGCAGTGTTTTTCTGTTTCTTGGGCTGTCTGAGAACTCTATATGTCTGTAGTTCATATTGTTTACAGTTGCTAAATAGTCTTAATCCTGTGTTTGATCAAATTTATTGTTTACTCCAAGTTGCTCTGTCTCCAAGAAGCTCCTTGGCTTTTTGCCTGGCCTGTTTTTTTGTGTGTGACAGAGCTGTGTGGTCAGCCTCCTGGAAGAGGCCATTTTTCTTTGAACTAGAACATAGTTCTTTGCCCCCCTTATATTTTTTATTAAAATGTATTAAAATTTAGTTTATTTATCGTGTATGTGTGTGCATTTGCAGGCATATGTGTAAGTGCATAGACACTGTGGAACAAGCCTAGAGGACAGAGGACAACCTTTTTGGTTTTTTTTTTTTTGTTTTTGTTTTCTCTTCTCCTCCCATGAGGGTCCTGGGGATGGAACTTGGGTCTCCAGGCTTGGAGGCAAACTTAGTCATTGAACCATCTCATGCCCCTCCCCCCATTGTCTATTTATGTCACCTAGGACTTGAGATATCTCTGCCTCCTTCAGACCAGCCTATGGTGGAGTGCATGGCCTCAGCTTTTCCCAGTTCAGCAACTCTGAGGAAAGTTGTTCTCATGTCGTCCCCAGAGAGGAATAGGCAGCCTCAGGACCTTCAGAGCCCTACTGTTTTCTATTGCAGTCTCTGTTCATTCTGCTGTCATAAATACCTTAGACTGGTGGTTTATAAACAATGAAAATGTAATGCTTCCAGTTCTAGGGGCTAAGCTGTCCATACTGAGACTATTCACAGATGGCTCCTTCTCCTTGTGCCCCTTGTACACCCCCCCTCACCCTGGGCCCAGTGTCAAGAAAGCTCCTTCAGGCCTTTTTTATGATAAGGGTACTAATCCCATTCATAAGAGTGGGACCTTTATGACCTCACGACCTTCTAAAGGCCTTACTTCATACCACACTGGGGATACAGATTTTGAAGATTTTTTTTGTATTGTGGTAATCAGCCGTGGAAGGATCTAATTGCTTACCAGCTGGCATTCTCAGAGCGAGGGATGAAGTAGTCTGAATCATTGCTTTTAAGAAATCTCTGCACACCTCTTTAATCCCAGCACTCAGAAGGCAGAGGCAGGCAGATCTCTGTGAGTTCAAGGCCAGCCTAGACTACAAAAGCCAGTTCTAGGACAGCCAGGGCTGTTACACAGAAATCTTGCCTTAAAACCCCTCCATCCCCTTCAAAATAAATAAATAAATAAAAATAAAAAGACAGGGGCTCAAGTAGCCCAGGCTGGCCAGGAGTTAATGAACTCCTGACCCCCTATGTCTCTACCTCCTCAGGATGAATGGCATGTACCAGCATGCCTGTTTTATGCAGTGCTGTGGATTGAACCCAGGGCCTCGTGCATGTCAGGCAAGCACTCTACCAACTGAGCTACATTCCCCTTGGCAATCCTGTTTGCTCTCATTCTAAAAATGTCCAGTAGTTGAACTACCAGAAACCATATCCAGTTGAAGTTAGGTGGAGTCTGACCTGATTTTTTTTCTCGTTTGTCCTCTTTCAGGGATGCTGCCTTGATGTCCCTGGTATGTCAGAACTGAGTGGGACCTGCTGAGGGGCTAGAGTGACCTCAACTGCCTTTCCCAGCCTGGTGTCAAGATGCTGAGCCTGAAGCTCCCTAGGTTATTCCGCATAGACCAGGTGCCCCAGGTGAGCACTTTTATTCCACGGCTGAGCTCCGGGGGTCTGCAATGGATCGGCCCCTGCAATGTGGGACTTGAGGACGCTTTCACCGGGCCCCTTGTCTTCAAGGCGCCCCTCTGAACCTCCTGCAGAAACCAGCATCCCTTGCCCCAATCATGGACCAGGCTGGCAAAGTGTAGCCCTTCGGTGTGACCTAGTGCTGCATCGGGAAGCAAAATCATTAGAGAGAGCACAGAATTGGGCTAGCCAGGGGAAGTGGTAACAGCTGCAGGGCGGGGGGGGAAAGGCTGGCTTCGGCCTCCTGTGGTGCTCCAAAGTAGGCCAGAAAGCAGTCACCTTAGCGTGGCTCTGCACACGTGTTCTCTCTGTCGCATACTCTGCATGCCTCAGACACACAGTCCTCCTGCCTCAGTCTCCCGCGTGCAGGGATTACAGGCTACGCTGCCATTCCAGCTCTACCCTCCACTCTTGCAGGAGGGTCAGGTCAGGCCTAGGGTTGGGCAATGGAGAAGGGCTTGGTTAGTGGCTCTTGTCTCCTTTCCACGGAGCCATCCTGACACACACAGCAGGCACAGACGCCCTTTTGGTTGTATGCTGTGCCAGACCGGTGCACTTCTATCTTGCCTTGTAGAGAAAGCACAAGACTGAACCCTTGTCTCTGGGTCATGTTTCCTTCCTGCAGGACTGAGAGTCAATGCTGTTTTGTGGTGGGATGTTTCCTGGGAAGATGAGAGCCCCGTTCTACTCAGCTGATTGTCACACAGTGATGTCTTACAGCCCCTATCCAAACTCAGTATCACCTGTGGGACACTGAGTAGAGACCTGCCAGGCTCTGATCTGCAGCTGTAGAGCCAGGTGACGCCAGGAAGATGGGGCTGGGCAGAATCATGGGCAGTGCAGAGCTGTTGTGGGGCAAGATGAGGAAAGCAGGAAGTTCTAAAGAAAGCCACCGTCCATAGCCCTTTTAGCAGGGCCCTGCCTCTGGTCTCACAGGGCCATCTGCTCCCCCTCTCTGTCCACACATCAGTGGGTATGACTAGTGGGAACACAGTGTCAGTCTTGGATTTATTCATGACATTTATTCATGATATTTTTATTGACTTCTTCCTGTGTGCAAGGTGCTCCTCTACAGGATTCAGAGAAGACATGTGGGCAGCCCTGTTCTGACTAGGCTCCTCTGAAGCTCACAGGGATCTCAAACACGCACGAGTATTTTGTAAAGCAGCTCGGAGGAGAGATGGGTCACTTCTGTCACAGGGGAGGAAAGGATCTGGAAAGACACTATTAAGATGAGTTGCAGGGGCTGGGAGAATAACTGGTGTTCAGGGGCTTGCTGTAAAAGCCTGAGGACCCGAGTTCAAATCTCAGAACCTAAGTAAGAGGCTGGTGAGTGCTTGTGACTCTAGCACTAGGGAGAGACAGGGATGGATTCCTGGGGGATCACTGGCCCGCCACCCTAACCTCGTCTGCAAGCCCCAGGTCAAGGAGACTCAAAAATCAATATGGATGGCACCTGCGGAAGAACCACACTGTAGATTGTCCTCTGGCTTCCACACACGTGTGCACACTTATGAATGCACATCTACACACACACACACACACACACACACACACACAAACAAATAAATGTAATAACCATTTAAGTGCCTCATAGAGAAGTTAGCTTTGAGCCTCGTGTAGCTTCCTGGTGAGGAAAAGATGTCTTCACAGCACCCTTTGTCTGGGGTCCCACCTGATGATGTAATCAGGCCCGCTGTGTTTGTTATCGTTTGACTCATCTCTTCTCTTCCTTCGCCTCTCAACCCTTCCTGTCATTACGTTTTAACTGCGCCTTGTGTAAACAGCCCGGAGTTGGAGCTCTAGCTTGAAGACTCATGCCTTTGCTGATGTGTCTAGTGGTGTGCTATAGAGGGATCTGTGTTTGTTTCATCTGTCCTGGGTGAATGTATCTGTTTCCTCTGCTTCTGCCTTCCATTCCAGTCATTTGGGATGAAGGGTCACATTCTGACTTTCTGTTTCACTCTTCTACTTCTAGACATGTTCTGCAGGTACTAGTTTAGAGATCACTTCAGCTTTTTTTTTTTCCTTTATATTTTGTTTTTGAGACAGGGTTTCTCTGTGTAGCCCTGGCTGTCCTGGAACTTGCCTTGTAGACCAGGCTGGCTTTGAACACAGAAATCTGCCTGCCTCTGGAGAGTTAGGATTGGAGGCATGCATGACCACACCTAGCTCAGCTCAGCTGTTTTACTATGAAGAGCTAGCACAAAAGAGTAGACAAGCAGAGGTTTTAAAGCCACCCAGGATTGACTGGGAATGTAGCTCAAGCGATAGAATATTTATCTAGAATGCAAAAGGTCCCAGGTTCGAATCCCAGTTACTGCGTGCCTGTACTCTCAGCACTCATGAAGCAGGAGGATCAGAAGTTCATGGTCACCTTTGGCTATAGTGAATTTGAGGTCAGACTGGGCTACATGACACCCAGTCTCAAGTTAGCCCAGATACCTCAGTGACTCAAAGTGTCAAAGACTGTGTTCACTTCAAATTACAAAGCAGTCATTCCTCGCTGCACCCTCTGGTCACCACAGAGGGGAAGAGAGAGGACGGACGGCATCTTCGGTTGGGTTTCCTAGAAACAAACTCTGAGACAGAAACCGGCAGGCAGGAGTTAACTGGGGATGGTCCTCAGGTACAGCACTGTAAAAAGTGAGGATGGCAGGATGTGGATGAGGAGCCACGGCATCAAAGGCTCCCCCCACCACACAAAGCCATCACATGCTCATCACACAAGGGCTCTGCCTGGGCTTCACCTTTCAGAACTGTCCTGAATCTAGAAAGTAGGCCAGGACCTTGACTCCTTGGTGGGTGGGGTTGGGTTGACCCTGAGAAGGGAACATGATGAAGACAAGATTGTGTCAAATTGCCCTTTGACCCAAAAGTTTCCCAAAAAGACTAGAGCTGTCTGAGTTCAGTCCTGTGGCTATGTCACCTGACCACCTGAGCTCGATCCCCAGGACTCAAATGGTAGAAAGCAAGCACCAGCGATGCGAGTTGTCCTCTGACCTCTACCCAGGCACAGTGTGTGAGTAAATAAACAGACTTTTAACGTGAGTAAAAGCTGGCTGCAGTTTCAAGGCAATGCACTGTTTTGCACTGTTTTGCACTGTTTTGCACTGTTTTACACTGTTCTGGCCTAGAGAGCTTGCACTCACCTGACTCTGACCCCGACAAGCCTAAGATACAGGAAACACACAAGAGAGTTGGCGAGTGGTGACTATTTCTGCCATGCCTGACTTCTCCGGCCTGAAGAACAGATGCCTCTGAACAGTTGTGCAAAGGCATCTTGCCTGGAAATTTCTTCATAAACCAGATTAGCCTCAATCTCAAACTTAGGGAGATCCTCCTCCTGTTGCCTCCTAAGTGCTGGGATTGGGATCATGCACCACCACACCTAGCTGTGACTCCATTCCCCCTACCCTCTTAAAAATATATATTGTTTTGAGATTTTGCTTTTATTTTAGGGTGTGGGTGTTTAGCTCCATGTAGTGCCCACAGAGGCCAGCAGAGGGCACCGAGTCTCCTGGAACTAGGTTGTGAGTTAACTGAACCTGGGTCAGCTGGAAGAACAAGCGCCCTTAATCCCTGAGCCATCTCTGCAACCCTTGTGACCCCATTTCTGACCCTGCTCTTGCTGCCGCCCCTCCCTCGAGATGCTCCATTCGAGAATGTGAGTACTTGAGCGAAGGTGGATTCCTGAGGACGGCTTTGGGCTTGCTCCCCAGGACTGCCAAGACTGGAGCATTTCCTGTTGGAGACACCATGGTTCTCAGAGACAGCATAGATTCTGACCAAAATCCCATACACAGACTATCAGAAGGCCCTGAATTATTGGGAGGTTTTGTTATTTGTTTGTTTTGAGACAGGATCGTCTCTACATAGGTCTGGCTGTCCAGGAGGTCACTGTGTAGCCCAAACTGGTCTCAGACTCACAGAGAGCCATCTGCCTCTGCCTTCCCAGTGCTGGGATTAAAGGTGTGAATTGCCACGCCCAGCTGAGATATTTCTGTGATCTTCCTTGGTTTCCAGTAGCTCTCCTTAGTGCAGCACTCTACCAACTGAGCTACACCCTCAGTCAAAAATGTCTATTTTAAAAATTCTTTATAAAGTGAAATAGTTCAACCTAATTTGGAAAGGGGATTGAGATAAGGCTTTTGTTACGTAGTCCATCGTAGATTTTTTTTTT
>NC_034599.1:56901305-56904527 GCF_900095145.1 Mus pahari | reverse complement strand
TGTTACTCACTTTGTAGACCAGGCTGGCCTTGAACTCAGAAATCCACCTGCCTCTGCCTCCCAAGTGCTGGGATTAAAGCGTGTGCCACCAACGCCTGGCTCCTTAACCAGTTCTTACAAATTTGGTAGCTTATGTAAAAGAGGCCCAGGGGTCTAGCCTCACACACTTCAGACCCCAGGTTCCATACCTAGCACTGAAGAAGCAAAACAAAGGGCAACACCAATAATCATTGTCTTCCAGCCCTGCAGCCCTGTGCATTGTAAGTGTGCCGAGGGCGGATGGGCACCTGCTCCTTGCTCTTCCCACTCCTTGGCTCCATCTTGAAATCCAGCAACCTTGCATCACTTGGACCTTTCTGCATGCAAACCTCTCCCCAGATACACCCTGGTTTTTGTCTTTTCCCTGTGCCGGCCTTTCGCATCCTTGTGTGTTTGTGTTACATGACATTCTTGTTTGTTTATTTGTTTGTTTGTTTTGTCTTGAGACAGGGTTTCTCTGTGTAGCCCTGGCTATCCTGGAACTTGCTCGGTAGACCAGGCTGGCCTCGAACTCAGAACTCAGAGATCCACCTGCCTCTGCCTCCCAAGTGCTAGGACTAAAGGCGTGCGCCACTAAGGCTAAGCTTAGTGTTTTCACTGCACCGGAGGCAAACAGCTTCAAAGGAGGAAGGATTAAGCTTAGGGTTTCTGAGATTTCAGTATGTCACAGCAGGGAGGGTGTGGCCCAGCAGCTTAGCACAGTAGTCAGGAAGCAGAGAGAAGGGACACAGGAAGGGACCAAGACAAGGTAGAGTTCCCACAGCAACCTCCACTGATCAACCTCCTCTAACCAGGCCCCACTGCCTGCCTTTCCGCACCTCTCATAAAGCTCGGAGCACGCATCCATCAGGACATCCACCCACTGTCTATCTGGGTCAGAACAATCAGGATCCAGTCATTTCCCAAAGGTCCATCAGTGGCAGGCAGCCACGCTCCCAGTGCATGATCCCATGGGGGTATTTTAGACTCAAACTGTAACACCCTACCCCGTCTCCATCTTGTCCTTACTTAAAGGCAACACCCACCCTCTGAGATAAAGTGGACGCTGGGCATGGAGGTGGCAGTTGGGTTGCAAGGACAGAGGCATCAGCGTCTGCCAGGAAGCCTGTTGGAAACTCCGCCTTTCCTCCAGGCCTGCTGGGGCAGCCTTATAGTTCCAGCTCTCTAGAGGCAGAAGCAGGAGGTTCAGGAGTTTGAGGCCAGTTTCATTCAAGTTCAGCTTGGGCTGCATAAAAGTGTCCCAGATAATCATACATAAATAATTGCAGACTCTTATACAAGCCACCAAGGGCAGTGGGACCCCTGGGTGACCTGCCAATGACTGGGTTTAGGGATGATGCTGACAAACCAGGGAGGAAGCGCTGAGGATTAAATCCCACGGGCTATTTCCTCTCAGCTCTGGGTACCAGAAAACCAAGATCAGGTGAGGGCAGGGCTGCTCCTCTGGGGCCTCCTTCTTGTAGCCTCTTCACTGGGGTCCACATCTGGGAACTCTGTCAGTCCAGACTTCCTCTTCTGAGTGGATAGCAACCCACTCTAATGGCTTCATTTTAAGTGTCATCCTCTCAGGGAGACCCCTGTTGCCAGGACTGGGGTTGTAGCTCAGTTAGAACCCTTGCCTAGAATGAATGAAGCCCTAGGTTTGCTCTCCATTAGAGAATGGTGGTACACTCCTGTCACTTCAGTGCTGAGGCAGGAGGATGAGAAGTCCAAGGTCATCCTTGGCTACATGAGGAATTCGAAGCCAGCTTCAAATACAGTGTGTTGGGCGTAGTAGTATTTTGTCGTGTAAATTTGAAGGGAGACATAATTCTGATTCTCAGGGTAGGACAGGAGTGTCCTGTACCCCAGGGAAAGGGATGACAGTTGTACCTCTCAACAGTGCCCTGCTTAGCACTGTGGGAGGGGTGCATCATGGTGGGAAGTGGAGGCCTGAGGCTTGTAGATTTCACCTTGACTCCCGAGGCTGCTGGGAACATAGAAAAATGCCGCTGTCACCACCACCTTCCACCACCACCACCCTCCATCCTGAGGACAATCAAGGACTCTTGTTTATAAGGAGGTTGTGAAGATTCTGTGGCACTTGGACAGGAAGTAAAGAGTGCACTCTAGAAGCCAGCTGCCTTCCCTTCCCTCTCCACCCGTTCGTCCCTCTTCCCTTTTCTCACCATCAAAATCTGTTACCGCAGACCAGAGACATTCATTTATTTCCCCTTGGGTGATTTGCAGTTTAATAGCTAGAAAAACCAAAGGATGGAATTTCAGGCTTCAGCTGGGGGGGGGGGGGGCGCACCGGGGTCTCAGGGAACCTTCTGTGTTGCTGAGCCTGGCCGCAAGCGCTAAAAGAGCTAAGTGGCCTCCTTTTGCCCTTCCGCCCCAGGTGCCTGGAGGGTCTCGCTCCTAATAGGCTGCACGCAGCTCACTTCCATTTCGCTCTGAATTGCCCAGTCTGCTACCCGTAGATGTAAAGTGGGACCCTAAAAACTGCTTCTGCTGTGCAAATAAGCAGGTGCCTGCGAACTCAGAGGGAGTTGTGGGGCGGAGGGAAGGGGGGGAGCATCGTCGGAAATGAAGCCAAGCTTCAGAGTAGCGAGGCAATGATTGTAATTTGCCTTTGGGGATCAAGCTGAGCTTGGAATACAAAAATTGTTTTCAAATGTTCTTTTTGCTGTTTTGATGTATGTAGCCCATGTTCTGTGAGGATCGACGCCATGAGGAGTGCTTTGCTGAGGCTGGGACGTCATGGGGGAGGGAGCCTTCAGCCTTGTGCTCCAAGCTGCTAGGAGCAGGAATGCACCTGCATGCTGGCGATTCTGTCCAGTAAACAGAGGTTCGCTCTGGGGAGGACAGGAATGGATCCGTGGTGTTATCTCAAGTGAAAGTCATTCTGTCTTGGGTCACAGAGAGCTGTTGTCTTTTTTCATCCACTACCCACCTGCCATGGCCTCTCAGGGGCCTGATATCCTACCCCTACCACATGCATGGTGATGGGCTTGTCATACATGAAAAGGTCAAATTAATGGGACATATGGAGGCAGGCTCTTTTAATAAGTACCCAGCCCTGGCTTCTGTAGCAAAGACCTCTTCTCCCAATCTCAGATCTGGGACCAGATCTTCACCTCCTCTTCCTCCTCCTCCTCCTCCTCCTCTTCCTCCTCCTCCTTTTCCTCCTCCTCTTCCTCC
>NC_034599.1:56883610-56901140 GCF_900095145.1 Mus pahari | reverse complement strand
TCCTCTTCCTCCTCCTCCTCTTCCTCCTCCTCCTCTTCCTCCTCCTCTTCCTCCCTTTCTTCCTCCCTTTCTTCCTCCTCCTCCTCCTCCCTTTCTTCCTCCCTTTCTTCCTCCTCCTCCTCCTCCTCCTCCTTTTAGCCATGTAGCCCAGGCTGGCCTGGAATGCCATATGTAGCCAAGAATGGCTTTTAAACTCCCAACCCCCATGCTGCCACCTCAAGTGCTGGGATTATTGGAACACACGGCTCTGCCTTGCTTATGGCAGAGTGAGGAGCAAACCCAGTGCCTTGTGCTTGCTAAGCAAGCTCTCCACCAACTGAGCCACATCCCCAGCCCTGGGACGAGATTCTCAAATGTGATTGACAGGAACAACATCCCTGCTCTTCCCTTTGGGCCTCTGTCTGTCTGTGTCTGTGCTGGCCAGAGTGCCAGGACCCACAGAGAGGAGCATGCTTGCTGGTTGCATGTCCAGTCACCTGGGCAGTTTGTGATTGACCTTTTCTGGGCAGCCAGAAGGCCTAATCCTCAATTTCAACTGCCGCTCTCCTAGATAAGGGCAGCCACTCTGGCCTGTTTTCAGCAAGAGCCTTGTTAGGTTGGTTCAGCCAGGCTGTCATCGGGGATCTCAGGGATTCTCTGACTGCTAGCCCTCAGCCTGCTCCTTGGTTCTAGACTCCCACTTGTCTATGCCACAGTGGTCCTGAATAAAGTCTTCCCTGCTGTGTGTTACCCAGCAATTCACACAAAGGAGCAAACTATGTTTATAAACACTTCTTCCTGCAGTCTCTGCATTTTAGTAAGCAGCCAAGTCATTTGAAAACTTTTTAAGCATTTATTTACATTATGTACATAAGCATTTTGGTTTGGTTGCACACACACACACACACACACACACACACACACACACACACACACACACATATATATATATATATATATTCACATGCATGCAGTACCCAAAGAGCCCAGAAGAGGGTGCTAGATCACTGAGAACTGAAGTTAATGTTTTGAGTTGGCATGTGGATACTAAGAATTGAACCTAGGTCCTCTGCAAGAGCAACAAGTGCTCTTAATAATGAGACATCTTCCGAGTACCCCACCCCAACCCAGACCGGATTTTTTTAATGGGAAAGGGAAAAACAAAAGCTTGAAACATAAGTAGTCTGCTGGATCAATGAGAAGCCCTTGGATCCACATTTTCTGAGCCACGTCTTCTGAATGCTCCCAAACTAGAGCCATCCTATTGCACATGCATCAGAGGCGAAGGCCCGTTTGCTTCCTTCTCCATAGGCCTGATGAAAACTGCAGGTCAAGATTCCTGTGCCTGTTGTAGGAGAATGGCCACCGTAAGCCAGACACTTCAGCGGAATAGAGAATCAAAACTGAAGGGTCTGGGCTTTGGCTTTGGTGGCCGAGTGCTCACCTAGTATGCTAGAAGCCCTGGGTTCTATCTCCAGAACCCTATAAACTGGCTGTGTATCAAAACACTCTGGAGGTGAATCAGGAAGAACAGAAGTTCATGGTTATTCTGTGAATCTAGTTCAAGGCCAGCCTGGGCTACCCGAGATCCTTTCCCAAAAAGATAACATTCAAGATAACGTGTCTTAAAAAAAAAAAAAAAAGGAGCAAATCACTTTCATTAACTAATGCCCAAACCTAACAGAAATGATATTTCTTTTTTTTAAAAAAAAAATTATAGCTGGGCAGGGGTGGTGCACACCTTTAATCCCAGCACTTGGGAGGCAGAGGCAGGCAGATCTCTGAGTTTGAGACCAGCCTGGTCTACACAGAGTTTCCCAGGACAGCCAGGGCTACACAAAGAAACTCTGACTTAGAAAAACCAACCAACCAACCAAACAAACAAACACAACTTACTGATTTCTTATGAGTTTGCAACATGTTGTAATTATTTTTTGACAATGTCGTACATGTATATAATATATCTTGATCCCATCACCTACAACTTGCCCCTCTCACTGGCCCCTAGTCACATTGTGTGCCTGGTGCCCAAGGAAGCCAAGAGGCAATGCCAAATCCCCTGGAACTAGAGTTACAAGTGGTTATGAGCCCAGGAAAATGAACCCAGGACTTCCCCCCAGCACAGCCCCAATTGTATTTCTTTGTGAGACCATAAATCAGCATCTCTGTCCCCATTCCCACTGCCTAACCAGTTTACCCAGAATTGAATTTATCAGTTTCCTAAAATTTGTAGCTAAAATCAGAAAGCAACATATCTGCTGCCCTGAGTAGTTTTAACCATCAATTTGGCACAGCCTACAGTCACCTGAGAGGTGAGACGTGAATCACAACCGAGGAAGGTCAGATTTGTGGACATGTCTATGGAGGATCCTCTTGACTGCTAACTGATGTAGGAGGACCCTGCCCACTGTGGGCAGCACCATTCCCTGGGCAAGTGACCCTGGACTATGTAAGAAAGCTAGCTGAGCCTGGGCCTGGGAGCAAGCTAGCTAGCAGTGTTCTTCACGGTCGCTACTGTATTTACTGGCCGTGAAATGAGTTTCTTGATTGGAGGTGATGATGTGTGGAATAGCTCAGGCCTGCCCTGAGCTTCCATGTTGACTTCCCTCAGTGATGGACTGGGATCTGGGATCGTGAAGAACAAATCCTTCTTTTGCTGAGTTGCTTGTGGTCAGGGTATTTTATCACAGCAGCAAAAAGGAAGCTGTAACACCTACCATGCCGGTCACCACTGTCCCATCTCATAGGTCCCATGGCATGCCACAGGGGGCATCAGTGTGCTTTTTTTTTTTTTTTTTTTTTTTGAGATGAAGTTTTGTTCTGCATGCAAGAACTTAAACTTGTAGAGATCCTCCAGCCTCATTCTCCTAAGAGCTAAGATTTGGAACATGCCTTTTGGCTTTCTTTCTTGTACAGTTCTGTGGGAATTCTTGACCAGAACAGCGAGAGGTGGAGGCAGCTGTATTCTGTACAGGGCTTTGCTGTGGGTGGAACCCAAGGCTTCATGCGTGCTAAGCCAATGGGGCTCCTGCACCTTCCCCTCCTCCCACAAGAAAGCAAGGTGGAAGCTTGAGAAACTGTTGTGACTTGACTTCCATCATGGAGACTAAATACAGAGTGCCACTGTAATAATTTCTGTTAGCCCACTGCTGTATAATTAGTTCGTGTGTGTGTGTGTGTGTGTGTGTGTGTGTGTGTGTGTGTTTCTATCCATATGTGTGGAAGTCAGAGAACAACTTGCAGGAGTCATTTCTCTCCTTCTACCATGTGGGCTTGGGAATTGAAGTTAGGTCATCAGGCGTGGATGTAAGCACCTTTATCCACGAATCCATCTCACTAGCTATAATTTACCTTCCAAAGGTCATGGCGGTGTGAACCATTGAAATCAAATGGTTCTAGCCAAGCACAACAGCTTGCACATGTCATCTCAGCATTTTGCAGGCTGAAGCAGGAATACTGCCAAGGGATTGAGGTCAGCCTGGGCTACAGAGCGAGTGTTTGTCACAAAACAGGCAAGATCAGTGGTTTTAAACCAGAATTAGATGCTGCCTCCAGGAGACCATCCCAATATCTGGAGACAGTTTGGGTTGTCACATCTTGGCGTGGAGAAGGGTTTTTAGTTAGACTGTGCACTTCCAGCAGGTCACGGGCACACAATAGGCCAGTCTTGCAGAGCAAAGAGCCATCTGGCCCCAGATGCCAGAAGTGTGAAGGAACCTTGAGCTAAGCAACAGGAAGAGGAAGATCCATTTCCTGTCATCCAACCAGCTTCCTCTTCTGTGTTTCCTCCCCCACCTCTGTCCCACTGTGGGTATATATATATATATATATATATATATATATATATATATATATATATGTAGCACTAGGACATAGCAGGGACACATTCCACTTTCCTTCACATTCTGGGGTGGACGGGGGTGGGGGTCACTTACCAGAGTGTTTTGTCAGTCATTGTGTATATGAGTGCATGTGCCAGAAGTTGGCACCGCATATCTTCCCCATTGCTTCACCATCTTATTATCTATTAGATTTTTTTTTGAGGTAGGGTCTCACTATGGAGCCTTGGCTGGCTTGGAACTTGTTACATAGACCTAGCCTGGAGCGGACAGAAGTCTGCCTGATTCTACCTCCTGAGTACTGGGATTAAAAGGGTGTGCCACCACACCCAGCAGTCGCTGCATTCTGTGAGGCAGGGTCCCTTACTAAACCCAGGACTCACCAGTTGGGTAGAACGGTTGGCCAGTAAATGTCTCTACCTCTACAGCACTGGAGTTACAGGCGCTCACTGCTTTCTGTGTTTGGTACTTTACACGTGTGCTTGACGTCTGACCTCATGATTGCACCGCAGGCATCTCACCCACTGAGCCTTGTCCTAGCACTTCTGTTACCATTTTAAATGGATATACTTCAGATAAGTCAAAACCTGCCGGTCCTACCTGACCAGTCTACATTTCCTCCTGGAGGTGCTGAGGGAAGAGAGAGCAGTGCTTACAGGAGGCCTCTCTGGGGACCATGGCTCTATGATGCTGCCGTGGCCAGCCTCCTCCTCCCACAGTCCAGTCTTTGGCATCACAGGCCTCATCATCAAAAGGCCTTTATGAAGCGCCTTGTGGATACATCATCTCCCTGGGAGGATCTTCTGCAGGGATCGCCCTACCAGCCTCTGACATCCAGGGCAGGCTGGCTCGGGCAGACAGCATACATGCGAGCCAGCCACGAAGGCATCTAAAGACCAGGCCATAGGCCTCAGGCAGAGTACAAACACGGGCTCTTAGACAACATTCATGCCCAGGGTAAGCACAGCTGGGAATACAAAGCCAGACCTCTTCCCAAAGCCGGCCTGGCCTTGGAGCTCAGCTGGCTTGGGGCTGCTTGGAGGACAGGGGATCTTAGAAGCTCCTGGGAGGAGAGTGGACAAAGGCAGGAAGGGAGAGGACCAGGTCAAGGAACTATCCCACCACCCAGGACACCCCTCCTGTTGTCTCACCTCCTTCCCGCTTCCCTGTCTTCCCTCCGCAGGTGTTCCATGAGCAGGGCATCCTCTTTGGTTACCGACACCCACAGAGTTCCGCCACCGCCTGCATCCTCAGCCTCTTCCAGATGACCAATGAGACACTCAACATCTGGACGCACTTGCTACCATTCTGGTACCTTCTGGCCCCCGGACAGCCCATCCCCTACTGGATCCCTGGGGATTGACTTTTAAAACTTAGCTGGTGGCAGGGAAACTTTAGAGCTAGGGCCAGGGGTCCCCTTGTGATGATAGGTATGCGTATGACAGAGGGAGAAGAAGCTGGGGCTGTCACAGACGAGGCGTCAGGCTGTGGGTTGCCATGGGAGTCTAACACTTCTAGTGACCAAGTAGCATTTATCTTCATCTCCTTCAGTCTTACAGGCTTTGCAGGTCTTCAAGAAGTCTTTATTAAAGTGTCACTGACTTGAGCAAGTCACTTAATCTCTCTGAGCCTGGCATTTTCTGCCTACGGAACAGGCATGATCCACTTTCCATTTCTTGCGGCTGCTGAGACTTGAGAGAAAACCCTGATAAAGCAAAGACACTGGAGCTGGAGATGTAGCTCAGTTTGTAGAGTGTGTGCAAGAAGCCATGGGTTCATTCCCTAGCCCTGCATAAACCAGGCATGGAAGCCCTGTGCTGCAATCTCAGTACTCTGGAGGTAGAGGCTGGAGGACCAGAAGTTCAGGGTCATCTTCAACTACACAGTGAGTTTGAGACTAGCCTGGGCTACGTGAGGCTTTCTCTAAAAACAACAAAAGACACAGGCATGGTTGTGGGTGCTTACATTTGTCTAGGAGAGCAACGATATGCCATTGGTCACATTTAATGGAGCCAGCGAGGAGCCAAGCTCTGGGAAGTGAGGGTGACAGGTCAGGGTTCCAGGAAGGCCAGGGGGCTCTTGCTGGGAAAGGTGAAGACCCACTTTACACACCTTGCGCTTTTCTTGGTAATGGAGAGGTAGACAGGTCACATCCCTGCATCATGGTGCAACTCTCCCTGAGCATCTATGGGGACCAGATCCAGGGTCCCCTAAAGAGACCGGAGCCTGGAGGTTCACCCTTTGTCAAGTGGCACAGTATTTACATGTCTCTCCACATACCTTCTTATGTTTTTTAAATCATCCCTAGATTCCTTAAAATACTGAGGCAAAGTAAATGCTGAGTTAAAGGTTGTTACATTGTTCCCACAATAAGGATAAGAAAATGTCCATATGTGTTCAGGGCAGATGTGGCTTCTCCCAAATGCTGGGATATTTTGGTTGAATCTGAGGAAACAGAGCTTGGACATCTGGAGAGCTGGGTACCTCGAACGTCTGTCAGGCCCGGGAGGACCTCGGACAGCAGGAGGTCTCTGTCCGACTCAGACCTCTCTGGGCTGACGTAGGCTGACGTAGGCTGACGTGGGCTGACGTAGGCTGACGTAGGCTGACGTAGGCGCAGCCGGTGGCCCAGGCTGATCAGATCCTTGGAGTCATGTTGAGAAGCTGAGATAGGTAGTGAGTCCTTGAGTGTGGCAAGTGGACCTGAGTCCCAGGAAGTCCCCGTGCTTCTGCATGGGACAGCCATTCCAACTAGATGTCAGAAGTCAGAGTGGGGACCCAGCAACAAACAGGAGGGAGAGAGAAAGCAATCTTTGGGTGAAGTGGGTGATCCATAGAGAATCTTGACTGCCCTGGGACCTACAATCTGGGCAGTGGTAACAAGGTGCTCAAGAAAACCATTAGCCACGTAGAAGAGGCTGGCAAGGCTGGCCAGGGAGTAAAGGCAATTGGCTGGCAAACCTGGCAGTCGGAGTTTGATCCCCAGAACCTATGTAAAGGGAGAAGGAAACAACTGATTCCACAAAGTTGTTTTCTGGCCTCCGCATATGTGATATAGCATACATATGTGCGCGCGCACACACACACACAACCGCTGCCACACCACACTCCATACACATAAGAATAAATACCAAGCCGGGCATGGTGGCGCACACCTTTAATCCCAGCACTTGGGAGTCAGAGGCAGGCGGATTTCTGAGTTCGAGGCCAGCCTGGTCTACGGAGTGAGTTCCAGTACAGCCAGGGCTATACAGAGAAACCCTGTCTCGAAAAACAAACAAACAAACAAACAAACAAACAAAAAAACAAAAAAAAAGAAGAAAGAAAAGAATAAGTACCAAAGAAAATTTTTATTTTTTTATTTTTAACTTTTTAAAGATTTATTTATTTTTATGAGTACAATGTAGCTATCAGAAGAAGGCATCAAATCCCATTACAGATGGTTATGAGCCACCATGTGGTTGCTGGGAATTGAACTCAGGACCTCTGGAAGAGCAATCAGTTCTCTTAACCACTGAGACATCGCTCTAGTCCCCCACTCCAAAATTTTAAAGACTTTATGCTGAGTGTGGTGGTATATGCATGTAATCCTAGAATTTGGAAAGTTGAGGTAGAAAGATCATGACTTTGAGGTCCAGCCTGGGCTATACACTGGGGCCCTGTTTCAAAGCAGTATCAACAACAACCTGTACAAGTGGACAAACTGAAGACGGCAGAAGGGAACAGAGCTAGGCTGTCTTTCTGGCCCCTGGTTCTCCTCTCTGGAGCTGCTGGGGCCCCTGTGTGCCCCCCAAAGCTTTCTCAGAAAACCTTGTCAGTGGCCTCTGTGCCCCGGTCCCACGTTTCTCCTGTGATCTTCCTGTTGCTCATCTCCTTCAGATGTCACGTTGTCTGCGCCTGAGGATTCTGAACAGTGTTCCAGCTGGAGGATGGGCCATAGGAGGATCTCTTGTTGGCTTGGTTTAGTTTTTTGAGACAGGGTCTCATGTAGCCCAGGCTGGCACTGAACTCTATATAGCTAAGGATGGTCTTCCTTAACCTCCGGTTGTGTCTGTCTACATTTCGGCTGCTTTGAATTTTGTACCACTGCGTACTGCCTGCCATTGCTTTGTGTGTCTGGAGGTCCATGCTCAGCTGAGCCATCTGCACTGTTCTCAGCTCCCAACGCCCAGTCAGGCTCTCAGATGGCCCACTCCCAGAGCACTGGGGACAGCCTAGGGAAATCTGCCTCTGGGACACCCCAAGTAAGCAGGACGAGGAATGATCTGTTGTTGATAAGAGGAAAATCTGGGTGGAACAGCAAATAGCTTATGCTAGACAATAGGAAAAGATCACACTTGTAGCCAGAAATGCTCTGTGACCCTTCTTCAGTTACTGGATAAAGAAATTTGCGGAATCCCCTTCCTCGCTAGACATTGTGGAAAAAGGGACCTTGCTCTGTGGTAGTGGTTTGTGGAAGGAAGGGGTTGCGTATGGCTAGAAGCCATGCAAATATGATTTAGAAGAGCCTTTCCAATACTTAGAGCTACCACGAGAGGGGATAAGACCCTTATTCTTAGAGGTATGTAAGCTGAGACCGGAGAGCGCAGGGAAAGAAGCTGTTGTGGGGACTCTACCCCCAAGGACTGTCTTCTTACCCTACTCGTCTGTCCCCAATTTGCTGCTTCAAGTCACAAAGGCACACCCTCACCACAGCCTCTCTAGTATATGTTATTGTAATTTAAGTGAAGATTCGTGGGATGGGCCATCTCCTAGTGGGGCAGAAGGCAGAAACAATTATGAGGGACTGAGTGGACGGGACAGAAGGCAAACTACAATCACGAGGGGACTAAGTGGGCGCATGCTCTGTTTTAGGGACTGAGTGGGCGCATGTTCTGTTCTAGGTTCTTTGTGTGGAGGTTCATGACTGCACTCTATGTGACAGACATCCAGAATGACAGCTACTCGTGGCCGATGCTTGTGTACATGTGTACCAGCTGCGTGTACCCCCTCGCCTCCAGCTGCGCACACACATTCAGCTCTATGTCCAAGAACGCCCGGCATATCTGCTATTTTCTGGACTATGGTGCCGTCAATCTCTTCAGCCTGGGTACGTGAGGCACTGTCCTTCTGTCCCCCCCCCCCGCCCCCTGAGACTACCACCTACCTGTCTCCCATGAGATTTGATGAGTTTTTGGGAGAGTCCTAAGGATGTAGAAACTCTGCCGCAGTTTCTATAAAAAGCTTGTTCATCCTGTGCTCTCTGTAGTACCCTGATCGGTAGCCTTTGCCGATGATCCCTGTGGTGTAATTGCTCCTTCGCCTCCCTTCCTGTTCCCTGCTGACCAGGTCTAAGGAGAAGCCTGGGGGCACCCTCACTACATAGGAAGTCCATCACACCGGTCTACATGCTAAGGACTTAGGACTTCAGTTACTGTGATCTGACGTTAACGTCACTGATGGCCAGGATTAACCACAGGTTTAGAAGGACTTTGAAATGTTCCTGGTTTGGCTCTCACGGGCCACCGTGGGCTGACCCCAGCATATCAAGGCTGGCATCTGGTATACTTGGTAGAGAAAACATCAGGTCACAAACATTGGCCCAGAGGCTTAGGGGCCCCACAGACTCACCCGCCTGCCCGCCCGCCGGCCTGCCCGCCCGCGGTGCTGCAGGAGGGGATGAACTGCTGGTGCACTGGCTGGTCCTGCTCCCATCCTTGTTGACTCTTTTTTCCCTGACTAAGAAGCCCCTCCTCCTGCTTTTCTCCTCCACAGGGTCATTCATCTGTCCCCTGGATGCTGGTGCTGGCCTCTTCCTCCCTCCTGGCCCCACTCTAGCTGTGAGAGCCAGCCATTGTATCTTCTCCTGCAAGAATCTGTCCAGGAGGAGACTACCCTCATCTTTTTCCCTCTTCTCTTTCCCAAGTATCTACATGCATGTGTCTCACACACACACACACACACACACACACACACACACACACACACACACTGCTCAATGCTCCACTGTCCAGTTCTCTCCAATCATTAAAACAGAAATGGTTGCCATGGCCCCAGCCCCATCATGTCCTCTTTCCTTCCACCCCTGTTCTCATCATCCGGTTCCAGTTCTTTCCTCTACCCCATAGCTGGGCTCACTCGGAGTTGTTAGTAACAAAGAATTAACGTGGGGCTTTTTCTCTAACATACCCAGGAGCAACCTCCCATCTCTGGACACGGGGCCCCTAAACCATATCTTCAAACACTGGATCTGAAGCTGATCCTGAGGCCGGGGCTGACTGAGTCTTCTCACCCCTGTCCCCACTTGGCCTAGCCCTGCCTCTCCTCTCAGGTCCCTGGCTAGGGGTGCCACGTCCTGCTTGCTCAAGTCAGAACTCTAATAAGCTTCGGTTCCTCCTCCCCACCTCTACTTCCCATGCTGTCTAATCAGTGATGAGACTCAGGCTGTCCCATGAACCTTCACTGTCGGCTGAGCTCAGACTTGGAGCTTCTCAGAGGCTCTGCCCTGCAGATCCACCATGTTGCCTGCGAGGTTCCTGACTCATTTCCTGCCTTCCTGCTGAGTACCACTGGAAGGCTTTCAAACTTCATATTACCTGAGATGAGGTCTAAACCCTCAACCCAGTGGCTTCCTGACGGATCGCGATCTCTCTCTCTCTCTCTCTCTCTCTCTCTCTCTCTCTCTCTCCTCCCCTCCTCCCCTTCTACTTTCCTTTCGTTTTGATACAGGGCCTTGAACTGGCTGATGTAGCCAAGAACCATCTTGTCTTCTGACCATCCTGTCTCCATCTTCTGAGTGCTGGGAAAACAGGCGTGTGCCACTAGGTTGCTTTCTGCAGTGCTGGGAACGGGACTCAGGGCTGTGTGCGTGCCAGGCATGCTCACTCTCTACCAACTGAGCTGCTTCCTGGGTTCTAGTAAAAGTGAGCATTTGGAGGAGTCCTTCTAGGTCAGCTGTGTGCTGAGCAACACAGACACGCCTTTTTAAAAAGAGACGTATTTTTCTTTTTATTTGGCTGTCTGTGCGCCACACGTGTGGGTGCCTGTGGAAGCCAATCCTCTGGAACTGGAGTTGCAGGTGGTTGTGAGCTCACTGATGTGGATACCGGGAACAGAACTCGATCTCTTTGGCCCCTCTAATATACATTTAACATGGCACTCAGAAGATCCAGATTCTGCCTGCCACCTGAATCAAAATCAATCTTAGAAGAATGCCTTAACTTCCCCAAGGCTTGTTCTCTATAGCAGAATGTAGGAGGTGAGCAAACGTAAGTGCTTTAGACTCTGAATCCATCTCTCAGGGTAGCAATTGCTGTGACTGGCAGTGGTCACCTTCACCTGACCCATCTCCAGCACCCATCCCCCACAGGACCCCTAGAGGCTCAGGTCAGCTTTGCTTCCTGCTGTGTTCTCAGGAGGGTCTGAGGCCCCTTTACTCTTGCATTGGACGTGGCACTTGGTGCACATCTTAGCTCCGGATCAGCATCAGTGGTCCAGACAGCTCCCTGAGCACTGGGTCTGCAGACGGGTTCCCTGGTCCCCTGGGGCAGAGCTCCTTGGGCGAGCTCTCATGGGAGCTCTGCACCTTGCTGGGAGGGTGATGATCAAACCTCTCTGCCCACATTTGTGTTTGTTTACATGTGTGTGGAGGTGAGGGGACCTTGGGTGGCCTTTAGATGCCTTGCACTTTTGTTTGAGATCAGCCACTGGAAAGTCTTAGACGAGGATGTCTGGCTAGAGAGCCTAGGGGTTTTTCTAACCACCTGTGTCTGCCTCTCCGGCACTGGGGTACAAGTGAATACCACCAAGCTGTGGTCCCTTGTCCCTGTGTTTGGCTTCACTAGAAGATCCTCCTGTTGAATGGGAGAAAAGCCAGAAGTTGAATCTGGCCTGTCTCTGTGTGTAGCTGTGAATCCAAGGCTCTTGGTGTATTATTAGGACAGGGGTTCCAACCCCGTGGGAGGCAGAAAGCCCCTTTCATAGGGGTCACTTCAGACAATTGGAAAACACAAATATTTACATTATGAATCATGACAGTAGCAAAATTACAGTTATGAAATAACAATGGAAATAATTTTATGGTTGGGGGAGTCAGCATGGCGTGAGGAGTTAAAGGGTCACAGCATTAGCAGGGTTGAGAACCACTGTATTAGAATAACAGATGAAATGGGGCCAGATCTGGCCTCTCCCACAGGTAAGGGTGCTGCAGGTTCCAGCCACACCAATATGGGCAGTAATAGTTCTGTCCCTCTGATCAAAAGCTCTCACCTTTAGCCTCTCTAGAAAGTCTAGATATAGCTGCCTCATTCACACTCCAAACCAAACACGGTCACAGTTCACTCCCAGCTCACTCATCTTTGTCCCTGGGGGCCCTCCCTTCCTGTGATGCTGAGCTTCACAGGGGAGCAACCTGTCCACGGGCAGATGAATTTGGAATCATTAGTGGCAGCTTGTGGTCAGAAGCAGGAATTCATCTCCAAACTACCTGGGTTTGAAGCTTATTTCTGTTTTTTCTCTGCTGTGTGACTCTAGATGAGTTACTACATATCCCTGTGCCTCCAGATGCTCATTTATAAAGTAAGTGCACGCGCGCGCACGCGCGCGCACACACACACCCCTACATCTCTGAAGGAACATAGCCTTATGGAATCTAGGTAGACAGAGAGGCAAGGGGAGGGTGTTCTGGGAAGACACAGAGGCAGGCTAGTTCATAGGTCTATGCAGAAGATAAAGGCTAAGGTAGTCTTTCCCAGGGCTCCTCACAGAGCTGTGGCCTGGCTGCAGCTCAAGGCTAGTGTTTCTTCCGCAGGCTCGGCCATCGCCTACTCTGCATACACATTCCCTGATGCGCTGGTCTGCAGTACCTTCCATGAGTGCTACGTAGCCCTGGCCGTGCTGAACACCATTCTCAGCACTGGCCTATCCTGCTACTCCAGGTACTGGGTTCTGATCTCGGTGGGGCTGGAGTGTGGGCAGGTCCATGGGAGGACCTAGCAGGCATGGGATGGGCGGTTGGGGCCAGCTGAAGAGCCCGACAGAAAAGGCTCCAGGTAGAGTCCCTGTCATTCGATGTGTCAGGTGCTGTACTCATTGCTAGGACAAAGCACCTGACGAAAGTGACTTAAAGGAGACACCTTTTCTCTGGCTCACGGTTGGTGGGCCCAGTCCGGCAAGGCCGACAAGGGACAGCAGCTGGGGCTTGAGACAGATAGATGGTTCCACCAGCTATCTTTATGTTCTCCTCTCATCTTACAACCCCAGTCTACAGTGTGATGTCACCACAGCTGCGGTGGGCCGTTCCACTTCAATTAATTTAATTTAGAAACTTCCTAATAGACCTACCTCAAGATTTGTCTCCATGGTTTAAAAAAAAAAGAAAGAAAGAAAGAAAGAAAGAAAGAAAGAAAGAAAGAAAGAAAGAAGAAAGAAACATTAAAGGGCTGGAGAGATGGCTCAGTGGTTAAGAGCACTGACTGACTGCTCTTCCAAAGGTCCTGAGTTCAAATCCCAGCAACCACATGGTGACTCACAACCATCCATAATGAGGTCTGATGCCCTCTTCTGGTGTGTCTGAAAACAGCTACAACATACTTACATATAATAAATAAATAAATCTTGAAAAAAGAAAAAAGAAAAAAAGATTTGTTTCCATGGTGACTCTAGATTCTGTCTAGCTGACAATATCAGTTATCACACTGGACTCCGTGGGTATCCCTTGGGCAGCCACTCGGCTCTTTGGAAAAGCCCCAAATGTGACCAGATGCTCTGAAATTCTTCATAACTTAGACAAGAGTGACCCTACACCACAACTGTTTTTATAGTCCCTATAGTGTCTAGAGATAGCTTTACTGCTTAGGCAAGTCACTGTGTGTGTTCCTTGAACTTCAGTCCTCTCCCTGTACAGTGGGGTTAACACGACTCCCTTCCGCATAGCCGATTCTTGGTCATATGCAGAGGATGCCTGCACAGGCGCGGACAGGGAGGGTTCCATAACCAGGTTACCCTCCTCTCACAGGGATGGGTGCACTGATGAAGGGCATTCAAACCCGGCCGTGAGTCATGCCAGCTCTCTGTGCACTGATGGGTGAGGAAGGGCATTCAGGCGTGGCCATGAGTCATGCCAGCTCCCTGTCTTTAATCCTGTTATTCCTTTTCCTTTCATGCAAGATTCTGTGGGGCGGCCTGTGAGCCACGTTGTCATGGGAGTATCTGCAGAAGTGACCCGCCTGAAAGTACAGGCTTCCTCGGTTGCTTAGGAAACCTTCCAGGTGACTGTAGCCAGGTGACAGTCCCATCTACATAGTGCTAGGAAGTGGCAGGTCAGGAGAGGTACTGGGGTTGCATGTGTGTCCTCTGTATCCCTAACTGGGATGGTTTTGGTTCTGGTTTGCTCTGAGTGACGCCCAGATTGTGGGGAACCTGACAAACTCTTTCTTTCTTTCTTTCTTTCTTTCTTTCTTTCTTTCTTTCTTTCTTTCTTTCTTTCTTTCTTTCTTTTCTTTTCTTTTCTTTTCTTTTTTCTTTTCTTTTTGTAGGGGGATAGATTTTATGCAGCATTAGATAGGTTTATCCAGGTTGCCCCGTTTGCCAGAATGTTTGAGAAGGACTAGAGGCAGGCATAGTTTGCTCTCCCTGGGAGTCAAAGTGTCTTGCTTCGCGTGTCCCACTGAAATTTCTGTAGCATCATTCCTGGGGAACTGCTGTCTCGTATTCTTGGAAGATGAGGAAAGACTCTCTCATTTTCTTGGAAATCACAGATTTCCCTGAAAGCTGGATGGAGCTCGAATCTCCTATAGAGCCAGGAAATAAAGTCTCTGCTTCTGGATCCCAGGAGGCGTTAAACTGTGCAGTATACAGCGCCTGCGCCATGGTGGAGACCCTGGGACTCCATCCTGGGTGGAGCGAGGCACATCCATGGTCAGAGGCATATTCGCAGCACAGACTTGCAGTGTGCCTGAGTGGCCTTTCCTCTGGCTGCCTGGGCTCCTGGGTAGACCGTGAATCTGGTCTTTGGGACAGTTATTGTCCCTATGTAGTTGGTCCCTAAGCTCCTCATGGCTCTGGTATTCAGAACTGGGGACCAGAGGGAGCAAACGCTGTGCGTAGTAGGGGTAGAGATGGCGCATGGGTGTGAAAGATGCAGCCCCTACGATTTGTGGGTCAAGACTTCTTTCCTAAGAGCGCAGAGTGCAGCCCATTAGGATGTTTGCAGCCTTTTAAATTAAGTTTTTAAAGCTCCTGACTACCTATTAGCACCAGGATACATTGCTTTATTCTAGTCCAGAGTTCCCCCCACACCCCACCCCGACCATGCAGGTCCAAGGGTGGATGTTGTATATTCAGGATGCCTGCAGTATTTGGATGAAGGCATGTGGCACAGACCCAGGAATGTCTTGTGACCCCATGGTTGGGGCTGCCTCTCTTTGACAACCACATCGTTTGTTTCTGCTGATCCTGAGAGCACATCTGGGCTACTGTCCCCATTCACCTAACCAATATTCCTCAAAGGCTGCCTGGGCTCTAGGACCCATGTGAAACGTCTGGCACAGTGGGTGGAGTAAGGTTGTGCCCTCTGAGGGTTCCAAGAACAGGAAAGGCAGGACACACGGACCCATACACCAAAGAGAGGGAACTGCTACTCCTCTGTGGAGCAGAGCAGAGAGCAAGAGAAGCCGGTCATGTCAATGACACACACTTAGACACATAGGACTCTGACCAGGTTGTCGTAGGATCACTCTGAGTTCTCAGTCCTAGGCCTGTAAACCGGTTGTGCTTGGGTGCTTGGGAGGGATCTCCGGCCAGGGCTGCTACCTCCAGGAATCTCTGGCTGTGGTGACATCTGGTGGTTAGATGTGGGATTGCACCTTGGGAGTGGACCCCTCTTCTGTGGTTTGGACTTTTTTTTTTGTCCCCTGTGGACCCAGCTTTGCTGCTGGAGAGGCTGATTCATTTGCCTCCTGGGGAAGTACTTTTCAGGCCCGGTGACAAGTCACAGGAAACCATGCTTTGGGGCACAGCCCTCGACAAGTCAGAGCCAGATTTTCTTTGCGTGTAAGTGGCCAGCCACAAGGAGCACTCTTTTAGGAGTGAACCTGGCCCAGGCACGGCAGCTACATAACCGCCCTGTTGCGGGTTGGACAGCTTCTGCTGGGGTTATGGGCCCCTGGGGGAAGAAAGACAGAGGCAGGGGCACTTGGGCCAGATCCTAGCTGTGTCTGTTCTCAGCTCCTCCTTAGACTCTCCACCCAGAACCTGTCCTCTCTTGCTCTTACATTCTGCTCCAACATAGCTGTGACGAGAGGGGAGGGGTTTGTTTTCAGAGCAACCGTTTAGTAGCTGGGCTGTGTGTGACTCTAAGGGCTGTGGTACCTCTTTGCTTCAAGTCCTTACAACAGCACTATGAGGGAGGGACAGGTCAGACACAGCTTTAGGGGCAACCTGCCAGAGCAGCACAGTCCTGATGTGTCCAGCCTATGCTGGAATCTGGTCTGCGCTGGAATCTGCGCTGTGTCCCTGTGGAGCCACAGTGCCTCAGCCTCGTCCCCAGTGTTGTAGTGTAATTACGAAGGTAATTGGGTTTGGGTTTTGTTTGTTTCATTATTTATTTATTTATATGAGTATACTGTAGCCACTTTCAGACACACCAGAAGAGGGCATCGGGTTCCATGACAGATGGTTGTGAGCCACCATGTGATTGCTGGGAATTGAACTCAGGACCTCTGGAAGAGCAGTCAGTGCTCTTAACCGCTGAGCCATCTCTCCAGCCCTTGTTTTGGTTTTTGGACACAGGGTCTCCTGTAGACCAGACTGACTTCAAATTCACTATATAAAATATATTTAAAATGACCTTGAGGGGGCTGGAGAGATGACACTCATATAAATAAAGTAAATAAATCTCTTTAAAAAATGGCCGTGAACTTCTGATCCACCTGCCTTGACCTCCGAGTGTTGGAGTCACAGGCACGTGTCACCATGTCTGGCTTATGAGCACTGAGGATGGACCCCAAGGCTTCCTGCATGCTAGCCTGGTACTCTACTAACTGAGCTACATCTCCAGCCCCGGATGTTTTGTATGGAGTCTCCCTGCTCAACCCTGACCTCCTGGTAGCCAGCCTGGATGTCTGTACTGCTGAAGGTCTAAAGCTATTGCCTCTCTCTAGGTCCCCAGTGGTGACCAGTCTAGAAAGTTTCTGCCTCTTGCTTCTAAATAGCCAGCACAATGTGTTCCTTTTGGATTCCGTCTTTGCATTGGAGGGTAGTGGGACAGCTCACGGAAGAGGGAAAGACAGGCCCTCTGCATATTCACTTTCCTATGCATGGTATAAATATTTTAGAAACGCCTCTGGATTATCCAGCACCTCCTTGAATCCAGGTTTTTGTGTGGCCATCACCTGGGCGGTTCCAGTTGCTTGGGTTCATCTCTGTTTCTGTAGAATGTGAGACCCAGGTCTGTGGTGTCGACCTTCTAAAACTTCTCTGCTGTTCGGTCCCCTCTGCCCTCATCTTGGTTTGCCTCCCACTATGTTTCATGCTCTTAGAGCAAGTTTCTCCTTCTTCGCTGAGGTCTTGTCATTTCCACCTGTGTAGGAGGGGTGAGAAAGGCTCTTAAGAAGCTGTGGACCATGAGAGACTGTAAAAATGCTTGCCCTCAAGTCGGACGGTAGTGGCGCACACCTTTAATCCCAGCATTTGGGAGGCAGAGGCAGGTGGATTTCTGAGTTCGAGGCCAGCCT
>NC_034599.1:56879118-56882910 GCF_900095145.1 Mus pahari | reverse complement strand
GAGAGAGAGAGAGAGAGAGAGAGAGAGAGAGAGAGAGAGAGAGAGAGAGAGAGAGAATGAGGCAGAGAGGACCAGGGAGGGGAACTGAGGTGAGATAACAATCACAAATGGGAAAAGACCCTCACTTGCAGGTCATGTGGGCCTGGGTTCAAATCCTAGTCTCCATGGTTACTTGTTGTGGGATTTAGGTAGTACACATAACCTTTCTGAGTCTAGGTTTCCCCGTCTGTTAGGAGGCTAGCATCTGCTTCTGCATAGGAAGTAATGAAGATTCCTGGACATAATACATCTTACAGGTCCAGCATTACCTTGTGAGTGGGCTTCTCCCAGAGGCAGTGGGAGTTTGCCTGCTACCTGTGGGAAGCAGCAAGTGTTTGCTCTGTAATTCCCTTGAGTGGGTCTACAGGAGACTTGGGGATGGGCGCACAGCTCATTGCTCTCAGTCCTTGGAATTTGTGCAGACACTCATAGGGCTGTTGACCATTGTCAGTTACGTGCAGAGTTCATGCCCTGTGATGCTGTCTAGTGGCTGTGTGGGACAGCAGGGCAGAGGGGCAGGGGGTGGCAGCAGTAACAGTAGAATTATGCTGCCTCCATTCCAACCCTCGCCTCACTGCTTATCGGTGGCTCGAAAGTCAACTCAGGCTCAGTCGAGTCTGCCTTACTACTGAAGCTCAGATAGGGCGAGGCAGGCAGATGGCTAGCCTGGCGCCTGGTTCCTCGTAGCAGGCGAAACTACTTTTTGTTATTTATAAAAATGACACAAAAATTCTGCTTAACCTTGAAGCAACTAGAATAGTCATACATAGAGGGGTGGTGAATGCTGGATATGGAGCCTCAGGTCTTCTGTGTGCTGGGCAAGGCTCAATCACAGAGCTCTGTCGCCTACCAACCATGTATTGATTGGTTGGTTTTGAGACAGGATGTCACTAAATTGCTCAAGCTGCCTTTCAACTAGCTCCATAGCCTACACAGGCCTTGAACTTCCAACATGAGTGAGTTCAAGACTGAGACCAGATAGTGAGCCTTTTTGATGATGTAGAAAGGCGGCCAAGATTTTTTTTCTTTTTAAAGTTTTTTTCTGTCACATTTGTAGTATCTGACCTGCTGGCTGTGGCCATTATGCCAGGTTGCCTTCTAAGCCTTGAAGCCTCCTTATGAGCGTCAGTCCTGTATTGTAGCTGGGCATCTGGGGTCAGATGCAAATAGGACACTCTACAATGCCTGCATTTAATCCCCCAGAAAGAGCAGCAGTGTCTAGTAGGGTTTTTCTCTCCCCCACCCCCACCCCTCCATCTCTTTCTGTCCTCTTCCTTTTCCTTTCCCCACACCCCCTCTGGAGTTCGTGCTGCTGGGCTGAGAGGACCTGGCCTTTTCTCAAGACCATCTGTTCTTTCAAACACCTGCAGCTCTTCCTGTTCCCAGGGGAGAGTTCAAGAAATGAAGCCATGTTGTACCACCAGAAGCACATGGTCATGACTCTTCTGGCCTCTTTCTTGTACTCGGCTCACCTGCCAGAGCGACTGGCTCCTGGACGCTTTGACTACATCGGTGAGTGTGGCGGGGCAGGGGTGGGGGCGACTGTCTCAGCTGGAGTGGGAACACCCTTGACGATGTGTGTGTAGCTACACAGCAAGGGGACCTGGAGAGGAGTGACCCCTGAGAGAGTCATCAGGCGTAGGCCTTGGCGAGTGACAGGTACAGTGACCTACCTTACACCTCGATTGAAGCCATCCTTTGTGTGGCTACTGCACCGCCAGGGACAGGGAGAGGGGGCACAGGGAGGCATTCCAAGGAGCAACCATCCTGTTGGCACCTAGAGTCTGACTTCCCAGTACAACATGGACATTGGGGGACAGACACAGGGAGGAAGAAGATGGGTTTGCAGGTGACACTGAAGTTACCAGGCAGCAGGCAGCTGTGCAGAGGAGAAAGTCTGTTTTAACCTCGGTGAGTGGAGGGCCTGGGGTCATGTGGAGCTGTGGGTGGGTCCCGGCTGTGTCTTTCACCAACACCAGCAGCAGAAGGGCCTGAGACTGCAACTTCCGGGTCCAACCTCAGACCTCCTGACCCAGGAACTCCAAAGCTGGAGCAAGGCCAGCACTCACAGAGGCCATGTGACACTGGACGGGAGGGCATGTGTTTGGGAGAGAGGTCAGAGCACAGAAGTTCCTCAAGCTGCAGTGTTCTCCAGCGCGGGTGGGGGAGGGGGTCTTCCCACCTGTCTCTGACACTGACTGGAAGGAACGCACCTGTGTCCCTTACTTTTCTGTTGCTGTGACCATAAACTCGAGGGTTTATTTTTGGATTATGCTTTGAGGGTACAACCCGCCAGGAAAGGGAAGGCGTGGTAGCGCAGCATGGGGCAGTGGGGCGAGTCGTGTCCACAGTCAGGGAGCGGGATCAACGCTGGTACTTGGCTCACGTTCTTCGCATTCAGTCCAGGGCCCTGGCCCATGGAATGGCCCCTCTTCCCTTTTCAGTTAAACCACAGAAACTCTCTCATAGACGTACACAGAGGTCTGTCTCCTGGGTGTTTGTAGAGGCTGTGACATTGAAAATATTATTAGCCACCAAGCACCCTTGGATGGCTTCTGTAGAGCGTGACAAGGCTTCGGTATAAGAGTTCCTTTACTAGATGTGTGAGACTCAGAAGACCAGTTGCTGTCCCCACCACCGCAAGCACCTAGGTTCTCACCAAGCCACTTTTGTCCCTGCCTGGAGCCAGCCTGTATTCTCCACCTGCTTCAGAGATGGAGCCAGATAGGCTTTGTGAGATCTGATTAGAGTCTCTTTCTCTCCTCCTTTGTCCTATCAGAAGGGACTTTAGCTAGCAAAACTCTGAGTGCTTAATTCTACAAAGCGGTCAGAGGTCAGGGACTGGAGGCCCCAGGCCTCTGCCTGCCCACTCCAGCCCCACCTTAAGGAAGCTGTAGATGAGGGCTTGGGACCCAGGTGCAGGCAGGGGTGTGGCAAATACTGGTCACTCTGGCTTCTCCACATTTTTTTTTTCCCAAGTCACTTCAATTCTGTCCTCTCAGGCCTAAAGGTACACAGCAGAAAAATGCCCTGGTGATAGGGGAGGGCGCTGCCAGGTCTGGTTAGCGATTCCCTACAGGGAGTCCTAAGACTTGGTAAGGGGAAATATTTGAAGCCACTCTTCCTGCTGTGGCCCGTTCAGATGCGCTTGGGAAGAGACAGAAAGAAAACTTGGCTGGCTTGTCTCATGCTGCTGACATCAGAGTTAGCCCTGGGAGAGCAAGGGGGGCCAACAGTTTCTTTTGGAAAATGGGGTTGATGTATAAGTTGCTTTAGAAGAGGACTTTTGCTTATTTAGTTTTCATATATTGATTTCTAAAAATCCAGTAGGGTGTTATTAGGCAGGGTTCTCTGGACCAGAATTCACACACACACACATATAACATATATGATATATATGTATATATAACATATATATAACAATCTAGTAAATCATCTATCAATATATAAATGTTACTAGATTGAGTTTAGGTAGTCCAGCAATGGCTGGCAGCAAGGCCTCACCAACAGTTCAAAACTGGGACCAGAGGCCTCACGGAGCCCTGAGAATTTGGTAGTAATCAGTCCACACTGCAGGGCTGGAGAAGCTGAAGTCTGAAGGCGGGGCAAGAGATGCTCTTGCTCAGGAAGGAAGCAGGGGGCACCACCTTCTCTCTTTCTTCCTTCCTTCCTTCCTTCCTTCCTTCCTTCCTTCCTTCCTTCCTTCCTTCCTTCCTTCTTTCTTTCTTTCTTTCTTTCTTTCTTTCTTTCTTT
>NC_034599.1:56865295-56878939 GCF_900095145.1 Mus pahari | reverse complement strand
CACACACACACACACACACACACACACACACACACACACACACAGGGGTGGTACTTCCTAGATGGATTCTGAATCCAAACAAATCCATCACTAAGATCAGCTGCCGCGGGTATGCCTATTTATTGTCTGGCCAATCAGAGGCCTGCCTGGGCCTCTCCTGGGCTGCCATGTTGGACTGAGTTTGCCAGCCCCACTGTGACGTCGCAAGTCAGTACTGACTTCAACATCCAGGGACAGGGACGCCCCCTGCCGTGGCTTCACCTATTCTGAATATTTTTAAATTTAAAAATGGTATGTGTGTGGGGGGGAGTAGGTACATGTGTGCATGCATGTGCGTGGGGTGCATGTCTGTGTTGTGTGAGTGGTACATGTATGTGGGTGTGTGCATCTATGTGTGTGGGTGGGTGAGTGGTTGCATGTGTGTGGGTGTGTTTAGGTAGGTGGGTGGTTGCATGTGTGTGGGTGTGTGCAGGTGGGTGGGTGGTTGCATGTGTGTGGGTGTGTGTAGGTGGGTGGGTGGTTGCATGTGTGTGGGTGGGTGGGTGGTTGCATGTGTGTGGGTGTGTGCATGTGTGCTTGCAGTACATTTGCATTCTGAGGCTGGAGGAAGTTGTCAGGTATCCTGCTTTATCACTCTCTGCCTTGTTGCCTTAATATCTCACCAAACCTGGGGTTCAGCTGGCAAACTGCAAGCCCCAGCAATCCTCCTGTCTCCACCCTCCACAGCACTGGAATTAGCGGCATACACAACAATGCCTGACATTTCACACGAATGCTAGGGATTTGAACTCAGGTCTTCATATGTGCACAGCCAGCAATCTTACATACTGAGCCATCTCCCAAGTCCTTTCTAAGCACTTCTTACGAATGAAATTATAAAGCTGGTGTGGTTGTGTAACGTGTAACCCCAGCACTCTGGAGGTGGAGGCAAGGAGATCAGAAATTCAGAGTTATCATCAGCTACACAGTGTGTTGAAGTTGAGCCTGTGTAACATGAGACTCGGTCTCTCAAAATGCCAGAATCAGTGAGACCAAACAAAATCATACATGCGATCTCTTGGCTGGCTCCTTGCAGTCCCATGTTACCATCCATATCATAGCCTGTGTGTGTCCATATACTTCTTGACTGATGACTCCTTAGCACTTAATTTACATATATATGTGTATGTATGGGTGTGCATAAGCCATGACATTGCAGAGGTCAGAGGACAATAGTGGGAATGGATCTTCTCCTGAGGGTACCCTGTGGTGGCAGTCAGATCATTAGGCTTAGCAGCGGGAGTCTTCACCCACTGAGCTGTTTCTCTGGTTCTGACTGGTAATCTCATTGTCCTTTTCTGTTTGCTGTAGGCCACAGTCACCAGCTGTTTCACGTGTGTGTCATCCTGGCCACACACTTGCAGATGGAAGCCATCCTTCTGGACAAGACCCTGAGGAGGGAGTGGCTCCTGGCCACCTCCAGACCCTTCTCTTTGCCTCAGATAGCAGCGGCCATGCTTCTGTGCATCATCTTCAGCCTCAGCAACATTATTTATTTCTCAGCTGCTCTGTATCGGATCCCTGAGCCTGAATTACATGAAAAGGAAACGTGACTTCAGAACGTGCCAGGCTATGGTGTTAGCAGCTGGTGTGGTGCTGGCTTACAGTGGCCAAAAGCATTCGTAGCAACTGATGCCTTGACATTTTTTTTTTATGGGTTCATATTAAAAAAAAAAAAAAGGGATTTAATTGGGCAGAGTTCTCTACACATGCACAGATTCTGTATGTGTTCTGTAAAAGGAAGAATGTGGGCAGAAGCCCTGGATAAGGATAAATATTAAGTTTAAAACTTATTTAAAATGGGGTGTTTGGGGTCTGGAGGTGTAGCTCAGTTGGTAAATAGTTGTCTAGAATATTCAGAACCATGCTTTTGTTTTGTTCTTTATTTTGGGTTGTTGTTTGTTTATTTGAGACTGGATCCTACTGTGTAGCTCAGGATGTCCTGAAATTTACTATGTAGACCAGGCTGGCTTTGAACTCACAGAGATCTGTCTGCCTTTGCTTCTTGAGTGCCGGGATTAAAGGTGTGCGCCACTACCCTGATGCCCTGGTTTGGATCCTCAGCACAGCGGAACTTGGTCCTGTGGCTCATGTCTATAATTCCAGCACCAGGAAGCAGAATCAGAGGGTCAGAAGTTTAAACCTTCCTTGGATGCATGTGATTTTATCTCTAAAAAAATAGTTCTCAATTCTATTTCAACAATTATATTAAGCACACTAGATTTGCCCCGCCTCTCTAGATTTTGTATTGATGTTTAAAAACAGCAGAGGGTACATTTGATGAATTTTGTATAGCTAAGCTTTTCCCCCAGATGAGTGAGATGGTTCAGTGAGTTAAGAAGCTTGCTGCCAAGGCTGACAACAGGAGTTCGATCCCCAGAACCTGCTACAAAGTATTCTACAGCACAGATAAGATGTGATGGCCCCTGGAAGTTCAGTGATGCTATCCCATGTTAGAGCTCCCTGTCCCCTTTTCAGGCAATGGAGGAGCTGTCTTTGGAGATATCCCATGCCCGACATTGTGTTGGCATGCCAAGATGCTGCCAGACTTAGTATTTATGCAGAGGGTGTTGACCTCACCAGTGGGACAGTCAGATGTCCTGTCTTCAACCTTTCCTGTGACATAGAAACACACAGGTAGGTAAGCTTGTGACATGCATTTCCTGGGGTAAACTAGGGGTTCTGCTTTCTACATTAAATGCAGGAAATATGGGAAATTTAGACAGGCGCACTTCCCCAGAATTCCAGCACAGGAGGGCAGATGCTGAAGACATTTGTGGTGTCTTTCATTTACAACTTGATCAAAGTTCCAGCAACTTGCCATCTACATGTGTGTTCCTGTTTTCTCTCCAGAATCTTCTACTACTGATATTTTTTTTAACTGGTTAAATGAAAATGAAGTCCCATGGGTTAAACCCTAGACTGAAAAGTAAATAAAGCAGGGAGGCTTGAAGGCAAGGCTCTCAGACAGTTATACTGATTTTAAAATGCCAGCATCTTGTGCCCAGACGAAGCGTGGCCAGCCAGCCTCCTGCCTGCTGGGCCAGCCTCCTGCCTGCCAGCCTCCTGCCTGCTGGGCCAGCCTCACACTCGGGATCTGTGCCGTCCCTACCATGGCGGATGCCAATATGCCTTCTGAATGATAAGCCCAACTAAATCCCTGCTTAAAAAAATAAATAATAACAAGAAATCACAAAACAGAACAAGAACAGCAAAAACACAAAAGCCAACTCTGCTAAGGGCCATAGCCTTGTGCGACAATCCCTCCAGCCTTACACGGATCATACTTATGCAGGGACGTCAAACCATAGCCGCCCGTCCATCCTTGGGCCAACGTTACCTTGCTATTGATGCTTATAACCAAATACTGCTGTGTTCTTATACAACATGGCATCTTCCTCATTTTGTCTTAAAAATACCATCTTATAGGGCTGGTGAGATGGCTCAGCAGGTAAGAGCACCCGACTACTCTTCTGAAGGTCCTGAGTTCAAATCCCAGAGACCACATGGTGGTTCACAACCATCCGTAATGAGATCTGGCGACCTCTTCTGGAGTGTCTGAAGACAGCTACAGTGTACTTACATATATAATAAATAAATAAAAATCTTAAAAAAAAATACCATCTTATAGACTGGAGATGTCAAGATGTGCAAGCATCACGGTGAGTTCAGCCCCCACGTACACCATGGAAACCTAGGTGTGGCTGCAGGTACCTGTAACCACAGCATTGGGAACAAAGATAGGCAGGTGCTCGGAGCTCACTGGCCAGATATCCAAACAGTGGGGAACCAATGGAGTAGACATTCTGACATCAGCCTCTGGTCCTATGTGCATCAGCACGGATGGGTGCGTCCAGGCACACTCACCTTTGCCTAGACTCTGTGCACTTCATTTACCAGCAGCTATCACAGGTCTGTTCTGGATTGATTTGTTGTCTTTGGAGAAACTCTGTTATTTAGGTTCACGATACCAAACACGGCAATCCCTTGTTTGTTGCATTTGTAATTAAAGTTCAGTGTTTTACAGTGTTTTCAGGGAGTTCAGAAATGCTGATACGAAACAAATTTTAGCAGAGGCCCACCAGCCCCTGATCTGCACCAGGCAATGATTTTGGGGGGCTGTCCATCACAATGCTGGATATTCTTTGTTGACTCTGGAATATCCTCTGTCCCATAACACACCCTCCAGGATTCAGCAGCTCAGCCATGTCAATGACCTTGCCAGCAGCACATAACCTTACACTCTAATGACAAGGACCAATTATATTTTGGATGTGAGTGGTCAAGAAACAAGGTTTCATTATTTTAGTATCAGTTATTTCCCCTCTGGAAGGGAGAGTGAGTGATACAATTATATAGGCTGGTAAATTTCTGGTACATTAATTGCAACTGCATAACAGATTTTGTTCTTTAGCAATAATCTGACACTCTGAGTGGCATCTCTTATCTACTGCACATTCCCACAGCCCCAGTTTTATAGTGTGGGGGGAAGGTATAAAGTTGGGCCAGGCTTGTGGTTCAGTTGGTAGAGTTTTGGTCTGGCATGCATGAAGCCCTTGGCTTTGATATTAAGCAGTGCATAAACTGGGCATTGTATACATGCCTGTGATCCCAGCATTTGGGGGATGGGGACAGGAGGATCAGGCCAGATTCAGCTCCTCAGTGAGTCCAAAGTCAGTCTGAGATTCATTAGGTAATTACAGTGATCACTCTAGTTCAGTGGCCCTCAACTGGTGGGTCACAACCCCATTGCAGGTCAAATGACCCTTTTACAGGGGTTCCCCAAAACCACTGGAAAAACAATACCAAAAACAGTAGGTGCAGGGCTGACACTCTGAGATGTGAGGGGATCCTGCTAGGTCTGCCTGTGTGGACTACCGCTGGCTGGGCAGATAAGTAGGGAAAAAATGATAATCTCTGGCAAGGAAACAGACCTAGGGAGCTGGGAGAAAAGGTAGCCTAGAGGAATGCATGGCCACTCCGATAAGCTGACAGCTCTGTGGAGGCTTCAAAGGGCCACAGGAGCCAGACTGGCTGGTGAGTAGTGGGCAGACACTTTGTGCCTTGGGGCCAGCAAAGAAGGAGAGGAGTCAGGCCAGTCCTTCCAGGATTGTCCAACGCACTGTGGAAGACTGTGACAGTGAACCAGCAACCGATTCTTCTCCCGAAAGACAGCCCCAGGGCTTTCCTGAGCGGCTCTGTGAGTTGTGAAGTTGGGTAATTAAGCACCTCAGGCAAGCAGCTACCTGCTGCTATCTTGTCTAAGCATCTGCTTTCTAGAACTGGCTCTGCTTCAGCCTCCTCCAAGAGTAAAAGAAAAGGAGCTCAAAGACCTTAGGTCACCCTGTCTAAATGTCCAACTGTGTAAATGAACACATCGAGGCCTAAGTATGCTGACATATAAGATGCATGGAGGGAGAGGCACTGGATCCTGGGCTAGTCCGAAAAGTCCTCAGGTGATTCCCCCACCTGACACTGCTGGGAATGGAACCTGGGACCTTATGCATAAGCTTCACCCAGTACAAAACTTTAAACTCACTGCTCGATCTCCCATGAAAAGAGAGAACATGCCCTGGGAGTCACACTTGGGTCATCAGACTTGGGGTCAGGCATCCTTACTGGCTTTTCCAGCTCACTAGCTCCAACCCTACTTTTAAAAGAAAAAACAAAAACATAAATTTGGGTTCAGAAATATATTGGAAAATGCTAGAAACATTTCCAGTCCCTAGCCCCTTCTGCAGTAGTGGGAGATTTGCTCTCAACAGCTGGCTATCCAGGATGTATCTTCTAACTTGCTCAGCCCTTGAGGGTGGGGCGTGCTTCACTCTAAGTCATACCAGGGTGAGGAAGGATGTCATAACTTTTGCTGTGTCTCAGTTTCCTTCCGTCTGGAATAGTGTAATAGTCTAAGCAACTGGTTCTTAACTTGTGGGTTTTGACCCCTTTGGGGACATTGAACAACCCTCTCACAGGTTACCTAAGACCATTGGAAAACATATTTACAATATGATTCATAACAGTAGAATTCTGTAGTAAGTGGAATTCATAAAATTCCAGTTATGAAATATGAATGAAAATAATTTTATAGCTGGGGGTCAGCACAGCCTGAGGAGCTGTACTAAAGGGTCACAGCACTAGGAAGGTTGAGAGCCACTGATCCGCAGCCTAACCACTGGGATGGTTAGTTCTGCTCCCTGTGTATGGTGTACATTTGAAATGTGGCTTACACGTTTATATTTATTCCATGTGGGTTTATTATCCAGGCCCATCTACCTGATCTTGTTTCTGGAGTAGGTAGAAGAGTAGGTAGAAGATAAATACCTAAATAGAAACCGGGGAACCAGAGACAGTGTTTGCAAGGCAGATGATAAGCGGCCAGTCAGGGTGACTGCGTGACAGAATGGCCCTGTCTCTGTTTTATCTCCTCTCACACACCTGAGCTCCAGCAGCTGCTCTTCATTGGCATTTATAGGTTTTCCACAGCTGGACTTGCTTCTCTGGGTGTTTTAGTGACTTGTAGTTAACCATCACACTGTGTACCTGGAACAAAATATAGTTTTAAGCATCTATAGTGCCAGACCCCTTTCAATGATTTGCATAAGACCCTCTTGTCCAGAAATTAAAGGTATAATTTACCAGACCCACAATCCTACCCAGGAGAAAGAAAATGTGTGTGTATGTGTGTGTGAATACACTTTTATGCAAGTTATAACTTTCATAATTACCCAAATGAGGAACAAGTTAAATTCCTACCAGCTAAGGACTGGATGAACCTTCAAGTGTTCGTACAATGCAGTGCTGTTTGGAAATGACAAGGTACAAACTGCTGGTGCATGCAATGCAGGGATAAATTTCCTGCTGGATAGAAGAGACTGGAAAAGTCAACATCAGGGAAGAGAATCAGACAAGCAGTTGCCAAGGGATGCGGATGGGATGGGGATGGGGCGAGGTGCCGATGAGGAAGGGGCAGCATGGGATACATTGGTAAGATAGAAACTATGCCTCACATTTAATATTTTTTGTCTTTTTTTTTTTGACAGTCTATATAGTCCTGGGTGTTCTAGAACTTCCTATGTAGACTAGGCTAGCCTCAAATTCACAGAAATCTACCAGCCTCTGCGTGCTAAGTGCTGGGACAAACACGCCTAGCAGCTTGACTTGGTTTTGTTGTTTTTCTTTTTAGACAGTCTCCTGTAGCCAAGGCTGGCCCTGAACAGGCTTTTGAGCTAAGAATCAACATGGCCTTCTTGGCTCTGTCTGCCTCCACCTCCTAAGCACTCCGTTTATAGGCATGCTCCACCAAACCCAGTTAATATGGCTCCGGGGATCGAACTTTGTGAATGCTAGGCAAACAATCAAGCTCCATTGCCTGCTCCTCAATATGATTAAGACAAAAGATGTGTGTTTTAGCAGCTGGAGAGATGGTTCAGCAGTAAAAGCTTACTGCTCTTTGGCTTTTTGCTTGTTTGGTTTTGTTTGTTTTTTCGAGACAGGGTTTCTCTGTGTAGCCCTGGCCGTCCTGGAACTCACTATGTAGACCAGGCTAGCCTCAGACTCAGAAATCTGCCTGCCTCTGCCTCCCGAGTGCTGGGATTAAAGACAGAGGTTTAGTACCCAGCACCACATGATGGCTCATAACCATCTCTCTCGGGGATCCGATGCCCTCTCTGGCCTCTACAGGTACTGCACACACATGGTGTACAGCCATACAAACATTCATAAGATAAAATAAAATTTTAAAAGCCTTATTTTTATGTTTTAATTATATATAAACAACATGCCAGTATAAAATATGTGTCTTTCTAGGACATGCCTGGGAATAGAGGTACCCTTAGAGAACAGGAAGGGTGTTGGAGCCCCTGGAGCTGTTATTTGTAGGTGGTGGTTAGCAGCCCAAAGCAGGTGCTGGGAACAGAACTTGGGTCAACTAAAAGAGCAGTGATCACCCTTAGCCACTAAGCCATCAAATCTGACTTTCAAAAAAGCCTCCCAGCCTGGTGGTGATGGTACACACCTTAGATGCCAGCACTCAGGAGGCAGAGGCAAGCGGGTCTCTATGCGTTTGAGGCCAGGCTGGTTTACAGAGAGAATTCTGAGACAGCCAAGGCTAACAGAGGAAAGAAAAACCCAAACCAACACACACACACACACACACACACACACACACACACAACCCCACCACCATCACCAAAAGACAAACTAAACCAAAAAAGTCTCCCAGTTAAGGCTCACTTTACAAGATGGATCTGGTGGGATCCGGTGGGATCCGGTGCCCAACAGTGCTTGGGTGGCCAAGAGCCTAAGAGTGGATAGGATATGGGCCCAAGGGAAAACCAAATACTATTCTCTATTATTCTGCTAAGGGGACATGCCCCAGTCAGCCCCAGAGACACTTCCTCTTGCAGTAGATGGGAACTAACACGGAGACCCACCCCTGGATAACATGCGGAGAGCGAGAGGTTTTAGAACATTTAGTCTTAAATGGGATGTCTTCAACTCCTCCCTTCCAGGCTGAGGGGGATGTGTAGATGAGAAAGCTTGAAAGAGCCCAGAGTGTGTGATGACTCCAGTCTTCCAGGCACAACAGGGCTGGCACACATAGGGACTCACAGGGACCTTTGCAGGGGCACAAGCCTGCTGGGTACCAGTGCTGAGGGAGGGAGGGCTCTCACCTCTAGCCAAGAGGCTATCTGTCCTGGATACACGCTTGCAAAGGAAATGTTAGTTTCTCCAATGGAGTCTTCACTGTGTATACAAATCACACTTATGGGCAGGCCCCACATACCCAGCAGTAGCCAACACAAAACAATGGTATTTTTGTAGACTTTTTGCTTCATTTTGCTTTGTTAAGGCATATTGGGCTTTTGTGTGTTATTTTTTGTTTTATTGGGCTTTGGTATGTATATGATGGTCTCTAGTTTGTGTTTTTGTGGATTTGTGTGTGGTGTGTGTGAGTGTGTGTGTGTTCTTTCCTCTTTCTCTCTTTTTTGTCTTTGTCTTTTTTTTTTTTTTAAGAAAAAAAAGGGCATGGAGGTGGGTGGAGCGTTCATGAGGATCTGGGAAGAGTTGTGGGAGGGGAAAAGCATAATCGCGATATACTGCATAAAAATATTTCTTCTTTAAAAAAGAAAAGTCTCCCAGATACACTTTATCTTCTTTTCCATACTTGTTCTGTTCTACATCAATAATTCTAGAGAGAAGTGCAGATCTTTCAGGGCTGTAGTGATTGTACTTTTAAGAAAACAAATGAGCAAAGAGCCTTACTATGGATGGATAGGAACAAGAGAGAGAAAAACCAGCATGAGTCAAAGCTACAGATGGAGCATGGGAGAGCCCCTCCAGTGTCCTTCAGTGAGAGCCTCCATCGCTTTCAACGCTTAGGGCCATGCCCTTAGTGGTAGGCGCCGAGCATGCAACAGTGCCATCTAGCGAGGCTGAGGGGGATACGCTGGGAGAGGAATCAGTAAAAGGGCTGGGCACTGCGCGGGGTGATGCTGAAATCAAAGATGCAGTGAGGGGTGAGGCATTCTCTAAGATTTATTTATTTATTATATGTAAGTACACTGCAGCTGTCTTCAGACAGCTCCAGAAGAGGGCGTCAGATCTTGTTATGGATGGTTATGAGCCACCATGTGGTTGCTGGGATTTGAACTCTGGACCTTCGGAGAGCAGTCGGAAGAGCAGACGGGTGCTCTTACCCACTGAGCCATCTCACCAGCCCCAAGGTGAGGTATTCTCAGAGGAAAGGAAGACTGAGAGACAGCAGAGAGACTCGAGTGTGGGGGCAGAAACATTCCAAGCATGTGCGTTGGGCTTGGGACAGGTGAGAGGTGACGCAATTGAACAGGAAGACTAGCCTCAGGGACCCACTGAGGGTCTCGAGCAAAGGGCGATGACCCACCCTAGGGCTCTCCCAGACCTGTGATTTAGAGGTGAGAGTGCGGTCAAATGGATGGGTTTTGGAAGTGGATGGTGGCAAAGCCTGGTAGCTTTCTACCTGCTTCTGAAAATTGATCCGACCCATCCAAGGATGCATTTTCAGGGTTATTCATCGAAGCCGTTTGCAACAGTAAATACTGGAAAGACTAATGTCCAGTAATATGGACATTAAACTATGGGTATTAAACTGGCTATCCTTAGTGCTGGCTCTAAAGGAAGTTCTGAGTGGAGCTTGAGTCACAGAAGGCAGGTGTGGCTACATCCCTGGGGAATCGTCGGCATGGGGGCAGGGATTAAATGAGATAGAATCAACTTGTGGAAGGCAAAGGGTAGATTCTGGTGGTTGCACAAGGGCAGTGGGTAGATTTTATTCATCTCTGTATATCCAGGAAATATCAAAATCAAGAATTTGAAGGTTAAGGATGTGTAGCTTAGTGGTAATCACTTTTGCCTAACATTGTGAGGCTCTAGGTTTGATCCCCAGCACCATGAAATACACACACACACATACACACACACACAGAGAGAGAGAGAGAGAGAGAGAGAGAGAGAGAGAGAGAGAGAGAGAGAGAGAGAACTGGAGAACCCGGAGAACGGAACTTACAACAGGTCGTCTGCAAGTTGGTATTGTCTTCAAGATCATTTTTGGGGGCTACACCTGTAAGTGTGAGGCCAGCCTGGGATACAAGAGACTCTTGCCTCAAAATAAATATCAAAAGTAAGATAAAATGTAAACGTAGAACTAGGAGTAAAGGTAAAAATGAAATATAAAATACAATAAAATGAATAAGATGATGTGGTAACCAGCCGGCCAGCCTGAGAGTGGAACACGCCCGACCAAGGCTTTACTTCCTTAGAGGTTCTCTGGACAAAGACAGGGAGACCTCAGTTTCTGCGTCAGAACGGAAGCGCGGAAGGGCCGGGATTTCCCTTCAGGTTTTTCTCCAGCACTGCCCTCCGCAGCCTCCGCTGGCGCCCTTGGGTTGCCAAGGAGACGAGCGCCCCTGCTGGCCGTGCCAGCGCTCCCCGAGGCCCCGCCCCTTCGCCGCAGGCGGCCGCTGATTGGCCTGTTTGAAATGCGCCGGGCGGGCGCACACTTGGGCTTGCAGCGTCGCCGCCGGGCTCTCCTCAGATTGAGTCCTGGTCCCCGCGGCCGCAGTTTGCACGGCTTAGTTCCCGCCAGCTTTGCTCCGGTCGGAGCCCGACGTCCCGCGCGCGCGTCCCGATAGCACGGAGCCTGCGGTCATGAAGTCAGCGTGAGTACTGGTGGGAGGACTGCGTGGGGATCGCCGCCCTCCTCACGCTGAGACTGGGGGCTGCCCGGGAGCTGAGTCGGGACGTGTAGGCCGAAGCTCCGCACCGCAGAGTTCTGGTGGCTGGCGACTCCGGTGTGCGGGCGCCCTCCCAGCCCTCGAAGGCTGCCTCCGAATCCGGGGCTGTCTGCCACCACCTCCTCGGGTTGCCATCCTTCGGGCTGCCCATCCCTCCCCAGCTTCCTTCCTCCCGGCCCGCTGTGCAGGTGGCAGGTCTGGGGACCCCGGGCGGCGCGCAGCCGGGGTGCGCGCTGGCACTTGGAGGAGTTGTGTCTCCACAGCTCCGACGGCATCCCTTCCCTAGTTCTAGCCTTGAGGTCAGGGTCCTTCTGCAGCCCGGCCACCTTGCGCTATCTTTGTCCCCAGGCCATCCCACACGCCTACTCTATCTCCCACGCCCACATTCCTCAGTATTCCTAGACTCTTCAGGAGAGCCACATCCTGGTTACACTTTTACTGCGAAGGAGGGCTGGCTTTAGAAATCGTTGCTTTCACACACACACAAAAAAAACGGAACTTTTTTTAAATGAGGAAACGTCAGTCTTTATATTTACTTAAGGATACCTACCCTAGTATATCGCCCAACTCTGGTTTGCTTCTATTTTACGTGTGACTATTGAGAAAAGTATTTTAATAATCTACAGTCTAGACGACTCTTTTGATTTAATTTGTGTTAATTATTCTTGTAGCCTATACACGAGAAAGAAAGCAAGTTAAATGAGAATGTTGAAATAAGTCAAAAGAATTTTTATATTGTTTACTTAAAATAGCAAGACATTTCAGCGTTGTGAATAATCTACTCTTCCTACCCAGCATGAGCAAATCTCTGAATTTGCTCTCCAACATTAGAAAAAAAAAAAGAAAGAAATCAAACAAAGGTTCCCCTGGGTACTTCTGGTATCAAAAGTGTATTTTCCCAATCGAAATTTTAATGAGTTAGATTACATATACCACATTTCTCGAATACAGTTTATTGTTGTTTATATTCATGTTATTTGCTGTGCAGTATTTTGGGATTGCTAGGAAATGATTTTTTTAAGCCTTAGGAAGTTCATTGTTAGAATTTGTGATGTCTTCTATGTTAGTGTTGAATTGAAATTTATGGGTTTTTTTCTTTTTTTTCCTTTTAACCAGGAAGGTTAAGACGGTCAGAAAACCTGTAATAAAAAAAGGATCTCAGACAAACCTTAAAGATCCAGTGGGGGTAAGGTGTGTGTGTGTGTGTGTGTGTGTGTGTGTGTGTGTGTGTGTTTCTTTAGTCCATTTCTGTCTTGTGAGTGCTTGGAAGGGGGAAAGCAATATGAAAGTCGGGTTAAAGAGCACACAGTAAAATCGATGCACCGAACTGTATAAAGCTGGCTTTAGCTGGGATGTTTGCTTTCTCTAAAGGAACTCTTTAGTTGTGGACTGCAAACCTACTATCACTAATTAGACTTGAAAGGTTAAATGGTCTCTCCCACCAGGTTCTACTCTTTGGGATGGGGTGGGGACGGGGACTTTTTCCCTCAGGTCTTAGCCCTCTCCCACCTGTGTGTGGTAACTGACACGTTCTCAAGGAGAACCCAGTACTCAAAGTTCATAGAGACTAGTGCAGAATAACTCAATTTAATTAATACCTCTTCCTGAAAAGGGGAAGTTTTTGAATACCACCCCCTTCCCGCCCCCACTGCAGAGGGTCTCTGGCTCCCAACTGTACCACCTGCTGTGAGCACAGCTGCACAGGGTTACCCCAAAATGAGCTCCTCTACCCTCCAGGTGTGATTACAAAGTGTGCTGCCACGCCCATCTGAGCTGGCTGTTTGAAATGACACCCAACTCTAAAGAATTTAATGGCTTTTTCAGCTATTCAGAGAGATTTTTTATGTTGTTAAAATTTTATTTGTGCACAACAGTGAAGAGATTACGGTACAGTTTAAATTTTAGCCTAAATTTATTTTTATTTAATGCATCTTTGCGTTTGACCATTCTGAGCTGTAGATTTGTTTTTCGTGACTCTGGAATTTATGTTTTGTGTTGAAGAGCAGGTATTTGTAGATGAATAAACAACTTAAATGGAAAGTCTAGTGAGTGCTGAACATTCACAGAGGTGTGTGCCTACAGTCCCAGCATCCTGTAGAATAGCAGGCAGATTGCTGAGCGCCCCAGTCTACCTTGGCCTACAGACTGAGAACTTGTGTCTCAACAAATGAAATAAACAGAAAAGCCAAAAAGAAAAATCAGGCAAAAAGTCAACCTTTCGGGGCGTGGTAGTGCACGCCTTTAATCCCAGCACTTGGGAGGCAGAGGCAGGAGGATTTCTGAGTTCGAGGCCAGCCTGGTCTACAAAGTGAGTTCCAGGTCAGCCAGGGCTATA
>NC_034599.1:56843400-56864271 GCF_900095145.1 Mus pahari | reverse complement strand
CCTCCCCTCCCCTCCCCTCTCCTCTCCTCTCTCTTTTTGTATTTTAAGGCAGGGTTTTACTGTGTAGCCCTGGCTGTCCTGAAACTCATTATATAAACTAGGCTGGCTTGGAACTCACAGAGATCTGCTTGCCTCTGTTTTCTGAGTGGTGGGATGATTAAAGGCGTGTGCCACCATCAGCTGACTTTCAGAGGATATCTTAAAACTGGATATATAAAACTTCACATGAGGAGATTTGAATAACATTGAATAAGAGGCATTTTGTGTGTTTTTCCTTTTCCTGGGGCTCGAACCTAGGACCCTGTGCATGCTAGGCAAGTACTCTGCCATTTAAGCTACATCCACAATAGTAATGTTGTATATTTGGATCAACCATAAAGGTTTTGCTTTTTTCTCTGGCAATATCACGATGTGCCCCAGTGTGTTAGTTCTGTTTTATTGCTATAAAGAAGCACTATGACCAAGACGACTTAGAAAACATTACAGTTTTAGAGGGTTAGTCCATGATCATCATTGTAGCAAGCATGGTGGTGCACATGCATGGCGCTGAAGCTGAAGCTAAGAGTTTATATTCTAATATACAGCCTTGAGGCAGGAAGAGAGACACTGGGCTTTTGAAACCTGAAACCCACCCCATTGCACACCTCTTCCACACCTCCTAATCCTTCCTAACACTCTACGACCTGGGAACCAGACATTCAGATATCTGAGCTTATGGGAGACATTCTGATTCAGACCACCACACCTAGGCTGGCCTCAAAACTTCTGGTCCTCGTGTTTTGGTCTCCCTGGTACTGATGTTACAGGTGTGTATCCTTGATTAGGTTTTGCTATTTGATTTTTGTGGTGTTAGGGATTGAACTCAGGACCTTGTGTCAGCACTTTTTTTTTTTTTAAAGACATCTCTCTGTAGCTCAGTTGGTGGTTGATCCACCTGCCTTTACAGCCTGAGTGTGGTATTAGAGGCATATATCACTATTTTTATTTGTAAAGTGTTTTGTTTATTATTTGCAGTGTTGGGGGAATAAATTTAAGGCCTCCTGCATGTTTGGCAAGTGTTATACTACTGAGGTGTATTGAGAGAGTTTTAGTATCTAATGAAGTTGTGAATCAATTGAATAAATGTGAAGTACTAGACTAAGCTAGTACTGTGATACTAGAGTTTAGGAGGCTGAAGCAAGAGGGTGATGAGTTCCAGGCCAGCCTGTGTATAGAGGGAGACCTGTTTCAAATAGAGTAACAATAACAGAAGATATATATAAAATTCTGTTAATTCCCCAAATGTTGTAGGAGGCTAGTCACTGTCTGGTAGGGAGGGGGTTTTGTCTTGTCTTTGTTTTTTAAGTAAAACTGACTTTAGAGACTTAATACCCTAAGCTGACAATTAGTAGACAAATAGTTTATATAATAAGGCAGGAAGTCAGATTTGCTGAAGGGGTAGGAATATGGGAATGCAGAAATAGATGGCTGATAGGCTGACTGCTTTGTGGAACGAGACAGGGTCTTACCCTCTAATCTGTCTGGCCTAGAGTCTGCTGTGTAATCTGGGCTGCCTTTAAACTTTCGGCATATTGCCTACCTCAGTTTCTTGTGTGCTGAGATTCCAGGCCTGAGCCACCACACTGGACTGCCACGTGGCTTGTGCACACTGCTGCAATGCCCCTTTCTATAGACCTTCCTTGTCCTCTGTGCTGCCAACTTTGTCTCATTATCTCAGCAGCCTGCCACTTCCTGAAGCTCCCCTTGCCCTCTCCAGCTCTAGGCTGTTTTGCCACTGACCCCTCTGCCGGCTTCTGTCTAGCCTCTGAAAACTAAGGTGGGCTGTGTCCAGGGCCCTTCCCATCCCCCCCCCCGCCCACCCCCACTCCTCCTTTCTCCTCTTGTTTTCTGGTTTGTTGTGTTTTGAGACGGAGCCTCACGTGTTAGCTTGACTGGACTAGAACTTGTCTTAGCCTCCTGAGTGTTGGGAATCTAGGTAGGTGTGAGTCGCCATGCCCAACCTAGGGGTTCTAGTCTCTATCATTCCCATGGCTTTAAATGTTCTGGAAGTTTTATGGCAAGCTCACATCTTTCTTTTTCTTCTTTTCTCTTTTCTTTCTAAGTTTTTTTGAGACAGGGTTTCTCTGTAGCTTTAGTTGTCCTGGAACTCACTCTGTAGCCAGCCAGGCTGACCTTGAACTGATCTGCCTGCTTCCCAACTGCTGGAATTAAAGGCCTGTGCCACCACTACCCTGCCCATTTTATAAGTTGAAAAGAGCTCTTGAGTTCCTGCTCCCCTCTAAATGTTTTCTTCTTAGCCTTTTCAAAAGATGGTACCACTGCTGTCAGTTGCCCAGTCCAGAAACCTGGAAGCTACTTTGCTCTGGCATCTGCTCAGAGGGACAGCCTGTCAGTTCTGCAAAGTGGATCATGACTTTATCCTTTCCTGTCGGTTCCTTCTGCCACTAGCTGTTTCCCAGCTGGTTACTAATCAAACTGTTTGTGGTGGGAAAGCATTTTTTAATCTTCATTCAGGGCATCAGCTTCTTTAGCTTGTGCTAAATTTAACTTACCAGACTGAGTTCCCTGCCTAACTGCTTTCTAATCTGTGCATTGAGGTATGCCCATGGACTGCAGGCTGGGTTAGAGCAATGGAAGATGGCAGTGGGAGTTTCTCAGAGTAGCAGTCATCAGGCCCCGGTGTACTGAGCATGCCTTGAGTAGCATCCACAGCCTTTCTGGAAGCCTGTCTGGTCTGCCTGCTTTTACAGATGATCTTGTCTAATGGTTTCCACAGAGCTGCAAGAGTGATCTTGCCAAGTAAATTAGAGATCTTATCATTTCTCTGTGTAAAATCTCTACAAGAATAAAGTCTGTAACTGGGCGAAATCCTGTTCAACCAGCCTCTTGCTTATCTTCCCATCTTCATCTTTCAGTCCTCAACAAGTCTTTGGAGATTCTCTGCAAGCCAGAATTGTGCTTACCAGCCACTCTGGCTTAGCCTGGACTTCTCCCTGTAACACCGATGGCTCCGCCTCTTGAATTTCAGCTTAAATTTTGCTTTCTTAGGGTTTTTAGACTACCCCAACATAAACAGCACCTCACTCTCTGGTCATTCAGTGCGCCTCCTTTATAATACGCAATATATTGATTTATTGACTGTGCATCATTTAAAGATGAAAGTGTGTTCTGGGTCCCTGGGCAGTTTCACCGTTTTGTGAACATGGCCAAATGTGCTTGCATATGATTGCTGTAATAGACACCAAGGCTACCCACACTATTGCTCTTAGGCTCTGGTGGCACAGCACTACTGTGTGGACTGTAGTCGGCAGTTGTGCTAGAGTATAGTGAACTAGAGTGCCTATGCAAACAGCTTTCTCTATACCAGTTGGCACCACCTCTTAGAGTAGTAACATGGTGTGTGTTTTCTATCTTGTTGAACTGAAGCATGGGATACGTGTCTGTACTTGTGTTCACTGTCTTTTCCCTGTTTATGTCAGCACCAGAGACCCTTTCTGTCCTGTTTGTTAAAACAGTTTGGATTAAGTAAGAATGAATGGTCAGGAAAGTTGGTGGAGCAGCAGGTCTTGAGGATACAATGGGTGGTGAATACTGATTTACTGATGTGTACACGTCAATCTAAAATACATAGAAAGAAGCACGAGGTTTGGTGGGGATTGAGTGCTCAGAGCATTGCTGTGGGACTGTCTCTAGGGAAAAAAATAGGTATCTGTACTTATATAGATAAAGGTTCTTTCTCATTCTCTATGTAACACAGAAGAGTAACCACTGTATTGTATTAGGTTTAAAGAATATCAAATGGCAAATGCTATGCCATTTAAATAGTGTCTTTCCTTATATATGTAGTTTCTGTGGGCGATCTCCCACTGTCATGGTGGCATAAGTTTGTATTTCCAGCACTCTGGAGGGAAAGGCAAGAGGATCAGAAATCAAGTTCTTCCTTGGTTACACAATAAGTTCAAGACTACCTTGGGTTACATGAGACTGTCTTAAAGAATTTTATGTGTGTGTGTATACTCACACACACACACACGTATGTATGTATACATACACAAATATAAAAATACATGCCAAAAGTAACATCTATGTTATATAAGAACTCAGATAATGCTGAGTGGTACATGCCTTTAATCCCAGCATTTGGGGGCAAAAGTGGGCAGATCTCTATGAGTCCAAGGCTAGCCCACTCTACAGAGTGAGTTCCAGGACTCCATGACAGCTAAGGCAACACAAAGAAACCCAGTCTTAACAAACAACAAACAAAAAACCCAAAAAATGACTCATAAGATTATATTTATAACTAATTTCTAGTTTTAAAATGGTGTACTCTTGTTATTTTGCTGTCCTATTTGCAATGTCTGTATACAACGGCAAGACCTTCAACCAGGTGGAGATCAAACCTGAGATGATCGGCTACTACCTGAGCGAGTTCTCCATCACCTACAAACCTGTGAAACATGTCCGGCCCGGGATCGGTGCCACCCACTCCTCCCGATTCATCCCCCTCAAGTAGCCAAGGCCAATAAAGACTCAGTTTTTGTTCCCTGGGGAAAAAATTAATTTGTTTGTCAGGCTTGGTAGCAAGTGTCTTTACCTATTGATCCATCTTGTTGGTTCTTGCTGCTTTAAATAGACCTTTGTAAAGAAAAAAATAGAGCGCAGTGGCCAGTGGTGGTGGTGCTTGTTTGTGATCTGTCACTTGGAAGCAGGGTAGGAGAATCTTGTAAACTTGAAGGCCAGCCTGGTCTGTCTACATTGCAAGTTCTAGGCCAGCCATGACTACATACAGTCTGTTTCATACAAACACACTCCAAAGAAGAGAAGAGAAAAGAAAGAACAACAAACAGAAAGCTATAATGCTTGAAAACTTTTAATACATTTATTTATTTATTTTGACTTTTTGATACAGGGTCTCTATAGCCTTGGCTGTCCTGGAACTCACTTTGTAGATCATCAGTCTGGTCTCAAACTCAGATCAGCCTGTCTCTGCCTCCTCAGTGCTGATATTAAAGGTGTGTGCCTCTACTGCCTGGCATAAATTTAGAACTATAGGCCATTACCTTGTTTTGCTTTTGTTTGTTAGCAGGATTTTACACCATAGCACAGTCTGGCCTATGACTCTCTATGTAGCCCAGGCTGCCACCAAACTCATGCCACTTCCTGTCCCAGCCTCTGTAGCACTGGGTATACATGCTCACTTTTGGTCACTCTTAGTCTGTGCAGCATTAGTGGACTCAACGACTTGTCTTCACTTTCCTCAATGACGAGGACTGATAGCTGTGATTTATGTATATTGTGACTACTGAAGGCTCCAAGCTTAAAGATCATTCTAGGTTTTTTGTTTTTGTTTTTTAGCATGTCTGGATATGAAGTGCTCACCATAGAAACATTCTAAGTGTAGAAGAAATCTAGATCTAACGGGATTCCATGTGGTGATGTCTTTCTTTTCTCCGCAGACTCAGTACTCATTCAAGCGGGTATTTGGCACTCACACCACCCAGAAGGAACTTTTTGATGTTGTAGCTAATCCCTTGGTAGATGACCTCATTCATGGCAAGAATGGTATGACTCTTGGAGTTTAATTGAATTCCCTGTTGGATCTTGTGATACAACTTTTTAATATTTATATATTTGGCTTGACATTGAATTCAGATTTAACCTATTAGAGTGATGCCCTTTTGGGGGGTTGTTAATTTTAATGTTTTAAATACAGTGAAATGTTCTGTGGGACTTTAAGACTATAACTCATTGTTACTTGCTACACTGTAGGTCTTTTATTTACGTATGGCGTGACAGGAAGTGGAAAAACCTACACAATGACAGGGTCTCCAGGGTCTGGAGGCCTGCTTCCTCGTTGTTTGAATATGATCTTTAACAGCATAGGGTCATTTCAAGCAAAACGTTACGTAAGTACAATTCTGTTACTATAGACATATTTATAGATGCAATGATGCTGAGGAAGGACAAAGACCCTGGAGCTACTTTGACTCTTACATAGACTCAGATGTGGTGGGCATGGTGGCTACACACCTGTGGTGGCAGGACTTGGGTGGTATAAACAAAAGGAGCAAGAGCTGCAGGCCAGCAACAAGTCTCATGCTCTTTCCGCAGGTGTAAATTTTAAAGTGCTTCCTATTTTCGAATGTTTCTGCTCTTTAAGTATAAAGTTCTTATTTTCAAGTCTCTTTTGCCTTTCTCTTAGGTGTTTAAGTCTAATGATAGGAACAGTATGGAAATACAGTGTGAAGTCGATGCCTTGTTAGAACGGCAGAAAAGAGAAGCCTTGCCCATTCCAAAGACCCCCTCTAGCAAGTGAGTAAAACTTCATTGTGACCCAGGGTGGGTGGGATTCTGTCCTACAGTTTCTGTGGGTCCAGAGGAGGTAAATACGAATTAGAAAAGCTGGTCTTACAGCTGACTTGACTGCTCAGGTATTTTATCTAGTTTCAAGAGGATACTTCTGTGAGTGGGAGGAGCGTGAATTCCTGTGTTGTGAACTTCGAGGGCTTAGGGGGTCCTTGACCCACCATGAATCTGAATAACGTTGCTTTATGATTTCAATGTTATGTGACAGAACATTTGTTAGACTGCTTTTAGTCTGATACCATCTCAAGTTAGGTTTCTATTGCTGTGATAAAATACCTTGAACAAAGAAAGCAGCTTGGGGAGGGAAGGATTTATTTCATCTTCCACTTCCAAGTAACAGTCCATCACTGAGAGAAGTCAGGGCAGGAACTCAAGGCAGGAGCTGATGCAGAAGCCATGGTGAGGTGCTGTTTTCTGGTTTGCTCCCATGGCTTGCTCAGCTTTTCTTTCTTTCTTTCTTTCTTTCTTTCTTTCTTTCTTTCTTTCTTTCTTTCTTTCTTTCTTTCTTTCTTTTTTCAAAGATTTATTTATTTATTATATCTAATTATACTGTAGCTATCTTCAGACACACACCAGAAGAGGGCATCAGATTCATTGCAGATGATTGTGAGCTGATGTGGTTGCTGGGATTTGAACTCAGGACCTCCAGAAGAGCAGTCAGTACTCTTAACCGCTGAGCCATCTCTCCAGTCCCTCAGCTTACTTTCTTAAACAACCCAGACACCTGCCCAGGGTTGGTACTACACACATCAATCATTAATCAAGAAAATGCATCCGATGGTTGTGGTACACGCCTTTAATCCTAGCACTTGGGAGGCAGAGGCAGGCAGATTTCTGAGTTCAAGGTTAGCCTGGTCTACAGAGTGAGTTCCAGGACAGCCAGGGCTACACAGAGAAACCCTGTCTCAAAAAAAACCAAAACAAATAAAACAAATAAAATAAAACGCTGGACAGACTTGCCTGTTGGCCTGTTTACATAGTGACAGGTGTTTTCTCCAACTGAGAGCCCCTCTCCCTAAGACTCCACCTTTGTTAAGTTGACATAGAACCATCCAGCACAGCCATTATCTACTTTTTACTCATAGTGGGTAAATTTTGAAGTTGGGGGATCTGTTTTCTTGTTGTAGGCGACAAGCAGATCCAGAGTTCACAGATATGATAAATGTACAAGAATTCTGCAAAGCAGAAGAAGTTGATGAAGACAGTGTCTATGGAGTATTTGTCTCTTACATTGAAATCTATAATAATTACATATATGATCTATTGGAAGAAGTCCAGTTTGATCCCATAAAGCCCAAGTAAGTACTGAAGAGAGTCTTCAGTTAATCTAGAATACTACCCCCAGCAAGCCATGGTTTCTTGTATAAATGTCGATAATGCTTGCATTTGTTTTTAGGGTGCACAGAAATAATAATCATATTGTCATGTTCAATGAATACTTTTCCTTTTTTCTGTTGTTGTTGTTTGTTGTTTTGTTCATTTTGTTTTGAGACAGAGTCTCTCTGTTGTAGCCCTGGCTGTCCTGGAACTGGAAGAGATCTACCTGCCTTTGCCTCCTGAGTGCTAGGATTAAAGGTGTGTGCCATCACTGCCTGGCAATACTTAGACTGTAGCTGTATTAGGAAACCAGCAGATTAAGGCATAGTAACCTGAAGATCTTGGAAATTGCTTTTGAAAATTTAGCCTAAGGTTTGAGACAAATCTCAATTTTATAGGTAATATTGGGGCACCTCTCAACAACCTGACAGTGCTGGGAATTTGCAGCCTTTTTGGCTGTCTGTGATCTTTATCGGATTGATGCTTGTCTGAACAAATAATTCTTATCTCATCCATTGCCCATTAGTGTAAAGCCATATTGCACTATTATTCCGCCAGACGTAAATGCTACTCCTTAGGTATTCGTGGTCTTGCCTTGCAGAATCTGAAGACCAATTACCATGTACCTTTACAGAAGTGTGCCTCTCTTTGCTCCAGAGCTGACACACAAATCTTGTCTCAAATGACTAGTACACTGTGGGTGGTTTTATTCTTTAGCTAAAGGCTGGTCTTGCATGCTGTGTTTACTGCAGCAGTTAGAACATAAATAGTATGAAGCCATTTGTCTTACATATAACATTTGTGTATATGTGTAAATGGACATTACTGTGGAAACAGCTGGATTTAGAAAACCATTAGACTGAAAACAGACTGATGTCCACTAATGTCAGTGTGTTCATTAACATGAAAAGTACATGGACTCTGGTTGAGGCTATACTTGATAAAAGAATTCCTGTGGCTCTTACTGAGTTGCATTTCCCAAAAGGATATTATATCATTCAGAATCCCCGAGTTACTAAAGACTAGTAAAATAAGTATAGTATAAAGTTGCTAGGTGAATTAAATCTGGAGGTAGTGTTGTTGGGTTACACCGACTGGCCTCCACCTGCATGGGACCCTCCCACTGAGCCTCTCAGAGCTGGGGTAGCAGTGCACACCACCACACCCAGCTGCAGATGGAGACTGTACAAGGGGCCTTCATTTTGGAGCTGCCTGCCTGTCTTTGCTTTTGGAATGTTGAAATTAAGAGAAATACCTGGGTTAAGTTATAGAGAAGTGAAGGGCGTATGGTCTTAGAGGCAATGCTTTTTATATTAAATTACTTTCCCATTTTAACAAATATTTTCATGCTTTTTAAACTGTCCTTTGTTTCAACTCCAGTTTGTGTGTACCTGTTTTACCTAAACTTTTGTTATTCTTTTTTTTTTTTTTTTTTGGTTTTTTCGAGACAGGGTTTCTTTGTATAGTCCTGGCTGTCCTGGAACTCACTCTGTAGACCAGGTTGGCCTTGAACTCAGAAATCGCCTGCCTCTGCCTCTGCCTTTGCCTCCCAAGTGCTTGGGATTAAAGGCGTGCGCCACCACCGCCTGGCCTTACCTAAACTTTTGTAATGTAATTCATTGCTACCATTTTAACTTTTAAAACAATTATTCTTACTATGTAAACAAGGCTAGCCTTAAACTCACAAATATCCACATGTCTCCAAGTACTAGGATTAAGGGTGTGTTCTACTATGCCCAACACTACCAATTTTGCTTTTTAAAGATTTTTTTTAAAAATTTATTTTAGCCAGGCGGTGGTGACGCACACCTTTAATCCCAGCACTTGGGAGGCAGAGGCAGGCAGATTTCTGAGTTCGAGGCCAGCCTGGTCTACAAAGTGAGTTCCAGGACAGCCAGGGCAATACAGAGAAACCCTGTCTCGAAAAACCACAAAAACAAAACAAAACAAAAACAAAAACAAAAAAATTATTTTATGTATGTGAGTTCACTGTTGTTCTCTTCAGACACACCAGAAGAGGGCATCAGATTCCATTACATGGTTGTGAGCCACCATGTGTTTGCTGGGAATTGAACTCAGTACCTCTGGAAGAACAGTATGTGCTCTTAACCGCTAAATCATCTCTCTAGTTAACAATTTCCCCATTACCAATTATTTTTGTGTTTTTTATGTTTGCAGTTTTTTTGGCTTGTTCTAAGTGATATTGTCTTAAGTGATAACGATCTTGCTTTATTCAATCATGCAAAAGAAACAAGAGTGCCTACCTGGGGTAACTATGTGTACTGATTATGGATTTAGTGTGAGGATGGTGTTAGCTCTCCTTTTCTGAGGAGGTGCTGCAGTGAAGGAATCTTACACGTGGAGGATTTTAAATCTGCTTCATCATCACTGTACTAGTCTAGACTGAAATGCTCTTGGAGGATGGCTACTCTAGAGCAGTAATGTCTGCCTTATTCCTTCGGTAGGTGGAACGGCTGCAGTACACCTATGAGGAACGCAGAGTCTGTGTATGTGATGTTGACTCTTAAGACAAGGGTGTAGTTAACACTAGTGGGGGCATGTGTGGCATGTTTGTAAGTAGTTTGCTTCTCCTTGGCAGTGGGCAGCCTGTTACCCTCCAAAACCTCCTTTCTTGATGATCAGTGATGGTGGCTGGTAAATGTCTCCATCCTCACCATTCACAAAACTGAGTGTGGGGCTACTGAGGGTCAGGTAAAGGTGCTTGCTGCTAAGCCCGACACCCTGAGCTCCTTCCCTGGAACCCACATGGTAGATGGAGAGAACAGACTTGTAAGTTGTCCTCTGACCTCTACAGATTTGAGCCCAGACAGATAAAATTAATTAAAACATGGGGCTGGAGAGATATGGCTACTCTTCCAGGGAGCCTGTGTTCGATCCTCAGCACCACATGGTGGCTCACAACCATCTTTAACTTCATTTCCAGGGGGTCCAATGCTCTCTTCTAGTTTCTATGGGTGCCGGGCCCACATGTGGTGTCATTTCTTTGGGGATCTTATGTAAATTTACATCCATTAAAGGGCAGTGGTGGCACACACCTTTAAACCCAGCACTTGGGAGGCAGAGACAAGTGGATTTCTGAGTTCGAGGCCAGCCTTGTCTACAGAGTGATTTCCAGGACAGCCAGGACTGCACAGAGAAACCCTGTCTCAAAAACAAAAACCAAAAACCAAAAACCAACCAAACAAAAAAAGAATGGATGTCTTGGAGCATGCTTGTTCTGTCTGACCAGGCAGTGTGACTCTGTCACAGTACCCAGGAAGGCCCTTACTCGGTGTCAGCACATCCAGCTTTTAGAACTGTGAACTAAACTTAAGGAAAACTGTGGCTGTCTCAGTGCTCTAACACTTGGCTAGCATGCATATGAAGCTCTGGGTTCTGTTAGCAAGCTGAGGAGCAAGGGGATATTGTATTGTATTGTTTGGCACTTAACCTACTCTTAAAGGAAGGCAGTTGTACCTCATTCAGGAAACTAAGCCCTCTTTCTTTCCCACAGACTCCCACAATCTAAAACGCTCCGAGAAGATAAGAACCACAATATGTATGTTGCAGGATGTACAGAAGTAGAAGTGAAATCTACGGAGGAGGCTTTTGAGGTTTTTTGGAGAGGTTAGAAGCACTAGAATTTAAAAAAATGTGAACTTATGGTTTTAACCCTCAGAGTGTTTCAATGGTTTAGCAGAAGTCCTTCTGGATTCATTAGAAAGCAGGTATAATCAATGGCTGTATAATCAGTGGTTTCTCTGTCATCGTAGGGCAGAAAAAGAGACGCATTGCTAACACCCATTTGAATAGAGAGTCCAGTCGTTCACATAGTGTGTTCAGCATTAAACTTGTCCAGGCTCCCCTGGATGCGGATGGAGACAATGTCTTACAGGTAATGTTTTAGTTTTTAGAAGATAACCTAAATTAGGGGTTGCCATGGTGATGAATATTTCTGTAGAGTTAAAAACTATACAGTTGATGACTTTTTCATTATCTGTATTTTCAACTATATAGTTGTCAGTAGTACAGTTTCTGGGCTCTGCCTATTGAGCCTGATCCTGGGGTGGGGCATGCGTGGCACACGTTTTTCTGTTTTGTAAGGGTGTCTGAAACGCTTTAAAGCTCTGTGAGACTATGTGTAGAATTGTTTTAGGTGTGGCTTGCCTTGTGGTTTGATTGTCTCATACTGAGGCCAGGATGAGTCTAAACGTTTTTTGTTTTCTCTTACTTCTGTGATTGTAATGTAGTTACATAATTTCTCTCTTCCCTTTCCTCTCCCTAAACCCTCCCCTATACTTTTCCTTGCTGCTTTTCAAATCCATGGCCTCTTTTGATTCTGTTTTTGGTTATTTCTCACCATATAGGTAAAGGTTGCCCTAGCTTCCTAACAGCCAGAATTAAAGGCATATGCCACCATGGCAGGCTTTTGTTTTTGACAACAGAATGTCACTATGGAGCGTGGGGCTCAGGGATACCCCGCCTCAGCCTCCCCTGCGAGGACTAAAGTCTTGCTTCACTGGTCATGATTTTAACTGTCCAGGCTGGCGGGGAAGTTTGAGATCACTCGCTAGGATTTGACTCTGATTTCTGCCTCTTTCCCAGCTGTCTGACCTGACTGTAAGAGAACCTTCTCATAAGATCGTGAGAATTAAGGGAAGCAGTGTGAAGTTGCTTGACTTAGTGAGTCAATAAATGTTAGTCAGAAAATGGCTACAAACGAGTCTTCCCCATACCTGATTTCCTATGAATAAAGTCTTTTTGGTGCTAGGAATAAAGCTTTATTTTTATATGATGTGTATGAATGTTTGGTGTGAATGTATGTCTGTGTACCACATGTGTGTGTCTGGTGCCTGTAGAGGCCAGAAGAAGGTATCAAATCCCCTGGACTTGGAGCTGTCAAGTGGGTGCTGAGATCTGTACCTGGAGCCTCTGCAAGAGCAGCCAGTGCTCTTAACCAGTGAGCAAAGGTCTGCCCTGACTTTCATTTCTTTTTTCTTTTTCTTTTCTTTTTTAAAGATTTATTTATTTATTTATTTATTTATTTATTTATTTATTTATTTATTTAATGTATGTGAGTACATTGTTGCTGTCTCCAGAAACACCAGAAGAGGGCATCGGATCCCATTACAGATGGTTGTGAGCCACCATGTGGTTGCTGGGAATTGAACTAAGGACCTTTGGAAGAGCAGCCAGTGCTCTTAACTACTGAGCCATCTCTCCAGCCCTCATTTCTTTCTATAAGTTAGAGTACTGGGAAATTGCTAAGTTAATGTGTTTGTTTGTTGGGGAGGGGGACTCGTTTTATGTGTGTCGCTGAAGACAAGGCTTCGAATTCCTAGTGCTAGAATATCAACAATACCTGTTCTAGCAGAATGACAGAGTCTTTGTTCTCAAGAAGTTAACTAATATCTGTTCTGAGGACAACCAGGGAGCAGACCAGTGCCCACTCATGAGCGTCTAGCAACTCTTCCTGGATCACACATCCTCTGCAGCTCTGGGCATTGTAGTCTGCATATACACTGTCCATTAAGATTTAATACCATGTTAATTGGATCTTTTTTGGGGGGGGGGGGTTGTTTTTACTTTTTGAGACAGGGTTTCTCTGTATAGTCCTAGCTTTCCTGAAACTCACTTTGTAGACCAAGCTCCACCTGTCTCTGCCTCCTAAGTGTTAGGATTAGGAGTGTAATGCAGTATAATTTAGCTTAGATTGTTTATTTTCTTCCTTTTAGGAAAAAGAGCAAATTACTATAAGCCAGCTGTCTCTGGTAGATCTTGCTGGAAGTGAAAGAACCAACCGCACTAAAGCGGAAGGGAACCGACTGCGTGAAGCTGGTGAGTAGAGGGCTGTGCTTGGGGCTGTGACTCAGAACAACTTGGAACGTCAGTTTGTATTTATCAATGGGTGGTTTCTGCTTAGTCAGCGTAATAACATTAACTATTAACTATTAAACTTAGTCTTTAAATCTTCTACCTTTAAAAAATTTACATTTTATGTGTGTGTGTGCATGTCTCAGGGTGTGCATAAAGTTCAGAAGGTAAATGAAAGAGTTCTCACCTTTGTGGGTCCTGAGACTCAGGTCTTCAGTCTTGGCAGCAAGTGCTTCTGTTGGCTCAGCCACTTTGCCAACCTACCTAAATTAACTTGTGTGTTTGATTGATTGATTGGTTTGTTTGTTTGTTGTCTTTTGGTGAGTTGTTGTTGTTGTCATTGTTGTTTTGGTAGTCCAGACTGGCTGTTGGTCTTTCTGCTTCAGTCCTTCTGAGCACTGGGACTTCAGGTGTGTATCATCATATCTGGCTAAATGATCTATCTGATAGCCATGATGGAATTAGGAGGTCTGAATGTTCCAAGTTAAACAGTTCTTTAGCACTTGAGAGTACAACTGAGATCTGAATTCTTAAGAGTTGTGATTAGTGGTAGAACTCTCAAGTTGCCTTTCCAGCACCATGCCTGCCTGCATGCTGCCAAGCTCCCTGCCATAATGGACTAAACTTCTGAAGCCATTCTCCTGCCTCAGTCTCCCAAGTGGTAGGATTACAAGCCAGAGCCACCACTCCCTTGTGCTGCATTACAGAAAGACCTCAGCTGCTGCTTGGCTTGCTCTGCTTGGGGAAAGTGGGCTGCCTTTCTGGGAGGACTGCAGGGCAGTCCCCGTGGAGAGAAACTGAGGCTGCCTGCCAAAGGCTAGTGTCTATTTGCCAAGCATGACTCTGAGCCACCATGGCAGCATGTCCACCAGCCCTGCAAGCCCTCAGATGATCGTAGCGCCAGCAGCTAGCTGCCAGCAACCTCGCCAGACATCCCGAGACAGAATCACCTAGCCAAGTTGCCTTGAATTCTTGAACTCCAAAGAACGTGAGAGATGATAAATTATCATTGTTCCATTCATTACATTTCGGGGATGATTTATTTTGTAACATTATAAAATAAATATATTAAAATTCTTATGTAAGTTGAGTTTACAAAAAAAAAGAAAAAAAAAAAAAAAAAAAAAAAAAGTATAAGTTGTGAGTAGTATATTAGCAATGTCTTGGCCCAGAAATCAAGTGAGATAGGTCAGAAAAAAGAAAGCTTGATGACAAAGAAATCCTGCTGAGATGAAGAGGGACGGATTTTGCTGGTTCCTAAGACACTTGGCAGAAACATGTCCCTTCTGAGTATCGTGGGGACTTCTGTCCCTTTCCAACTATAGACTGAAATGATCCCTTGGGATGTAGACTTGGCCCCCCATATATGAGGTGCCTGAGTTTAGTCTCCAGCACCACCACCCCAAGAAAACAAAAGAAAGCCAGATAAATGAGTTCGTCTATGACAGAATTGAGGGTTTGGAAGAAGCTGTTACTTTTCTATGCAGTGAAGAGACAACTTGATCAAGGCAACTTATAAAAGAAAACACTTAGCTGGAGGCTTGCTTATAGTTTCAGAGGGTGAGTCGGTGACCATCATGGCAAGAAGAAAGGCAGCAAGTAGGCATGGCACTGGAGCAATAGATGAGAGATTACTGTGGAGTAGCTGTAGATCAGATGATTCACAACCATGAGGGGGTGTGGGGAGAGACAGACAGAGACAGAGACAGGGAATGCCTGTGCTTTTTGAAAATCTTTTTAAGCCCACCTCCAGTGAAACATATCCACCAACCAGGCTCTACCTCTTAAACCTTCCCAAATAGTTCTTTCAACTGCAGACCAAGCAGTCAAACATCTGAGCCTGTGGGGGCCACTCTCATTCAGATCACCATAGAATCAGTGTCATATTCTATTCCCAAGCTAGAGAGATGGCTCAGCAGTTAAGAGCACTTGTTGCATCAGGTGTGGTGGCGCAGGCCTTTAATCCCAGCACCCAGGAGGCAGAGGCAGAGGCAGGTAGATTGGTCAGCCCTGGTCTACTAAACAAGTCCCACGACAGTCATGACTCTGCTGTTAAACATAGAAACCATGTCTGGAAAAACCAAAAAGAGGGAGCTGGAGAGATGGCTCAGTGGTTAAGAGCACTGACTGCTCTTCCAGAGGTCCTGAGTTCAATTCCCAGCAACCACATGGTGGCTCACAACCATCTGTAGTGAGATCTGGTGCCCTCTTCTGGTGTGTCTGAAGAGAACTACAGTGTACTCACATACTTAAAATAATAAATAAATCTTTGAAAAAAAGAAAAACCAGAAGGGGGGAAGGGATGGAGAGATGTACAGACAGACGACATGTTGCTCTTCCAGATGCCCTGGGTTTACTTTGTGGCATCCACATGACAGCTCACAACTATCACAATTATGTTTAACTCTAGTTCCAGGGGATGTGATGTCCTCACTGGCTTTTGTGAACACCAAACATACATGTAGTACATTTACATGCATACAGGCAATCTCCCCCTCCCCCCGCCTCTCTCTCTCTCCTCAATGAATTAGAAGTTTTACAGGCACACAGACTCATTAGCTCCTGTCTTACTGGTTCACATGTCTTTTGTTTCTTTCTTCCTCTCAGGAAACATTAATCAGTCATTGATGACATTAAGAACATGTATGGAAGTCCTGAGAGAGAACCAGACATATGGAACTAACAAGGTACAGAGCAGCCTTCCCCACCTTCTTTGTGGTTTAATCTGTGCATTTTAACTGTCTAATATGCTTAGCTTTCGGATGTTTTTATAGATGGTTCCATATCGAGATTCAAAGCTAACCCATCTATTCAAGAACTACTTCGATGGGGAGGGGAAAGTTCGGATGATCGTGTGTGTGAATCCAAAGGCTGAAGACTATGAAGAAAGCTTGGTAATTTAAGTGTATTTGTCCTATATTCAGTTTGATTTCTCTAGGGAAAACAGCTACTTGGATGTGGCATTCTGCAAACTTTATAGATTTATACAGGGCTAATGAATATGCAGATGAACTATTTAGCCATCCATAAAGAAGGATAGGTAGGTAGGCTTGCTTTTACAGGCTGTGTTTTGTATTTTCAGCAAGTCATGAGATTTGCTGAAGTAACCCAAGAAGTGGAAGTGGCAAGGCCAGTGGACAAGGTGATATGTGGCCTGACACCCGGGAGGCGGTACAGGAACCTGCCTCGGGGAGGCCCCGTTGGAGATGGTATGATTTGGTGTTATATCATTGTTCATTTGCTTGTCTTTCTATTTGCTTCTCTTTCTGTAACTTAAAAACAAACAAAAACAAAAAACAAAAAAAACTTCTCAAGGATAGAATGTAAGAAACTTTGAACTAAAATATAAGGTTTCTTTTGTTCTATGTTTTACCTAATTTGTGAAAAATTCCATACCTAACACAGGGCATAGTGAAGCATATCTGTAACTCTAGCACTAAGTAACCCAAAGCAGCAACAACAATAATAATAATATAAAATTCTCTGGTTACTACCTCATGGGCTCTGCTCATAGCATCAGACTTGCCTAAGTTCTTCCATAATTTTTAAATTTAATACAGAACCTTTGGTGCCTGAAGTGATTCTACAGAGCTTCCCACCACTGCCCCAATGCAAGCTTTTGGATATCAATGATGAGGAGACCCTTCCAAAGCTGGCTGACACTTTGGAGAAACGACATCACCTGCGACAACTAATGACCGAGGACCTTAACAAAAAATGTAAGGGCAGAGCAGCTCCCAGCTGCTGGGACTTGGGAGGCAGAGGCAGGTCTTAGTGATTCCGTCTGTCGAGACGCCTCTTGAGGAAGACTTGGATCTTGGCTTTGTGTGGTCTCCAGTCGGTGTCTAATATGCATGGCGTGGCTTTGTTTGCCTCACCAGCTCTGCTTTACTTTTAAAGAATGCAAGAAGAAAAAGTGGGGGCCTCCCCGCCTTTTTTTTAAATACTGATGGATACAAGATGGTATTTATAGTTTTTCCCTGTTGTAATTTATAACTTGTAATAGTGCCTCAAGATGGTGTAGGGAAAGTGAAATTATGTTTGAAAGTGTGTGGAACAATTGAACAGTCAGGTCATGGAAATGGCTGTGGTATGCCAGGGTCTTCAGCTTGGTTCAGCTGATCTCAAATACAGGATTATTTCTCTCTGTGCATTTGTAATCAAGGTTTACTGTAACTGCCAGGGAGAGGTTACAGAGTACTTCAGTGAGCGTCTCTCCTCCACACAGGTTCAAGAATCAAATGCCTAATTTCTTTCCAAACTGTTCTCTTTTTCATTTTTTGGAATTACCCAGGGCCTCATGCATATACAAAGCAGACACATGCAGGCAATTGTGTTCCCAGCCTTCTCTTGTGTCCGAACCCTCAGTGACAACAGAGTCTGTGTGCTTTGTTTCAGGTCTAGCTTTCAAGGCCTTATTAAAAGAATTTGACAATTCTCTATCAAATAAAGAAAACTACATTCAGGAAAAACTAAATGAAAAAGAAAAATTGATCTCGGGACAGAAATCGGAAATAGAGCGACTGGAGAAGAAAAACAAAACTTTGGAGTACAAGGTTTGTGGTCATACTTCCTCCTGTGTGCTACATGTTCAGCAGTACTCTCAGAACAGCTCATGTGCCTGTCACTACTCTGAGGGGCCCGAAAGGAAGGAAGAGACTGTGTGGTCTTTTAATCTTAGGCATCGAACTTAGTTTGAAGAGGGGCTTGTTGAGTAACTTCTTTCTGGGTTGGAGTAGAACTGAGAATTTAGGTGAGATAGAGGGCAAACGTGGCTTTGTGTGTGTGTGTGTGTGTGTGTGTGTGTGTGTGTGTTTGTGCGCGCGCGCGCGCGCGCGTGTATGCATGTGAGTGTGTCCACAAGTTGCTTTTGTGAGCAATTTAAGGGCTATATATTCTACAGTTAGGTGAAATGTTTGCACATCAGATGCTGAGCACAGTGCCTTTGCAGATTGAGATTTTGGAGAAAACAACTACGATCTATGAAGAAGATAAGCGCAATCTGCAGCAGGAGCTTGAAAGCCAGAATCAGAAGCTTCAGCGGCAGTTTTCTGACAAGCGCAGATTAGAAGCCAGGTTGCAAGGCATGGTGACAGAAACGACGATGAAGTGGCAGAAGGAATGTGTGAGTGTTGTTTTTAGGTTAAATGTTTTTGTGTTTCTGTGCTTGTTGCAGAGCTTTGGTGGTATCTGCTGATTTCTGGAAGGAGAGAACTGTCATTTTCAAGCTATAAAAGTATGACTAAAGTAGACTGTAATTTGTCACTGCTCTCTGTAGGAGCGTCGGGTGGCAGCCACCCAGCTAGAGATGCAAAATAAACTCTGGGTCAAAGATGAAAAGCTCAAACAGCTGAAGGCCATTGTGACTGAACCCAAACCCGAGAAGCCAGAGAGACCCTCCCGGGAGAGGGACCGAGAGAAAATCATTCCGAGATCTGTCTCTCCTTCGCCTGTACCTGTAAGTGTTTGCGGCTGTGTCTAGATTAGTGCTAGAGAAAGTTGGTTCCAATTAGAGGAATGTTCCTCCGTGAGAATTGTTTTGTTTCATGTTATATTTTTTAAGCTTCTACTTTTAAAACTTAGCACAAATGGGTCAGTCATGGTGGCACATGCCTTAAATCCCAGCATTAGGGAGGCCAAGGCATGCATGTGAGTCTGAGGCCAACCTGGTTTATACAGGGTTCTGAACTAACCAAGGCTACATACAGAGACCCTGTCTCAAAAACAAAAAAAGCATATCACAAAATAATGACTGCAAACAATTTTTTACAATGTTGAATCACCATGTAGTAAAATTGTAGAAAAGTAATATTGTTTCTCAGTTTTTCAGTCTTAATCATTAATCTTTCTCCAATTTTTCTAGCTTTCTAGTAACAATATTGCTCAGATTACCAACGGCCAGCAACTCATGAGCCAGCCGCAGCTACACAGACGCTCTAACTCTTGCAGCAGCATTTCTGTAGCTTCCTGTATCTCGGAATGGGAGCAGAAACTATCTCCATTCAGCACACCTGTCAATGTCACCTCCCTTGCAAGGCATAGGCAGCAGGAGCCAGGACAAAGTAAAACGTGTATCGTGTCAGACAGAAGGCGAGGCATGTACTGGACTGAAGGCAGGGAGATGGTCCCCACATTCAGCAGTGAGATAGGCGTAGAAGAGGACCATTGCCGCAGGGTTAGTGCCAGCCTTCTTTAAAGCCTTGTAGTGATAGACTTCCTCTCCTCTGCTCTTTGTGACTTGATTCCAGAAGTTCAATGGAAAGATGGGTGGGCTCCAAAATGAAGACGCTCTGACTTTGCTGACAGCCTCCCTGAAATCGGGCTAAGATGTGAGAGAGCAGAAGCATGTGCTTGTGAGCTCTGCATGCCAGCCAGCATGGCTCCCCAGAGTAGACCGCTTGCATCACCAAGGGGCTTTGCACAGAATCAAAGAACATTGGCGTCTTACTTCCTCCCTCTCTCCCTCTTAATTCTATTCCTCCTCCTCTCCTTTTTTCTTTTTTCTTTTCTTGATGCTGGAGATTGAACCTAGGGTCTCGGCATGCTAAGTAATTGTTCTATCAATGAACCATAATTTCCCCTAAACCAAATATGAAATGTATGAGACTACCTACCTCTTCCCTCCCTCCCCCTCTCTCTCTCCCGCCCTCTAATTTTGAATCCCCTTCCCAAACTGATTTTTTACCTTGCTGTTTTTGAAAAAAAAAAATGTTTTTATGGAAAAGTTTTCCCTAATAGCTTTGATTTTTCTCCTGCCTATATCATTGGCAGATTCACTGTTATTTTATGCAGGTTGTCTCTCTTCAGATACACTCTAAAATATGTCATAGATGCTGTGACACTCCTCAAAAAAAAATATTTTCTCTGTAACCATAGACGTTAGCACATTGATAGGCACCAGCAGTCCCTGAGTAGGTGGCCTCTCACTGTACTGCCTGCCCAGTGATGGCCTTAGCTTGCTGCTACCTAGATATGTGCACTGCATGTGGCCATCACAGATCTTTACCATAAAATTTGCTTCCACCTTGTTGATTTTTATGACTTGAACTGCTTGAAACTACTGACAGCTTTCACATCCTAAAAATTTTTATCTTAATGCCTTACAAGGGTTCTGCCTCATGCAAGGGTGCTTAAATGAACTCAATTTATATTTCTTCAGTATTAAGATAATTTTTCCTGCTGGGCGTGGTGGCGCACGCCTTTAATCCCAGCACCTGGGAGGCAGAGGCAGGCGGATTTCTGAGTTCGAGGCCAGCTTGGTCTACAAAGTGAGTTCCAGGACAGCCAGGGCTACACAGAGAAACCCTGTCTCGA
>NC_034599.1:56827613-56843271 GCF_900095145.1 Mus pahari | reverse complement strand
AAAAAAAAAAAAAAAAAAAAAAAAAAAGATAATTTTTCCTTTGAACTTGAATAAAATCACCAAATACTGTAATTATATATTTAATAAAATCTTAACTGTTCTTTTAAAATTGTTCTAAGTAAAATAGTCTTGCAAGTAAATACTTGCTTAAGATCTTAGCTAATTTAGAATTTTGATAAATGCCCTGCAATCTGATTACTAATGATGGTGACCAACCAGTTCTTGGAGGCAACAGACCAAAGTCTCAAGTTCTTACTTCGCAGATTTTATTTTGAGCCTTTTAGGGAGCAGATCATGGTGAATGGTCTCTGTGATCAACTCTAGTAAATCCTCCTCTTTTGAGAATGTCAGACTCACATGGCCAGCAGTAAAGAAATGCCCGGTTTGGGCTGTGTGACAGGAGGATGTACTAGAGACATAGACTTTAACTTCTTTCTCAAAATTCAGAACTCTTTAGAAGTGCAGCAGAAAAGTGTCCACAGGTTAGTATCTCTGTGTCCATTTTCATTGGTCAGAAGTTATCAGGCAAACTGGGTAACATTTTGGTGAGGAAAGAGTTTCAAAATACTTGAGTCATGACTGCTAATAGATTCTTTGTAGTTTGTCCCTTTTTCCAAAGTTTGCTTTGAATGTAATTTGCTGTAAATGTGTTTGAGGAAGCTCTTCCGTTCAAGTGCTAGATGTAAAGAGCTAGATTTTCTTACTCAAGGTCAATCAGACCATTTTCAGAATGAAGTTTCCTCCTGCACGGAAGCTCAGTGTCCGGATGGCAAATTGTGACTGTTGTGGGGTGTCATTAGCGCTGTCCTACGCTGCTTTTCTATAACTGAGCAGCTGAAGCAGAAGCCTCACTTGGCTAGGTGGCAAGGTCTGTGCCTGCTGACTCTCCGTCATATCAGTTCTATAAATTGGAGATGCTCACAGTTGTTCATGCTTCTATTTCATATACATGAAAAAAGATTTTTTTTTTTTAAAAGTTGAATGTGCTGTTTAACTTGATACAGCTGGCATTTGACTGGAAAACAGGTAATTTTTATTAAAGGATACTAGCTGATTTCATAGTGTAGTTTTTGATTCTTGGAGTGTTTAGGAAACGTTTGGAGGAAAAAAATGCTGGTATATTTGAAGCTTTTGTGGAAATGTGTTTTGAAATATAAAAATTTTTACTGCAAGTGCTCAGAAGTACTTACACTGTTGAGGCATGACACATGTGAAGTACCTGTACCTGTGTTCTACAGGATTTTTCTACACCAGAGTTTCAATAGCTTGCACTTTTTTTTTTTTTTTTTTTTTTTAAGATTTATTTATTGCTATATCTAAGTACACTGTAGCTGTCTTCAGATGCACCAGAAGAGAGCGTCAGATCTCATTACAGATGGTTATGAGCCACCATGTGGTTGCTGGGATTTGAACTCAGGACCTTTGGAAGAGCAGTTGGTGCTCTTACCCGCTGAGCCATCTCTCCAGCCCCAGCTTGCACTTTTTGATCTGGCTGTATATGAAGAATGTTTTCTATTTAGATGCCTCAGACGTACTTAAGTGTTATATTGATCCTGCTGATACTTTTAACGGGCCTGCTATTTATTACTTCACAAAGCAGCCATAATAATTGGGTTTTGATCAAGAATGCGAAATGGATTATTTGTCCTGAACTAGCCATAAACAGGAAGACCTAGAGTCACTACAGTTGTACCCTTTGCCTTTGGTTGCAATGGAAGCTCCCCAACAGACTATTTCTTCTTCATACTGTTGTCCAAAGATGCCTGTTGGTTGTTGACTAAGAAGAGAACAGTGAATGATTTTCATGTTTAGTGTGGACAGGTTTGATTTCTGTGAACTTGCATTGTAAACTGCTGCACTTCTAACAGAACCTCAAAGTAATCCTGGGTTGTGCTTGTTTCCCAATTCCTCTTTCAACCTGATCAGAACACCCCAATTCCTGTACGACACAGAAGGTCCCGCTCTGCAGGGAGCAGATGGGTAGATCATAAACCTGCCACTAATGTGCAAACTGAGACAGTCATGCAGCCGCATGTCCCTCACTCCATCACAGTGTCTGTTGCGAATGAAAAGGCGCTAGCTAAGTGTGAGAAGTACATGCTGACCCACCAGGAACTAGCCTCCGATGGGGAGATTCAGACTAAAGTCATTAAGGTAAAGACCAGTCTTCACAAAAGAGCACCACTGAGAGGACCAGATCTATGACATGAGTGGGTGTTGGGTGGGACTTCTGTTTTAGCAGAAAATGAATGATTGCGCGGTTACGAATCTCTGAGACCAGACCTGCTTAAGTAGGCCTAGGCTCTTATGTTTCTTTTCTTTTTTTAAAAAAAGTATTTACTATTTTATGTGTTTTACCTGCATATATATCTGTGCGTTACACGAGTGAGTTATAGACAGTTGTAAGCTGCAATGTGGATTCTGATAATAAGACCGAGTCCTCTGGAAAGAGTAGTCAGTACTCTAAACCACTAAGCTATCTTTCCAGCATCTGAATCTTGGTTTTTTTATGATATACTTTAGTTACTACAGTACTAAAGTTTTAGCTAAAACTTATGTTTTAAAAGTAAACCCAGAATTATATTGACAATCTGCATGATAGCACTTGGGAGGCTAAGGCAGGCAGGTAGGTCACCAGTTTGAGGCCATGCTGGAGCACATAGTTATTTTTAAAAACCATCAACAGAAAGGAAACCTAAACAACTCTCTCCTACTCAGCTGTCATTTCCAGATAAAATGTTTGCATCAGGACTCAGACTCAGAGGATCTCAGTTAACAGACTCATAAATAAACAAGTGAACTGAAGCTGTTACTCAGCACTGAGCTACCCAGAAATCCTCCTTGGAAAGAAGAGCCTTTCCTGCCTTTAGAAGGCTTTTCTTATCATATAGCCAGTAGAAAAAGTCAGGACTGTAATATAAAAGTGACATGTGGGAGCCATTGCAAGTTGTGCTAGGACAATGGCAATGGAGCGTGTGCTCCGTTACTGACCGTTGTTGTAGTTTAGGTTTTAAAGTTATAGGTGCAATAAAATATTTTCTCCACAGCTAGGAATGTTACTATCTGTGGTGACCATCTTGTTCATGAGATGGACTAAAGTTTCTGAAGCATTTGATCAGTAAATTCAGCAGCTCAAGGGTCTTTTGGGTACATGAATAAGAATCTTGGATCAGTTTCAGATAGATTTGCCTCTCATTAGAGTGTATCAAGTGTAACTGACTTTTTTTTTCCTCTTGGATTTAGGGTGATGTTTATAAGACGAGAGGTGGTGGACAATCGGTTCAGTTTACTGATATTGAGACTTTAAAACAAGAATTGCCAACTGGGTGAGTGTTGGTCACAAATTTCTCTCTAAAGGGCTATTTATTTCTTCACCTCTTGTTCTTAGGAACTAAATGTCCTGTGAGGTCTGTTATTGCTTCTCTGCAGGGGTATAGGTGGTTTCTCCCTTCTAATGTTTATCATTCTCAGATGCAAAAGTGATTGTTGCATCATGTTTCCCCTTTTTCAGTAGTCGGAAACGAAGATCGTCCACACTAGCACCTGCCCAACCAGATGGTACAGAGTCTGAATGGACCGATGTAGAAACAAGGGTAGGGGGAAAAATTAAATCCTTGCTTGCTAAAATTAGCTGCACATAGTGCTGTAGCACTTAATGCTCTTTGAAGATGCTGAGGCAAAGCCGCATAGTACCCATGCATCCTGGAGGCCTGTAACTAACATTCTGGTAGGGCACTTGCATATCTTTAGGTCTGCTCTTCTAAAGGTCGTGTGTGTGTGTGTGTGTGTGTGTGTGTGTGTGTGTGTGTGTGTAGGGGTGGGGGCAGGGTTCAAGGATATGGGGTATTGCTCCAGACTAATGTGACTCACAGCAGATGGACTAACCCTCAGCAGAGCCCAGTGATGACTGCTTCTGAGGAAAAGCTCCTAGGGGGAGAATCGGGCAAAGCCTTTCCACCAGCTTCTTCAGGTCTACCCTTTCTCCTTCCTTAACTAAAGTGAAAATATACCTGGATAGTCTTCCAGGCCCTTCTTGCTCGTGCTACCAGTGCAGAAATGAATCGTAAGTGTGTGACTTGTGGTTTCTAGTGGTTTAACCTAGGTGTCTTCGCTGAACTAGAGCAGTGTTGGATTTCACCGCAGTAGATCAAGCCCATGTAAATGGACGTATGCTTCTGGATCATGGGACCTGACCTTTCCTGTCCTGTCACTCTCTTCTAGTGCTCTGTTGCCGTTGAAATGAGAGCAGGATCTCAGCTGGGACCAGGCTATCAGCACCACGCACAACCCAAGTGAGCACTATGGCCAGCCTTGCTGTGTCTACCCTCTCCCAGGCTTTCCCTCCCTCTCTGACTTTTCCTGGGCCCTACTGACAATCTGTGGCCAGGCTTTGCAGTGCCAAGTCTCCAGAGTGCTGTAAGAGTTGCTGGAGGAGGTGTCAGCAGATTGGTAGCTCTTGTTCACACTGGGCATTTCTAAATCTAAATCTAAATCTGAACTGAGCGCACCTGGAAGGAGATGAAGTGGGACTGTCTTTCTCTTAAATACGGCAAGGCATAATACACAAAACATGTTGAATGCTAGCTCTTTGGAATCATAGACAAGGCTTGGTTCTCGCCAAGATAAATCAGACTCTAGGGAGGACAGCATTTTGTGTGTTGCTCTTTCCTAATGGATCTCATGAGTTTGTATAGGGGTATATGTTCTTTTTGTTGTTCTTGTTTGGTTTTTGGAGACAGGGTTTCTCTGTGTAGTCCTGGCTGTCCTGGAACTCACTCTGTAGACCAGGCTGCTCTCAATCTTTTTTTAATTTTTTAATATTTTTTATGTTTGTTTTTTCCAGGCAGAGTTTCTCTATGTAGCCCTGGCTGTCCTGGAACTCATTTTGTAGACCAGGCTAGCCTCAAACTCAGAAATCTACCTGCCTCTGCCTCTGCCTCTGCCTCCCAAGTGCTGGAATTAAAGGCGTGCGCCACCACTGCCTGGCCAGGGGTTATGTGTTCTAAAGATAGGCGAAGCTGAATGCCAGAATTTGTGTTGAAGGAAGCGTACCATTTGCTCCTATATCAAACCCACACTAGGGAGCTGGCCTATCTTTTTTCCATATTTCATAAAACCAATCTTTACACATCTTTCTCTAAATTTTAACCTTGGGTTAATTCCTTTGGGAATTAGGAAGATGGCTTTAGTGGGCTCAGAACAGGGAGGGCAACCTCCTGTTATATTTGAAAAGCTACTCGCTTACTCCAAGGACTTAAATTTTCTTCTGATAAAAGGAATTTGCATAGTGTTTCTAAAGAATCATTTTCCAGACTATGTTGAGAAGTACAGAATTCAATACTAAATGTTGGTTTTGTGTTTAAGGCGCAAGAAACCTTGAACTGACAGCTCTGGCACCAGAAGATTGTTTTTACTCATGTTGGTGATTTATCCAAAGCCATTCCAGACACAGTGTCTGAGTCATCTTGCAGAAGAATGTATCCAGATCACGTTGCCCTTTTTTATTGTGACTTTTTCAACTGTTCTGAATATTTTCTAAGGTTTTATAAAAAACAAACAAACAAATGCTGCTATTGATTAGCTGCAAAAAAAAAAAAATGCACTTTAGACATATTTAACAATTAATACTTTCAAAATAAAGATGGCGACTGGCCAGTGGTTAAACCATTTTAGGAAGGTATTTAGAGTTTTGTATGTATATATTCACTTTCTGACCTTTATATATGCCAAAACAACTGAAATTAAAAAAAGCACTAAGAGATGCAAACTTGTGTGGTGGCCATTCACTCGGCATGCTCCCAGGCACCTACAGTGTTCTGTTTATCTGGTGCTCAGTGTCTGTGGGCCACAGGAAAAGAGGTCACTGGGAAAGAGGAAGAAATGTGGCTGTGAATTGTTGTTGTCATTACAAGGTATGAAACAGGTGAAGATATTGCTCATGGACCCCAAAGTTGGCTTATAAGAGCCAAGTCTGATGTCACAAGTGCCATGTGTTTGTCTTCTCTGTATACACTAGCCTTGCTGGACACTTCTTAGCCTGGTCTACAATATGAGTTCCGGGACAGCCAGGGCTACACAGAGAAACCCTTTCTCAAAAAAACAAAAAAAGATTTATGTGTGTGGGACTTTACATATCCTCTGCAACTTGAAACTTTGGATCTCCCTGCCCATGTCTTTTCTATTTTATGGCACCTTTATCTGTGATGGTAGGGACTGATTACAGAGCCTCAGTGTGCAGAGTACCACCGGATCCATGCCCATTCTTTGGTAGAGCTTTGTTTTGAAGCACCCATTCTACTCTCCCTGGACCTCTACTGACATTATCAAGTTCTCAGTAGCATGAGGGCGTGCCCATGGGCTCTCTGTTCTAGCCTGCAAATCTATTTGCATTGCCAGTGACACCTAGGGCTAGGCAAGGTGGTGTAAGCCTCTAATCCCAGCACTCAGACAAGGATTACCACAAATTCAAGGCCAGCATAGGCACCTTTCAGACCAGCTTGAAATGTAAGAGCATGTCTCAAGCTTAAGGGAGTCTGAGATGTAGCCGATTGGGTGGAGTATATAGGATGTAATCTAGTACGCATGACACTCTAGTTGCAAGTTTCTAGCACCAAGGTCACCTCTACACGAGCTGTACCCTAAACCGAGGGGTGTTTTTATTTAAGTTAGTTGTGTATATGAGCACTTGGGGCTTTTATTGCTGTGACAAAGAACCATGCACTAAAACAGGGAAAGGAAAACGTTTGCTCTACTGATACTTGCTTTCGATGTCTGCTCAGTAAAGTTATTCTAATTTTCTAGGGGGTCTATATAATTGCCGAATTTTATCACGGGGTCTCCTACTTCTGTGGGTTTTTCCTCACCATACCTCACGTGACACTTTAAAGAGTTTACAGCCCTGCATGGTGTCACACGCTTTTAATCCCAGCACTTGGGAGGCAGAGGCAGGCGGATTTCTGAGTTCGAGGCCGGCCTGGTCTAGAGAGTGAGTTCCAGGACAGCCAGGGCTACACAGAGAAACCCTGTCTCGAAAAACCAAAACCAAAAAAAAAAAAAAAGTGTTTACTTTTATGTGCACTTGAGCGTGTCTGATGTCTGCCCCTGGAACTGGATTTCCAGGCACTTTTTGGGGTGCGGGAGCTGAACCTGAGAGCTGCAAGATGGCTTAACTTCCGCCCCCTGTGCTCTCGAGACAGGGTTTCTCTGTGTAGCCCTGGCTGTCCTGGAACTCACTCTGTAGACCAGGCTGGCCTCGAACTCAGAAATCCGTCTGCCTCTGCCTCCCAAGTGCTGGGATTAAAGGCGTGTGCCGCCACACCCGGCTTTCTCTGTGCTTTTTTTCAACGTAATGAATTAAACATTAACCTCGATATACCGCATTTGATATGCAACTCCGGACCCCTGGTGGTATTTACCAACGTCATCACAGACACAGTTACTCCGGCGCGCGCGCCCCGGGAAGGGTGGGGTGGGAGTCCACGTGACCGGCAGGGCTTGGGGCGGATAGCGACTTTTCAGGGTACCCAAGCCGTGGGAACGCTCCTGTCAGTTTAAGCAGGGGACCGTACCGGTGGGTCTTCCCCGGTTAACTCTCCTTTAGCCTGCTAATCTCTAACGTTGACCGCTTGTAAAAGTCGCAAGCCCGACCGCACCGGAAGTCGAACGCGCAAGTCCGGAATTGCGTTCTGCAGACACCGCCTCCTCTCGGTTTTGGCCCTGCCCCTTCCGTCCAGAGTCGGGCATCGATTGGTCGGCGCGGCCCCATAAGTAGCTGCGCGCAGGCGTATAGGATCCTTTCCTCAGCTGCCGCCAAGGTGCTCGGTTCTTCCGAGGAAGCTAAGGCCGCGTTGGGGTGAGGCCCTCACTTCATCCGGCGACTAGCACCGTGCCGGCAGTCCACACCATGGCTTCTGTCTCCGAACTCGCCTGCATCTACTCCGCCCTCATCCTGCACGACGACGAGGTGACGGTCACGGTAAGTGCGGGGTAGCCCCGGGCCGGCCACGTGTCTGGGCGGCGGGCACCCGGCTTCGCCCGGGCTCCTCGCGTTCTCGGGCATTCGGGGACTTGGAGGCCTGTGGGGCGCATGCGGTCCCGAGCGCGCGTGTTAGGCCAAGTGTTTATAGAGTGGGCTGTTTCTACCTCTGAGTTTTATACCTCGAACTCAGGTCGCCAGGCCTACGGGACAATCACAACCCGCTGAGCCATCAAACCTATCGAAGGTTGACCTTCGATACGGAATGTAACTCTGTCTAAGTGACTTCTGTGACTTATTTTCACCGCATTCTGATCGTTCCGACGGGTTGTCTTCCAGGAGGATAAGATCAATGCCCTCATTAAAGCAGCTGGTGTCAGCGTTGAACCTTTCTGGCCTGGCTTGTTTGCCAAGGTAAGTTTTGGGTTACACTTGCTAATGTACGACTTCCACCGCCAGCCTTGAGCTGTGTATGTTTGTACTTACTGATGTGGCTTTTATGTCGGGCACTAACAGTCCACGGTTCGAAAATGAGTTTGGTTGCCTCTTAAGTTTGGGCTTTTGAAACAGTGAGATTCTGGCAAAGTGCATAGCTATATTCTACTTATATAAATAGCTTTATTTCTGCCAAGTGGGCTCAGCCAACTGGTGGGGCTGTCATCAAGAAGTTTAGAAACTAAAGAATATGTCCACTTCTTGGTTACTTAAAATTTTCCTGTCTATGGGAGGACTTTTTGTACCGGATACAGTGCCAGCCTCCGCACAAAATATCAATCTTTGTTGTATATTGATATGCTGTGGTCTCTGTACATTGGTTTGGTCTCAGGAGTAGAAAGAGCTGAATTGAATCATTAAGTTTTGCAGCACAAGACTAAAGGCCTTTCTATGTCCCTGTGTTGTAGGCTCTGGCCAATGTCAACATTGGTAGCCTCATCTGCAATGTAGGGGCTGGTGGGCCGGCTCCAGCAGCTGGAGCTGCACCTGCTGGTGGGCCTGCTCCATCCACTGCTGCCGCCCCAGCTGAGGAGAAGAAAGTGGAAGCAAAGAAGGAAGAGTCCGAGGAATCCGAAGATGACATGGGCTTTGGTCTTTTTGACTAAGCTGCTTTTGTTAACTTGTCCAATAAAGAGCTGAACCCGTAAGTTGGCTGGTCTCACTTGTGTGCCACAAACCTCTTGAAGTTTCAGAGGTGGTAGCAGGTCCCAATAAAGGTCAGGGAAAGGAGGGTCTGGAGACCAAAGCCAGTGTGAGTTGTATCAATGGTAAGGCCTGGGTCAAAAGAACTAGACGATCTGGGTAAAGAATGGGTGGCTCTTGTCTCCAGGAAGGCCCCTTCGAGTGACTGGTCTATTCAGAGCACCTGTTTAGTGCCAGCCATTTGAAAATTAAAGCCCTGGAAGTCCTTGATGGGCCTGAATGCTAACTTTTACTGTCTAGTATAACAAGATACCTCTGGGTCTCCTGATCATGTGTGAAGAACTTGACAGTTCTTGATCTCAGAATGTGTGATTAGTAGGATGGGACAGAAGCATCTAGAAGGCTGGAGAACCTACCGGCCCACTGGTGAGACTCGTAAAACCAGCATCCTGAAGGATTCAGGCACGCAGCAAGGCTTGGTGTGTAACTTCATGTGGAAAGTTCAGTCCTTGGAATCTGAGGCTGACTTCTGATGGTGCCCAGTACCCCATTGCCTCTGCCTTAGTGAAGCCAGGGAGTGGGTTCAAGGCCAGCCTGAACTATAAAGTAGATGTCTTATGTATGGTTTTAGTTGTATCAAAATTAAGAACTGAGCCAGGGGGTGGTGGCATGCCTTTAATCCCAGCACTTGGGAGGCAGAGGAGTTATGTGTTTTAGTCCAGCCTGGTCTACAAAGTGAGTTCCAGGACAGCCAGGGCTACACAGAAACCCCTGTCTTGAAAAACTAAAGAAAAAAATTTAAGAACTGATGGCCCAGTATTAGTATTGTGACCCTGGGTTTAAAATCTTGTAACTTGCCACCCCCATGTAGCATAATGGACACAGCATGGCAGGATATAAGCTGTTATTTCAATTTAGCTCATAGTTTTGGGCCTCCAGGTTCTCAATTTGACATATAACATCTACACTTCTGACATGGAATTCTAAGGGTTATATTGCCCTGCAAAGAGTGTTGGGAGGAACCACTTGCCATCAAGGTGGCAACCAAAGAACAAGAAATCTGGCACCACAGAGGTGGGGACTCAAGGTTTGTGTTGCTATCAGGTTCAAAACAGAGTTCGATGAGGATTCACCACACAGGCTTTACACATAGGTATATGTTGCTGTTGCCATGCTGAGCTAGTGTGGATGAGAACCTACTGCTAAAACCAAAAAACTCCCCAAGCTAATCAGGAGGCCCAGGCTGGATTAGCTCTAAATCCCCCAGTTTATGAGCTGCTGGCCTTGAACTCACTATGTAGTAGAGAATGGCCCTTATGATCTGGGTTTGCAGATGGGCATACTAAGCAAGTGCTGTGTCAGCTGAGCTTCACCCCCAGCCCTGCCCACTGCTGTAGGAAGATTTGGGGGGGGGGGCAGTTCGAGACAGGGTTTCTCAGTATAGCCCCGGCTGTCCTGGAACTCACTAGACCAGGCTGGCCTCGGACTCAGAAAACTGCCTGCCTCTGCCTCCCGAGTGCTGGGATTAAAGGCGTGTGCCTTTAGGAAGATATTAAATACACCTGTGTGGCATTGCTTGTCTGCCCCGACTCTAATGCATGCGTGTACTGGCCGCTGCTGTCATTGGTCTTGAATATAGTTATCGGAGTTCAGTTCTACCTTTACAAATTGCAGTTTGGAGAGAACGGGGCCCACCAGCTATAACTGGGACCCAAGCCCCAAGGGCACCAAATACGCTGTATGGTATAAGCTGCAGGCAGGTAGGCAAAGCCTGTCTGCCTCATCCATTCACCTAGCTCGCAGCACTCAGTGTCAGGGACAGGTCTCTCTCAGTAAGCCCCTAGAGCAGTACAAAGTCTCAGCTCAACAGCTCTAATGGGAGGTGTCAAAAGCCTTACCTACAGCCCACCAGGAGCCCGGGGAGAACGATAAGGGCGCTCTTAAAAGATGCAGAGTGGTTGGGAATTTAGCTCTGGTAGAATGCTTGCCTAGCAAGCGCAAGGCCCTGGGTTCGGTCCTCAACTCTGGAAAAAAAAAAAATCTATACAAGATGCAGAGGAATGGCACTTGGGCACCTGCAAACTTTCTTTGGGACACTGGGCTCTAGAGGCTAAGGTGGCTTGTGCACATTTCTAGGATTTGGAAGAAGATGCACGGAAGGTTGAATCCTGACGTCTGAACCTCCAGCTAGGTTGGCTGGCTGTGGTGTGGCGCTTGCAGCTTATGAGTCTACGCAGGTTAAGGAGGGGGCGGGGCTGGAGGCGGAGCGTGGCAGAGTCAAGCGGCTTCTCTATAATTCTGAGGTGTAAGAACCGCTAGGGGCGCTCCGCTAGGGGCGCTGGTAGGCTCGTTATTAGTGATGGGTGTTCTTAGCCTTGATTTTGAAGGGTCTTGCGTTAAGGAACCTGGTTTTTTTTGTAAAATGAGCTGTGCCAGTTTTCATTAAGCACTAGGACCGGGACAGGACACATATCTAAACCAGAAATAATGGTCCCGTTTGTTCTGGGTGGTGGGTGAGAAACAGTATCCTGGGGTTTTATGGGTGATAGCCGCACTTTGCTGGGTCCTGTCTATTCCTGCATCTTGGATATTCTAACGTCTTCCGTTGCAGAAGGCTATTTTGCCCAAAGAAAACAGAAGATGCTTTTAAATTTTTTATTTCTAAATTTTTGAATCGGGGTGATTTTCTCTATCCCAGGCTGGCCTGGAACTCACTATGTAGCCTAGAGTGGACTCGAACCTGCCACAAACGCTCCTGCTTCAGACTTCCAGGTGACTGGGGTGGCAGCTATGCTCCACATGACTGTGCTTTGCAGAACTTTGGTTTCTATGCCCAGCTAAGATCTAAAAGCTGGGGCTGGTGAGATGGCTCAGTGGTTAGGAGCACTGACTGCTCTTCCAGAGGTCCTGAGTTCAAATCCCAGCAACCACATGGTGGCACACAACCACCTGTAACAAGATCTGATGCCCTCTTCTGGAGTATCTGAAGACAGCTACAGTGTACTTACACAAATAAATAAATCTTTAAAAAAAAAAAAAAAGATCTTAAAGCTATTAAAAGCAGCCGGGCAGTGGTGGCGCACACCTTTAATCCCAGCACTTGGGAGGCAGAGGCAGGCAGATTTCTGAGTTCGAGGCCAGCCTGGTCTACAGAGTGAGTTTCAGGACAGCCAGGGCTACACAGAGAAACCCTGTCTCGAAAAACCAAAAAAAAAAAAAAAAAAGCAAAGGGGTAAAAAGAATAAACTATTTTGCAGCTTCCCTGATTTGGAGGGTCCGTTCCAACAAGTAGGGTCTGTCTGTCTGGCCACTTGCCTCTAAATCAAACGGGAAAGGCAGAAAAAGAATTTAGTCAAGGTATTAATACTGGGGGCAAGGGGGTGATCTAGGCTCCCAGCCTTGTGTTCCAGGCTAACAAACACTACAAGATTACACAGGGAAGGGTATGTGCCGGGGAGAGACCTTGCCTGTCATCAGCCTTCAATCTGACTGATAATTATCACAAGACTGGTTCTGTGGAGCTCTGGGAAGAGTCATTGCAGTTGTCCCTTGAACGGGCAGTTTGTTTTCCATTCCGAGGCCAGTGCTCCTGAGTAGAGGAACAACCTCATTGTGGATGATTTGCCTGCAAACTCTAGCTCTTTCTGGAAGGTTTCGATGACATAGGTGCTCTTCAGGTCTGGGACAGGGTGTTATAAGTCTGGCTGTGGATGATCTGTTGATTACGCCTTGTTTTCTCTTATCTCAATGACTTCTGCCTTAAAGGGGAAAGGTTCCTGGCATTAGATGAAAGGACAGGCTGAACTCAGCAGGAGTCTATCCCAGAGTTAAGGAGGTGGATCCAAGGGGAAGACTGCCCGGCCACCCTTTACCCTGCTCTTCTCTACTCAGTAAGCTTTTCTGCAGGCCCAAGTGAAGAGTAGGACTTCGGCGGAGCTCCTGCGTTACTCAGTGTGCCCACCGAGGGGACCGAGCATAGCCGGTGTCGTTTGGAAGAATGCATGAAGGAATGAGTGAATGGTCTCGGGTGTGGTCTCGGTGGGCTGTTGAGATGGCTCAGGTACAGGCACTGGCTGTGAAGCCTGATGACTTCAATTCAATCTTGGACCTACATGGTGGGAAAGGGAGGGGGAGGTGTGTGCAGGGTGTTCAGTGGTTAGGAGCTCATACTGCCATTTCAGGGGACATCCCCGGACATTCCTGCCGTCCGTGAAGGTCAGCTCACGGCCACCTGTAACTCCAGCTCTAGAAGGCATCGGAAGCCTTTGGATCCCATGGGCGTCACTCGCACATACCTGTCATCCACATATAATTAATTACCAATAAAATAAGTCTGAGCAGGACGTCCTGGGACACGCGTTAAACTCCAGCACTCTGGAAGCAGAGGCATGAGGATTGCTGTGAGTTTGAGGCCAGCCTGGTCTACATAGAGAGTGCCAGGTCAGCCAGGGCTACATAGTAAAAATAAGTAAATAAGCAAGCAAGATGGCTTAGTGGGTAAAGATGCCTGCTGCCAGCAAATGGATGTAACTAGAAAATATCATCCTGAGTAGGTGACGCAGACCCAAAAGGACATGCAGGGAGTGGACTCACAAGTGGATGTTAACCACCAAGTACCGGATAATCATGCTCTAATCAACAGACCCAAAGAAGCCAAACAACATAGAGGGCCAAGGGAGGATGCTTGGATCTCTCTCAGAAGGGGAAATAAAATATCAGAGGTGGATGGAGGGAAGGAACTGCGTGGGAGAGGGGATGGAGAAGGGAGTGAGGTGGAGAGGAGATTAGATGTAGGGAGAGCAGGAGAGAGAGAAGAGAGATTGGCTGTGGAGGAGCAACCTCTAGGACTCGCCAGAGACCTTGGGATGGGGGAAATCCCCAAGGGGTCTATGGGTATGATTCTAGCTGAGACTCCTAGCAGTGGGGGAGATGGATCCTGAAGTGGCCACTTCCTCTAGCCAGGCAGGACTCCCAGTGGAGGGCTAAGAACAGCAACTCACCCACAAAACCTTCCACCCAAAATGTGTCCTGCCTACAGGATGTGCAAGGACAAAGAGCCGAGACTGAGGGAATGGCCAGCCAATGACTGCCTCACATTGAGACCCATTCCCTGGGCCAGAACCCATCCAGGGCACTATCAATGATAATCCGTTATGCTTGCAGACTGGAACCTAGCATTACTGTCCTCTGAGAGGCCCCCACCTAGCAGCCAGGGGAAACCGATGCAGAGACCCACAGCCAAACACTAGATGGAACTTGGGGAGTCTTGTGGAAGAGTTGGGGGAAGGATTGAGGGACCAGAAGAGGACAGGGACTCCACAGGAAGACCAACAGACTCAACTGTCCTGGACCCTTGGGGGCTCCCAGAGACTGAGTTAACAAATGAAAGGTGAGCACTGGCTGGACCTAGGTCCCTGCACCTGTGTAGCAGATGAGTAGCTTGATCTTCATGTGGGGACCCCCAAAAGAGGAGTGGGGGGGTCTCCCTGACTGTTGTCTGCCTGCCTGTGGATCACTTTCCCCTAAACGAGCTGCCTTGACTGCCCACAGTGGGAGAAGATGCACCTAGTCTCGCAGTGACTTGATGTGCTGGGGTGGAGGGATGGGGGAGTGGGAGTGGGGGTGATACCTAGAGGGGGGTTCCCCCTTCTCAAAGGAGAAAGGAAGGAGGGATGGGAGGAAGGTTCTGCATGAGGGGATACTGGGAAGAGGGGGAGGCTGATATTGGGATGTAAACTGAATAAGTAAATAAATTTTTAAAAATGCCTGCTGCCACACCTGAAGGTATGAGTTTGATCCCTGGGACCCACATAAAGGAAGGAGAGAAATGACCCCCAAGATTTTTGCTCTGACTTGCATTTGATGTCACACTGCATACAGGAGCAGCCTCCAAATTGATGGTAAAAATTATTTTTTAAATTATTGAAAAGGAAACTAGAGAAGTAATTTGCAGGAGCTTTTTTAGTTTATATGTTTTTAATTATGAGGAAAGTCAGATACAGAGATTTCGGGATTAATGAAGGTAGGATTGCACGCATGCTGGACTGGGTTGCTTACAAGTGGATTTGTAAGGACGCTGGCTCAGTGCTGCCTCACAGTGGCAGGTCATGGGAATAGCTTCATAGCTGGGCGCTCCTAGGCTTGGGAGTGGTGATGCTATCTGACCAGGGAGTGGCGGGTGGGGAAGCCCATACCCTGGTAAGAAAAGACAAGATTGTGTGTCAACCCAAGATCTTGTCCCGAGGAAGCCAAGCGCACTTGAATTTGGCCTTAGCTCCCGTGTAATTTACTTTCACACGCTTGGATTTCCTCTTCGTACTCTCAAACTCGCCTCTTGTCTGAGCCAAGGATGTGGTGCGCCCTGTGCCCTTCCCGGCTCCTTGGAAGAAACTGCCGCATGAGGACCGGTTCTGCTTTTGCCAGGAACCTTCAGAAATGTTGCTGTGTTCTGTAAATAAGAAAAGTTCTTAAGAAATGGAGACCTAGCCGGGCAGTGGTGGCACACGCCTTTAATCCCAGCACTTGGGAGGCAGAGGCAGGTGGATT
>NC_034599.1:56780138-56827473 GCF_900095145.1 Mus pahari | reverse complement strand
AAGAAAGAAAGAAAGAAAGAAAGAAAGAAAGAAAGAAAGAAAGAAAGAAAGAAAAAGAGAAATGGAGACCTGGGACAAAGTTTGTGTCATCTGGAAAATTGATTGTTATAATTGTTATCTTCCTTTAATTTTTATGTTATTGTGTTTAACTTTTTTTGTTTGTTGTTGTTTTTTTGAGTGAGGGTCTTACTGTGCAGATCTGGCTGTCCCAGAACTCACTATTTAGACCAGGCTGGCCTTGAACTCACTGAGATCCATCTGCCTTTGCCTCTCAAGTGAGTGCTGAGATTAAAGGCCTGTGCAGGGCCTCTGAGACAGGGTTTCTCTGTGTAACCCTGGCTCTAGAACTTGCTTTGTAGGCTAGGCTGGGCCTGAACCAAATTCTAGTCCTCTGAAGACCAGGAAGCACTCCTAGCCTTTGAGCTGTCTCCCCAGAACCCTTTTATTAGACTTATTTATTTAATTAGTTTTTTTTTTTTTTTCCCCAAGACAGGGAGCCTTGGCTATCCTGGAACTCACTCTGTAGACCAGGCTGGCCTCGAACTCAGAAATCCGCCTGCCTCTGCCTCCTGAGTGCTGGGATTAAAGGTGTGTGCCACCACTGCCCAGCTTGTTTTTATTTTTAAATCACCATCACACGGTGCGGGTGTGCGCATGTTCGTGGCCACGCATGTGGAGGTCAGAGCATGGAGGCTTGCAGGAGTTAAGTTTTCTCCTTTTTCCTTTCTGTGGGTTCTGGGTATCTGAACTCAGTCCTCATTCTTGTTCAGGAACAAGCCACCTTGCCAGCCCGTCCCCTCTTAGCACTACATGCGCTCTGTGACTTAGTCTCTCAGCCACTGGGAAATTCATCCGGAGGATTGACGGCCCCATCTCTTGGCAGAAGTGATCCACACAGACCAAGCCTCTGTTTCCTCCTCCTCTCCTTGACGCTGGCTTTTCTTGGTTTACTTGGCTCTTCCATTAACTTGGCTGCATATCTGCACTTTGATCTAAGCCTTTAAGTCCCTTTGTGAACAAGGATGGAGGACTCCATAAATTAAATGGGAATCGGAACACTGGGAGGTTCTGTGTGTAGCTGTGACAGTAAGTTCTTTGAGCCGATGTTAGCCAGCAGTTGCATCCGAGTTAGTTTTAAGATTGACAGGTCTATATGGGCCAAAGGTTTCAGACCGCGGTGTCTCTTTACTTGGGGAAATGAGAACCATGTGAATGAGGCCAAGAAGGAAGTGGAAAGGTGTGTTATGAGATCCGGTGCTGTTAAGGCTTGTTTCCTTATTCACAGTCCCTCCAACAACATTCCCCTATCCCGAGCCTGACAATATTGAATCAGGGTAAACACTTAAAGCCAAAATGCACGTTATATGTTGTCCCCTGTCCTCCACAGGTGTGCCATGGCATGCACACATGTGCACATGTGTACATAAGCACAAAATAAATAAATGAACATCTTTAAAAATATGTTCCTACTTCTGCCTTATCCCTCCTTCATCCTATTTTCTGGAGACAGGGTCTCACACAGCCCGTGGCTTTGAACCGCCTATCCTGTTGCCTCCCTCTGAGTGATGGATCTACAGGCCTGCACCCCCACACCCAATTTGTATGGTATCTGGGATGGAACCCAAAGTGTCCTGTACACTAGACAGCCTCTTTCCTAACTAAGCCACGCCTACCTCTGTTGGGTCACAGCTGCCACCATTACAGCTTTCTGTTTTGTTTTTGAGACAGGGCTGCCTGAAGCCCAGGCTGGCCTTAAACTTGGTATACAGTCAAGGCTCGCCTTACTCGCTTAACCCTCTTTGCCTGCTCCTACCAAGTCCTGGAATTACAAAGCTGGAGCCTGGTTTCTTTGTAGCCCTCTTGAAATACACTTTCCCGGGGAGGTCAAGCCATCAGTGTCTTAAGACTTCAGAGCCAATGAGCTTCCTTCCTGGGGGATCCTGCCGGGGTCTGGGCTTTTGCTTACCCACCAGAAGAGGTGGCTGCTGGAGTGGGGAATAGGGAGGGCGGAGATTGTGTGGAAGAGAAAGGCCTTCTTTTGCTTCGTGAAGGGAGCTGTGGGGTGACATTGGCCAGCCTCAGTTCTTCCCTGGATCTCAACCCCCTGGCCTTTGCACCAAGGACTTTCAAGGACTCCCGGCTTGGCTCCCCACTCTCTGGCTGGGGTGGTGGAGTCACCTTTCTGCCCCAGGGCCACCTCAGCTCCTCGCTCTGTTTATTCTCAAGCAAACCCTTCCTCCTGTTTACTCAGCAAAGATTCTTCTAAGACAGTCTAAGCAGGCCGTTTACTCTGCTAACAAGCCTTGGCATAGACAGGGAGCCTCGTGTTGACTTATTCTTGAGCCTTCGTTGACATTCACCGGGTAACACAAACACAGGAGACAGCCTGGGAGCACGGGCCTGACACAGCGCTAGGAACTTGCCTGGAAAGGGCCGTGCTGTCTGTTTTGGTTAGAATCACCCCCTGAGGTAAAAATAATACTGTCCACACAGAAGAGATTCTAACTCATAACTGTCCTGGCAGGAATGAGGACATCCAAAAGAGACACTTGTGCCCCCACTTTGGCTTGTACACTATTGAAACAGTGGACCCCAGGAAGTTGGAATTTACCCCCAGGATTCTGTGAAGGGAGACCTGGTGCCAGCCAGTGGGAAGCTGAGACGGTGACGGGCAGGAGCACCGCTTGGCCAGAGCTGCTCACCTGGGCATACCTTTTGCTGTCTAATTAAGCCTAAATCTTGGGTCAAGATCCGAGATGGACTTGGGCATTCTCTGGGCTTCATTACGTGCCCCCCCTTCAATATATCCACGTCGAATAAATCCCCCTTCTCCTCTTCACTGTGACTTGTATTTGGGGACCATGGCACACTCCCACAGCCCCTTGAGCTGTGGGTTCAATTCCATCTGTACTCTTAGTGGCCCTGGGATCTTGGGACAGTCCCTTTCTTCCTCTGGCTTTCAGTGTCCCCTCCTTCTCTTCCTCCTCCTCCTCTTCCTCCTGCTCTTCCTCCTCCACTTCTTCCTTCTCCTCCTCTTCTATTTTCTTTTCTTTCTATTTCTTTAGGCAAGGTCTCACTATGTAGCTCCTTGCTAGTCTGAACAACTCCTTATCTAGACCAGGCTGGCCTTAGATTGACAGAAATCTGCCTGCCTCTGCTTACCAAGGGCTGGGATTAAAGATGTGTACCATCGCCCCTGGTCTCGGTGTCCATTTTTATTTTAACAGGGCAGTTGTCTGGGTGTGTACCTGTGAGCCCTCGTGCTGGAGTATTCAAGAGGACTCGCTGAGTGAATGAACACACAGCAGCGACTGATCTCTTCCGCCTGCACCATCTTGTGTCCAAACCCTCCCTAAGGTGGCTCTACTTGGGTCATTGTCTGACAGGATCTGCCTATCACCGGTTCACTGAGGCGGCTTCTGCTGCCTTCTCCTGACTCCTCCCCTCCCCTCTATCCCAGCAGGCGCTTGTAACTGGAATGTCTTTTCAGGTGAGGTGCCTGTGTACTGGGTTTGTCATTGTTGCCCAGAAACTGTTGACATCCAAGACATCCTGTTGCCTTCCCTGGGTAATGAAAAATTGATTACTTTTTCTCTGTCGGCAGGAACTCCATAGCTGTTCACCTTGGCCCCTGGGGTGGGAAACGTTCACATCTCATCACACAGGCGTGTTTGCTTCCTTTCTGGAAGCTGAGGTGTTGGCGAGGAAAATGTAGACACAGGTCTCTGGGCTAGGGGCCAGGTCTTAAGGGTGCTTCTTGTGGGGAGTGTGGTTCATTTCTCTTCAGATGCTGCTAAGGCCAGCCAATGCTGTTGCCAGGCAACCCCCTAGCTCAGCTCTTCTCCACAGCATCTCGATGCTCACCCAGCCCAGAGCATTTCCCTGTCTCCCAGGCTCTGGATCATCCTTGCCCCACTCTGCAGGCTGAAACCCTGTTAATGCCCATTTGCCTCACTTCTCCTCTTGGCTGTGCATTAGACTGGCTATCCCCACACAGGGCGGCTGGCTGCTAGGCTTCTGAAAGGAGCACGACTTTCTAGATCTAGGAGGGACTTCCGTGCCCCCAGCCCTTCTGACATTTACATTTGTGAAGATGGTGCTCCGGGAGGCTACTTGATGTGTGGCCACAGGACTCAGCATCAAGATTCCTGATTAGTGGCTGTGACATTTGTCTGATTGCTGTGTGCATCCTTGCTGGCTGCAGAGGTCAGACTGTGGAACTGGAGTTACAGATGGTTGTGAGCCTCCATATAGATACTAGGGATTGAACCTGGGTCCTCTGCAACAGCAGCCATTGCTCTTAACCACCACAGAACCATCTTTCCTGTCCCGAGGAGGTTTTCAAAGCAACCGATGGGTCCTGGTGAATGGGTCTTTGTCCAGCCGTCCTCTTCCTCCAGGGCTGGTGTTGGAGCGCATGCATACCTTGCTTTCTCGAGGAGGTTTTCAGTTGCCCGTGCTTCCTGCACACCTTCCATAGCGCTGCGCTCTTAGGTCCTTGCCTCAGCTATTAAGAAACCATTTCTGGAGACACGACACTCTGCTGGCCCTGACCCCGGGCAAGCCTTGCACTGCGAACTAATCTCATGCCTCCGGGAGCCCCAGGCCTGCCTCCCTCACTAACAAAGCCTACTTACGGTATGGTTGTGGGCGACACCTGTAGTTCCAGCTACTTCAGGGATGACTGTCCTCAGGGCTGTCCCCTGGGCCCCTGAGACATCCCCACTTCTGATTTTGACCTGGAGCTGAGTCACAGGAGTGGCCCAGTAGAGCCCTGCTGCTGCCTATGAGTGACTGACTATTCAGGAGATGGAGCCCTCATGCTGGCCCGGGTCTTTGGGTGCTTAGGACCACTGTGGCCTGGAGACACATGCTGGCTTGCAAAATGTGGCTAAGTTACTGAATACAAAAGAAGCCTTTCAAGCAACCTCTGCTTCTTCCTCCTCCTCACCCTCCTCCTCTTCCCTCCTCCCCACTCTCTCCTCTTCCCTCCTCTCCCTTCTCTTTCCTCCTACTTCACTTCTTTCAGGTTCCAAGTAAGAGTCCTACCAGAGTTCAACAATCTGCTTTTCTTTTGAGACAGGATCCTAGGCTGACTTTGAACTCAGTTTGCATCCCAGGCTTTCCTTGAGCCTGTTATCCTCTGCTTCAGCCTTCTGAGTTGTTGGGTTTACAGGCCTTATGCTCCGTTGCCTTCCTGCCTCTTCCTCTAATTAATCTTTATTCCATTTTACATAAAGCATCGGCTCTCAATAGATTGGAAGTTGGTGATATGGGTCAGTGAATAAAAAGCGTTTGCTATAAAACCCCAATGACCTAAGTTCAACCCCCCCACCCCAGAACCCATATAAAGGTTGAAGGAGAGACCCAGTGCCAGTGTTGCCCTCTGACCTCCGCATGTGTGCTGTGGCCTGTGGGTCTCCTATAATAAAGTAAATCAACACAGAGAAAATTAAAAGTAGGCTGGAATTTTCCAGGGACACAGGGAGCTGTTAGCTTTCATGAAGGAAGTCCTGTCACTCATGAGAGCATTCTGAAAGGACGTGGCAGACACAGAAGGACGGACATGAGAAACCCCTCGTGTGGAGTCGGAGACTGCTGAATTGAGCTGAGGATGCAGCTCAGGGACAGAGAGTCACTTTCTCCCCACTGAGAACGTGGCTTCCTATCAGCCAGGTACTGACAGCAGCAACGGTGACCCTGAACATAGGTAGTTTTGGTGGGGATGGAGGAAGTTGAGACAAAGTCTTGCTATGTAACCCTAGGTAGCCTGAAACTTACTACATAGCCCAGGTTGCCCTCAGACTCACGGTGATCCTCCTGCCTCTGACTCCCCAGTGCTTGGCTAATAGGAAGGTGTGTCATCTTACCTGGTGTCAGAATCGAGCATGTACAAGCAGTGTGAACGTATTTACCAGATGCGGAGCGGGGAGTGGTAGTGGAACTGGGCTCTATGGATCATTCAGGCAGAAGGAATGAGATTCCTGAGGTCGGCTGCATGGCGTGGTGGTCAGAGTTAGCGCTAACGTGGTGTATACTTCCAAAGTGTGAACATAAAACATTTTCACCGTGGAAAAATAAGAATTGTGGGCAATGGATACGTTATTTATCTCCACTTGTTCTACGGTTATCACACGTCACGTGGTACACTGAAAATATACACCATCATCATCTGTCGATTAACAAACTCAAGGGCTACCTACCTGTGCCTCTTTCCGCAGGCGGCCTCCCAGGTACACTGTAGGGCTGAGTCTGTGGCGTTCTCTTTTTGGGCAGCAGGGGGCAGCAGCGACTTGGGACTCATCGTTCGGATCAGCTCCGGTTTCTTCATTATCCAAACGTCTTCGGCTCTTTCTGAAGGCTGGGAAAGAGGTGGAGTTCACTTTTTTTTTTTTTTTTTTTTTCATTGAGTTTTGCGAAGTCTCCAGGGAGCGCGCCCAGGGTGACCACCCGTATGGAGCTGAAAGGAGAGGACCCAGGAAGGGGAGCCGCATGAAGCTTTGGTGTATGCGGCACAGGGTTGTGACTCCGGGCTGCCTGTGTCTGAGCTGTCACTCGAAACTGAGGTCTTGAGAAAGCCACCCACTCAGATGTCTTGTTTTCTCAGGTGCAAGGGCACTACCGTGGCAATGGCAGCTACAGGCAGGCGTCGTGCCTGGCCTGGGTGGATACACCACCCATGTGTTCATTATGTAGAAGACCCAGCCAGCCGTTTTTCCCTCCTAGGATCCTGTGACATTGGGAGATGTCAGCCTTTCTGGGTGCACATTTCTCAGGAGGACAGCTGGTTCCACAAATCTCCAGAAGTGCTGTATTGAGATTTGGCTCAGCCTGTGCCTTCTCTAGGATGCCTGCAGGGATGGACCCCATGACCCTGTTTATCACAGTAATTTCTTCAGTGCTGTGAATTCTTCTTGTTGCCTACCCGTCCTGGCACGGACTCTGCACATTAGACAGTATATGAGACATCACAGTTTCTGCTGCACAGTGGAATACCCTGTGGCAGGGTGATTGTGAGTCTAGCAACTAGAGTCAGGCTGCCTGGGTTGAAATCTTGTCATTGGCTTTTGCCAGCTCGATGCCCGTGGGCCTTAGTTTCTCCGTTGTGCCTCGTGTCATAGGGTGATAACTGAAGGAAAGCAGGTGACGGTTAGATGCCAGAAGAGGAAGTGGGTCAGGAAAGAAAGAGAGGGTCTGTCTTTGGTACTTGCCAGACTCCGGGTACTAGGCATATAGTCTTGTCACCCGCCCCTCCCCATCCCTGCATGTGGGGTCTGATTTGCAGATGGGGAACCTAAGACTCAGTTTACCCACGCCTGAAGAGTAGGAAGAACTGGAGGTTAGGGTGCCCTGCCAGTGTCTGACAGAATCCAGAGTTCCTCTTTTCCTTATTGGTGACTGGAGGGGTGGGGTTTGGTCCTTTTTGTCAAAGGCTGGAAGACCAGAGATGTCCACATTTCCTTGATTTTTCCCCCATGCTCCAGGAGGGATTTCAAGAGGGTAAAGGGGTTAGTGAGAAAGTGGAGTTCTGGATCCAGTCTTTTGAACAGCGGGAACTGATCCAGCAGGAGGGAATGAGAGTGGGCAGCAGGGGGCGCCATGGCACCATCAGAGAGCCGCTGCTTCCCAGAGAAGCGAGGGGCTCCCCTGAAAGAGGCTCAGCCTGGATGAGGCCAGTGAGGGGATTCTGCCTGAGAGCTGAGGACCAGAGGTTCATAAGGTAGGTACTTTGGAATCTCCTCTTTCCTCTTTCTTTTTTTTTCTTCTACTTTTTTTTTTTTTTTTTTTTTTTTTTGAGACAGGGTTTCTCTGTATAGTCCTGGCTGTTCTGGAACTCACTCTGTAGACCAGGCTGGCCTCTCACTCAAAAATCCGCCTGCCTCTGCCTCCCAAGTGCTGGGATTAAAGGTGTGCGCCACCACGCCCGGCTCTCTTTCCTCTTTCTTGATTTGTGACTCTGGGTAAGTCTTTTAACCTCTTGCAACTTTGTCATCCTGCCTCCTGCCCCCACACTGTGTGTGTGTGTGTGTGTGTGTGTGTGTGTGTGTGTACATGCATGCATATATGTGAATATGTCTGTAGAGGTCAGAGGTCAGCCTTGGGTGTTGTCCTCAGAAGGTGTCCACTTCTTTTCTTTCTTTATTTTTTAAAATTATTTTATATATTATTTTATTTAAATTATACATATATGTGTGTGTGTGTGTGTGTGTGTGTGTGTGTGTGTGTTTTGTCTGCACCATATGTGTGCCTGGTGCCCACAGAGGCCAAAAGAGGGCATCAGATCCCCTGAGAATGGAATTGCCAGGTGGTTGCTGGGAATCAAATCCAGGGCTCGCTGGCAGAGCAGCCATTGCTCTTGACCACAGAGCCATCTCTCCAGCCTCCACTCCCTCACTTGACTGGAATGGGGATGAATGTTGAAAGTGATAAAGCTAGGCACATACCGTGTGATTCTACTTTCCTAGATGACACAAGTCCCCTGACCTGGAAGTGTATGAATTCATTTGTTTCTGGGAAATAGTGGGGTGGGTGTCTGAATGCGTGTGACTAAGATGCTCTGTGGAAGCCGAGGTTAGCATCTGGGGTCCTCCTCTACTGTTCTGCACCTGGGTTTTGGGGATAAAGTCTCTCATGGAACCCAGAGCTCACCACTTCAGCTAGGCTTGCTGGCCAGCAAGCACATGGGATGTCTTTGTCCCCCTAGGGCTGGGGTGACAGCTGCTCGCAGCCCTGCTTGGCTTTTGAGTTGGTTCTGGGGACCTGGACTCGGGTCTCGTACTTACTGAAACCTCATCCCCACAGCCCCTTAGTTTCATATTTTAAAACTTTGGTTTTTAATATTTTGGCTTGCTTGTTTCAGCAAGGAAAATTTTATCTGAGACAGACTTTCATATATTCCAGACTGGCCTCAAACTCACTCTGTAGCTGAGGATGACCTTGAACTTCTGATTCTCCTGCCTCTACTTCTAGAGTTTTGGAGTCATGAGTATTAGTCACCATACACCCCACTTTTCTATTATTTTTAAAGGGGGAAGAATTATATTGTAACTTGTCAGGGCAAGTTTCTTAACCAATAACCTAAAATCTAACAAAACAGACCAACGTGTTTATATGCGCTCCACACGATCATGTCTGGCTGTAAAAGCTTATGGCTTTGCTTCCTGGTCACGGCGAGACTAATAGGGACATTAACAAGCGGCCACCCTGCGCAGAACTCTGCAATTCAGTGTTAGCAATGGCCAAGGGCACCTTTCCCTTCATCTCACCTTCATGTAATTTAGGATACAACTTAATTCAGTCTACTGATTGTTTTAGGAAAGTCCCTCTCATACAAACTGTTTTATTTAAAAAAAAAAAAAAAAAAAAAAAAAAAAAATGTAGGTCGCACTGGGACTGGCAAGATAACCAGGTCAGGGACCAGAGTTCAATTCCCAGGACCCACATGATGGAAGGAGGGAATTGACTCTCTCAAGANGCCTGAGTCTCGTTTGCCTCTCTCTCTCTCTCTCTCTCTCTCTCTCTCTCTCTCTCTCTCTCTCTCTCTCTCTCTCTCTCTCTCTCTCCACTTGTCAGCTCCAGTGGGGCCTGGCATAGTTTCACCCTGTGGGTTGAAGTCAGATCTCAAACAAACTGCCTTTCTCAGGAGACAAGCAACGGAGAACCGACCAATCACCTTTTCCAGCAGTCACGTTGGTCTCTGAGATCTTAATCTCTGCTGGCCAGCTATGCTGGAAAAAGCTTCAAGGGGAAACCAGATCTTTCTGAGCAAAGCCCGGGTTGTTCTTTCATCTACTTCCCCATGCCGAAGGGCGAGAAGCACCTCCTGGTGACGGTGGTCAGCCCACAGTAACCCAAAACTCAAAGAATCTGTGAGTCCTCCTCTCAGTCCGCTCTGCCTGTGGGGAGCACCCAGCTGGGCCCTGAGCACTGGGGAGTCAGCTAGAACCTCCCAGCTGCCCTTTGCCTGGAGGAAGGTGTGCGGGGAAGAGGGAAACGTTTATAGTCCCACACTGACAGCAGCTGTCCATGTAGGTAGGCACCGTGTGGTCTTTACCATGTCTTCTGATGGTCTAGGGCCTTAGAGTAGGCATCTGTAATCCTATGCCAGCAGTACTGCTGTGGCCCAGAGCCAAGACACTTGCTAATAACCAAAGGCTGTGGGCAAGAATTCCAGGAGCCATTCAATTCCTCGTTGTCTAGCTGGGCATGTGGCCTAGTTGGTAAAGAGCTTGCTTGGCATACTGGAAGCTCTGGGTTTGATCCCCAGTACCACATAGACTAGGGGTGGTGGTCCACTCCTGTAATCTCAGCACTTGTGAGGCAGGAGGATCAGGAGTTCAAGGTTATCCTCTGCAATTCTAAGGCTAACTGGGATACATGACACCTATCCCTCAATAAAACCAGTCCAAAATTCCACCACCACCAGTTCCAACAACTAACAAGTACTCGTTGCCAATAACGCTCACTCGACATGTATGTGACCTTGGCGACTCATCTCAGGGGCCTTGTTTTCATCTTGAAGGGGGCTCCTGTACACTGTTTGGGCTGCTCTTGAACTCATGGGCTCATCATCTTCATATACATTCATCGTACGAATTTGCTAGTTTTTCTGAGACAATTTATAGCGCAGGCTGGCCTTAAGCTTGTGGCGATTCTCCTGCCTCGCCTCAGTATCCTGAATGCCAGCCAGGACTACAGGTGTGAAGCATCTCAGCCACTTTCTTTTTTACTTTCTTTTCTTTTTCTTTTCTTTTTTTTTTTTTTTGGTTTTTCGAGACAGGGCTTCTCTGTGTAGCCCTGGCTGTTCTGGAACTCACTCTGTAGACCAGGCTGGCCTCAAACTCAGAAATCTGCCTGCCTTTGCCTCCTGAGTGCTGGGATTAAAGGTGTGCGCCACCACGTCCGGCGAGGGTCTCTTAGAAACCTGTCTGTGCTTGTGTTTGTTGCAGGAAAGGGGAGGACAGAGCTGCTGGCTTCTGACAGAGCCACAATGTATTTTCAGTGTTCTTTTGGTGTGACACTCTGTAGGTCTCTTAGATGGCTTCCCCAGACTCTGTGCCATGCCTATTTCTAGAACATTCCCAGGGAGTGGAAAAACAGGATGGGTGTTTACATCAGCAGGGGATGCCCAGCAGGAGGCTGCCCCAGGGAATCTTTCTCATGGAAACTGCCACTGCTCAGGACTCTGGGCAGGGAGATCAGCAGGGTGCTGTCTTCCCACCCCATCTTTGATGCAGGGAGTCCCCTGGACCACTAGGACACAGTGTCCAGTCAGGTCCTACTTCTTAGCCTCTCAGGCTGGACAATCAGGGCTGGATGGGAGGTGTGTGTGTGGTGTGTGTGTGTTGGGGGGCAATTAGCAGATGATACCTGGCAGCTTGAAGCTGGTGGTCTCAAGGCCAGTTGGATGAGGGAAGCTGAGGAGCTTTGTACCCATGGCTTCTTGGTATCACTCAAGAAGGGATTGGAGGGGACGGATCTTAGAGATCCAGACTGAGCTGAGGACAGATGGAAAGAGCCCGAGAGGACATGGTCTTTGCGCCCTAGAAGGCTGTATACTCCATTCTGTCACAGATCTTTGCAGGCTTTCTGCCCCTCTGTCTCGCTTTTACTTATCATGTGTGTGGAGCTTAGGTGTGCATGTGGAGGTCAGAGGGCAGCTTTGTGAAGTTGGTTCTTTCCTGCAAGGAAGGGACGGAACTCAAGTTGTCAGGCCTGACTTTACAGGCAGAGCCCCTTGCCCATCAGTCCTCCTCCCCCATGGTCCTCTCCCTAGCTCTCAGCTCTTGCTTTCCCCACCCCCACCCCTCTTCATCCCTTCTTTCTAGTCTTTCCCAAGCTCCTGTCTCCTCTTTCCCCTTTTGTGTGCTTGTCTTATCTGCTCACCAGTGGCCAGCTGGGCACATTCTACCTCTTTACATCTTTGGGGTAGTCTGACTTGCACAGGTGGTACTCAGCCACCAAAGGTCAGATGGGAGTGACTGGCCCCTCGTTTTCTGCTCTGGGGGAGCCCAAAGCCCTTTAGGGTACACCTTCCAGAAAAGCTTAAGTCTCCACTTTGCGACCTGGCTTTCAGTTACTACCTTTTCGGTATCTCTTCACTAGAGTTGAGCCAAATATGGGGCCTGGATCTTTCCCTTTCCCCTCCTCCCACTGCAAGGTCACTGTCATGGTAGAGATGCTCCTGAAACTTCTGCCTCAGCAGGAGGGCTCACTGTGTGAGAAATTGTCTGCAGGTTTTTTTGTTTTTGTTTTTTAAAGATTTATTTCTTTATTATATGTAAGCACACTGTAGCTGTCTTCAGACACTCCAGAAGAGGGAGTCAGATCTCATTACGAATGGTTGTGAGCCACCATGTGGTTGCTGGGATTTGAACTCAGGACCTTTGGAAGAGCAGTCAGTGTTCTTAACCACTGAGCCATCTCTCCAGCCCGTCCGGCAGGTTTTTTAGACTTTACTTTCAAGTCTCTACTGACTTGCATACACACAGCTCCTCCCCGCTGGCTCCAGCCTTTCCAACTGGATTCCTCGCAACACAGACTGGCTCCAGTAGAATCAAAGCATCCGCTAGGCTGGAAGTCTCTCCCAAGAGGACCCACTGACAGCAGGAAGAGCCTGAGGCACAGATTGATGTCCTCCAGGGATCCAGAAGTCCTGATCCTCCTGGCCTTGGCCTGAGTCTCGTTTGCCTCTCTCTCTCTCTCTCTCTCTCTCTCTCTCTCTCTCTCTCTCCACTTGTCAGCTCCAGTGGGGCCTGGCATAGTTTCACCCTGTGGGTTGAAGTCAGATCTCAAACAAACTGCCTTTCTCAGGAGACAAGCAACGGAGAACCGACCAATCACCTTTTCCAGCAGTCACGTTGGTCTCTGAGATCTTAATCTCTGCTGGCCAGCTATGCTGGAAAAAGCTTCAAGGGGAAACCAGATCTTTCTGAGCAAAGCCCGGGTTGTTCTTTCATCTACTTCCCCATGCCGAAGGGCGAGAAGCACCTCCTGGTGACGGTGGTCAGCCCACAGTAACCCAAAACTCAAAGAATCTGTGAGTCCTCCTCTCAGTCCGCTCTGCCTGTGGGGAGCACCCAGCTGGGCCCTGAGCACTGGGGAGTCAGCTAGAACCTCCCAGCTGCCCTTTGCCTGGAGGAAGGTGTGCGGGGAAGAGGGAAACGTTTATAGTCCCACACTGACAGCAGCTGTCCATGTAGGTAGGCACCGTGTGGTCTTTACCATGTCTTCTGATGGTCTAGGGCCTTAGAGTAGGCATCTGTAATCCTATGCCAGCAGTACTGCTGTGGCCCAGAGCCAAGACACTTGCTAATAACCAAAGGCTGTGGGCAAGAATTCCAGGAGCCATTCAATTCCTCGTTGTCTAGCTGGGCATGTGGCCTAGTTGGTAAAGAGCTTGCTTGGCATACTGGAAGCTCTGGGTTTGATCCCCAGTACCACATAGACTAGGGGTGGTGGTCCACTCCTGTAATCTCAGCACTTGTGAGGCAGGAGGATCAGGAGTTCAAGGTTATCCTCTGCAATTCTAAGGCTAACTGGGATACATGACACCTATCCCTCAATAAAACCAGTCCAAAATTCCACCACCACCAGTTCCAACAACTAACAAGTACTCGTTGCCAATAACGCTCACTCGACATGTATGTGACCTTGGCGACTCATCTCAGGGGCCTTGTTTTCATCTTGAAGGGGGCTCCTGTACACTGTTTGGGCTGCTCTTGAACTCATGGGCTCATCATCTTCATATACATTCATCGTACGAATTTGCTAGTTTTTCTGAGACAATTTATAGCGCAGGCTGGCCTTAAGCTTGTGGCGATTCTCCTGCCTCGCCTCAGTATCCTGAATGCCAGCCAGGACTACAGGTGTGAAGCATCTCAGCCACTTTCTTTTTTACTTTCTTTTCTTTTTCTTTTCTTTTTTTTTTTTTTTGGTTTTTCGAGACAGGGTTTTTCTGTATAGCCCTGGCTGTCCTGGAACTCACTCTGTAGATCAGGCCTCAAACTCAGAAATCTGCCTGCCTCTGCCTCCCAAGTGCACCACCACTGCCCGGCAAAGATTTATTTATTATATGTGAGTACACTGTAGCTGTCTTCAGACACACCAGAAGAGGGTGTCAGATCTCATTACAGATGGTTGTGAGCCACCATGTGGTTGCTGGGATTTGAACTCAGGACCTTCAGAAGAACAGTCAGTGCTTTTAACCGCTGAGCCGTCTCACCAGCCCGACTGTAAGTTTTTATTCTCTGAGGTACATGCCTCAGTAGTATGCTGCATACTTGCCTAATTTGATTTTGTTTACTATGTGTGTGCCACGGTGAGCATGTGGAGGTGGAACAACTTGTGGGAGTCCTTTCTCTCCTCTTAGCATGTGGATTCTGGGGATAGAGCTCAGATCACCGGGCTTTGTGGCAGGGCCTGTGACTCATTCTAAAAGAAGCAGTACGACTGTCTGCCCTTTTGCATTCTCAGAAGTGAGCACTCTGGTTGCCCCATGCCTGCATCAGCACTTCATGTTGTCTGTCTGTCCTTCTTCATCCTCCAGAGTCCAACCCCTGGTGTCCCAGGTCCCCCACAGCTTCTCCTCTCTCTTACCTCTTTCCTGGGTCAGCTTCTCAGGCCCGGCTTCGGCCTTGGCAGGGAGGTAGGCATTCAAGATGTGGGAATTCCAGGACCAGCTTAACTCTGACGCCTGGCCTGAGCGAGCAATTCAAACGGAGCCTTTAATTCACCAAAGCCGAGAGTCCAGGCCTTTTAGAATCTCTTGGCTGCCTCTCTCAGGGAACTCCACCTGCCTTTTGTTCATGGCTACTTTCCTTCTTAAGCTTTATTGTTATTGTGTGCATGTATATGGTGTGCGTGTGCGCATGTGTGCATGTGTGTGTGCATGCGTGTGCGTGTGCGTGTGTGTGTGTGTGTGTGTGTGTAGGAAGGCCAGAGGCATCTTTTGTGGAGTTGAATTTCTCCTTCTACCTGTGTGGTGCCAGAGAGCAAACACAGGTTGTCAGGTTTGTGCCACGGATGCTTGACCCTCTGAGCCATCTTGCTGGCCCAGTTACCAAAAGTTCCAGAGTTCTGCTTTGGAAAGAGAGCATACGGTAAAATCAAACAAACAAAACCCCAGAAGGCTTGGTTCAGAAGTATTCTCTTCCTGTTTACTCTGTCTAGGTCCCAGTGCCACCGTCTCAGAGGCCCTCCGAGGCTTGCTGAGGCCTGAGTTTAAACAGTTTAAACCCTCTTTATAGAGTTCACTTATCGGTCAGGAGAGGGAGGGCCACACCAGGACATGCACATGGAGCTCATTTTAGGGTTGCTTTGTGCCTTCCTTCCCAACATGTTGGCCCAGGGGATTGCGTGCCAGCTGCTAGGCTTGGCCTAAGTCTTTATCCACGGAGCTCTTTCAGGAGTCCAGTTGTACAATCTTTGAGCATTTCTCTTTAGAAAAAATGTGAACGATGCAGAGCACAGTGTTTGATCTGGAGTGGCCACAGGGAGGGGCCAGCCAGCAAGTCACCCTGAACCTGAGGCCTCAGGTGCCTTTGGGTGAAATTGCTTGTTTCCATCTGTCTCATAAAGTAGGGTCTCCATAGTGGCCCTGCTCTCGATTCTTTATCTTCACTGTGAGACTCATTATCCACCATCACATTCTGTTTGTCCCCCACCTCTCTGCTGGAAGCTATACTCTGTGGGGGCAAAAGCCCACGGACCATCGCTGTCCCCCTGGTTCTCAGAACAGCCACGCTGAGCACTTGATACACATTGACCAAATGAGGTCATCTGGGTTTCCCAGCTCTGCTGGCTTGCTCTCTGTGGAAGATGAAGTTGTCAGAGCAAAGGAATCTATAGAGAACTATTAAATCCATGCAGGTGGTCCACAGTGTGACAGCGTCACAGTGAGGGAAGTGTGGGACTTTGGAAGATGGATGTTGGGACCTATGGAGTGGATGCTGTGTACCAGGTACTTTCCAGCCATGGTCTTGTCTTGGGAGCAGAGTCTTGCTATGCACTTCACTCTAGTCTTGGATGACAATACTAATGCCTCGGCCTCCAGAGTATTGGGATTATAAGGCATGTGCCACCAAGCCAAGCCGGACATGGTCATCTTTGAGACTCCCCCAGCAACCTTCCAGGTGAGGTGTCCCCCTTTTGTAGGACATGGAATGGTGGTGAGGTGAATTTGAGTCACATCATTGCAAAGTGGGCAACTGGGATCCACACTCGCTTTATCAGTTTCTCTTGCTTCATGGTACCCTAGTGAGGCTCCTCTGTGTGCTCAGCACCCCTCCCCCAGAGCACTATTTTATCTATCTATCTGTCTGTCTGTCTGTCTGTCTATCTATCTATCTATCTATCTATCTATCTATCTATCTATCTATCTATCTATCTATCTATCTATCTNCCATCCATCCATCCATCCATCCATCTATCTATCTATCTATCTATCTATCTATCTATCTATCTATCTACCTATCTATCTATTGGATTTTCAAAACAGGGTTCCTTTTTGTAGCTTTGACTGTCCTGGAACTTGCTCTGTAGACTAGGCTAGTCTTGAACTCACAGAGATCCACCTGCCTCTGCCACCTGAGTCTATATTTGTGTGTGTCTTAATATGTTCATCTGAATACAAGTGCCTAAGGATGCCAGAAGAGGGCAGTACCATATCCCATGGAGCTGGAGTTACCTATGGTTGTGAGCCATCCAATGTTGGTACTGGGTGGTAACTGAACTTGGCTCCTCTGAAATAGCTGTATGGACTCTTGACCACTGAACTATCCCTTCCCCTTCCATTTCTAATCAATAGAAAAACAAATACTAATGTGAGATGCAGGCTTAAAACACACACACACACACACACACACACACACACAGAGGAGTGGGGATGTGGTTCAGTTGATAGAGGTTGCTTAGTATGGACAAAACTCTGGATTTCATTCCCAGCATTGTATAACTGGGGTGTGGTAGAGCAAACCTATAATCCTAGCACTTGGGAGGTAGAAGCAGGTGGATCATAGGTTCAAGGTTATCCTTGACTAGATAGCAAGTTCAAGGCCAGCCTGGATAACAGGAGATCCTATCTCAAACAAACAAAAAAACACAACAAAAGAGAAAATGATTTAACATGTACATGATTCACTCAACCCCCTCTGCCTCCCCACTCCTCCCGTGCTTGGGGCTTGAACATGGCACCTCTCCCATGTTAGGCTCAGCATTCCTCCACTGAGCTACACCTCCAACCCTCAGTGTTCTGCCATTCTTGAAGAAATGGATTCTTGATGGGTTGAATAAATTCAATATTTTGCAAAACACTGACTGCAGTTCATTGAATGCCTATTGTTGTCTTTCCCTCATAAAGGAAGTAAAAATAGAATTTAAAATATTTACCGTGTGGGAGTAGCTGCTGAAGGCAATTATTATGTATGGGTAGAACTCGAAAGGTGTCTGGCCGAGAATTCAGATTACTAGGCTGCACAGAAGTTGGCAGGGGAGACAGCCGAGAGCCTGTCTCTTCTGGACCCCAGCATTCTGTGGCTCTCTTATTTGTAGACAGACAAAGCCCATTTATAACGTTTGGAGTCTGGCTTCCAGCATGGTGGCAGGGATTCAGGGATGTGTTCGCTGGGAGTCACTTAGGGAACAAGGCCTGATTGTCTTCCCTCCTGACTCTCAGGACACACTCTGAAGGAACGTCCTCAAACCCATATTGCCTGCACCCTCCCTCACAGTGGCTATGAACCTAGGGGTCAGGAGATGTGGGTTTGTACTCTCCGCCAAAGCTGTGCACTTTCCAGAAAGGTACTTCCCTTTCCTGCCTCCCCTTCCCACCCTGGGTGGCTGTGGTCTTTGGCCAAGTGTAAGGAAGGAGTGTCTGACACATCACACCGAGTTCACACATCCTCTAAGTTCATGGGGTGCTGAGCGTTCCACCACTGTGATAGCTGTCAGCCGGGAACCTCTAAGATGAACCCCCCTTCACTTATGCACAGATTCCAGCTGAGGCCTGAGGGTCCCCAAGCTCTTGAGGTACAGATAAGCCCAGAGTTCAATCAGCCCCTTGCTTTCTTCCGCATCTAAGAGCCCGTGCTCATGGAGACCCACATGCGGGGTGAGGGGGACTCTCCCTAGCACTCAGAGAAGCCTGTGAATGTGGCTGAACTCCTGACTTAGAATCCTGCTGGGATCTCTTCCCTTCCCTACACTCTCAGCTTTCCCTTCTCCCATTGGCTTCTCTCCCACTATAATACATGTATGTATGTATGTATGTATGTATGTATGTATGTATGTATGTATGTATGTATGTAATGTACTCCCTTTCCCTGCTTTGGCTGTCACATTCCTTCCCTTCCTACTTCACGGTACTGTTCGGCTGCAGCAGCCGGCAAGTGCACATATCAAAACCTGCCAGGAGAGGCTCAGTGGCTAAGAGCACTGGCTGTTCTTTTAGAGGACCTGGGTTCAGTTCCCAGCACACACAGGGTTGCTCATGACCATCTGAACCTCCAGTTCCAGGGGATTTGAAGCCCTCTTTTGGACTCTGGGCACCAGGTACTCATGTGGTTCACAGACATACACGTAGGCAAACACACCTGCACACATAAAATAATAAAATAAAAATCAAGAACATCTTTCAGGAGCTTCTCAGGTAGAAAGACTCCAGAGAGAGGGATCATTTGACAGGAAGGGGTTGCCACGGGCCAAGAGAAGGCTCAGTGGGAGAATGCTCTTACTGTGAAGCTTGGTGACCTCAGTTTGGTCACCAGAACCACATAAGGTGGAAGGAGAGCCAGACTTCACGAGTGTGGTCTCACCTCCAGGCTCTGACCATCAGCCCACGGCACATGGGCCCATCCCCCATCACATTCATGGGGAACAGGAGACACAAATAATAAAGTTAATATGTAAAAAAATAAAAAGTCCTCAGAAAGATTAAAAGCTGTCCTAGGACAATGGCTCAGTTGATAAGGCACTTGCTATGCAGGCCTGAGCCCCTGTCCAGAACTCACAGGGAGCCAGATGTGGTGCGCACATCTGTAATCCCAATGCTCCCACTATGGAATAGGAGGGAGAAACAAGAGAGATCACAGGCCAGTTAGTCTGGAGCATGGAGCATGGAGCAGGTAGAGATTTTACAGACCCTGTCTCAAGCAAGGTGGAGGGCGAGATCCAATACCCAAGGCTGTTCTCTGACCTCTGCATGCTCATTATGGGATGTGTAGGTCAAATGCGGACATACACACACACACACACACACACACACACACACACACACACACAGAGAGAGAGAGAGAGAGAGAGAGAGAGAGAGAGAGAGAGAGACTCCTGTAGCCTCGTGGGAGATCAGGGATGAGGAACCCTGCATCCGGCTTCTGACTCCACGCCTTCAGACTGGTCTGGTGCAATCATGTGGGCAGACTCACCCTGTGAGAACATCCTATCCCATTCAACACAGCACTTTCCTCAGCACTTTCCTCTCTGGCTGCTGTCCAACCTCACTCCGCATTGCCCCTTCATCTTCTACGATGGCATCTTCCCTGGATCTTCCTCTGGAGGCCTTTGGCTGGCTGCCTGCATGGCAACTCGGAGGGTCTGGGAGCTTGGCTCTGGCATTCATCCACTGGGAGTTGGGACCAGCTCTCTGCAACTGGAGCTGACATGGTGAATTGTCCTACCCTACTGGGATGTCTTCAAAGATGGTCCCAGCGGTTGGACCTGGCAGAGATGTAGAGGACAGAAGCCAGGAAGGAACCCCAGAAAGTGATGACAAGGGGCAAGGAGTACAGGTCCCCTCCAGTCTGGGGCTCTCCATGGGGCACTGGCACACAGGCCAGGCCAGAAGGGTGACCAGCGTCGCATAGGAGTGGCCATCAGCTTTGAGCAGGAAGTGGCTTGTTTTGGTTGGGGCACAGGGGAGAAGCTGGTGCTGTGCCTTGAGATGTGACAGGATTTTGAGATGTGAATGACAGGAGGAAGCAGAGGAGCAGAGAGAGTGAGGAGACACATGCAGGGGCTCAGGGGCCCCACACTCGAGCCCTGGAAGGTGGAGAGGACGCTAGTCAAAATGACCCACCTCAACAGGTGCACAAGGCTGATGAGGTAGAGAAGAGAAAAACACGCTGCTGGTGGAGAGAGGGAGTCACAAACCCAGGCAGGAAGGGGAGCAGATGGCCTGTCTCAGGATTCCAGGCTTTGTCGAATAAGCCATAGGGAGGTCATGGCAAGGTCCCAAGCAGAAGAGGACAGTGGTTGACACACATTGAGCTCTAGGCTAAGTTGGGATGCACAAGACTCTATCTCGAAACAACAAACGAACAAACAAACAAGGCCACACAAAGCTCCCTCTAACACAGGGCCCAATGAGATGGCTCAGTGGGTAAGGGCACTGCTGCCAAGCCTATTGACCTGAGTTCTATTCCAGGGTCCACACCATGGAAGGAAAGACCTGACTCTCTCAAGTTGTCCTCTGACCTCTACATGTGCAGCATAGCATGCATGCGCTGTCCCCAAGTAAATAAGGTAAGACAAACGAAACCCAACAAAACTGCCCAACAACATGGAACAGAGAAAAAGGCAGCAACAACCTTCAAGTATTTTTTCATTTCTTATATTATGTCTTTTAATTTCTCTGGAGTGTGTGTGTTGTATGTGCATATGTGCTCATGAGTATATGGGGTTTTGATGTGTGTATGTGTATATGCATATGTGTGTATGAGTTTATGTATGTGTGCATGTGTATATGTGCATGTGTGAGCATGTGTGTATTTATAGATGTGTATGTGTATATATATATATATATATATATATATATGCATGTGTGAGTGCGTATGTGTATGCATGTATATATGTATATGTGTGAGTGTGTGTGTATTTATGGATGTGTGTATGTGTATATGTGCATATGAGTGTGTGTGTTTATGGATGTATATATATATACATGTGTGAGTGTGTGTGTTTATGGATGTGTGTATGTGTATACATGCATATGAGTGTGTGTGGTTATGTGTATATCCATATGCATGTGTGGATGTGTTTGCATTTCTTGGCTGCCTGGAAGTGTTTTGGAAGGTCAGTCCTCTCCTCTGACCTCTCATAACGTCTCTGGGTGCAAATGGAGGGCGTGGGCTGGGACACAGAGCAGAGGGAACCAACTGTAGTTTTCTCTCTTCCTGTTCCTTCAGGGAAACTCACTTTTCATTTCCTCTGTGATTATTTTGCTTACTACCAAACAGGCTGGCGGCCGGCTTCCGTCTGATCCCTCCTTCGGGTCCACCTCCCGCATGTCCTGTCCACATCCCCTTTCATTTCTCCCGTTTTATATTTAGCCTGGATTGTTGAGAAAATGCGCAAGCCCGCAGCCACACTGGTCACGTGTTCTGGGTCAGCTTTGGGTGTTGTGTCGACATCCTTGTCTCTGGGACTGTGGTGGTCCTTAGGATAGGAGTAAGGGGGTCTGAGAAGGAGCGCACTCGGCATTCACTCACACCAAGGCAGGGAACTCACCCTCCCACAGGGACTGGGAAGCCCTGTTCCCTGTTCGGTTTTGCATGTCCAGATGCACCGTGCATGGAGTGGTATCTGATCCATGCCACAAATATTTACTGAGCCCCTGCTGTGGGTCAGGTCTGTGGCTGCAGATAGAGCTTTTGCTGGGAACAAAAGGGCATATAGTCCCTGCTCTCAGTGGCCTGTTCTCTCTCTCTCTCTCTCTCTCTCTCTCTCTCTCTCTCTCTCTCTCTCTCTCTCTCTCTCTCTCTCTCCTCACACATGTATGTATGTGTGTAGATATAAGAGTCTACCTGGTACTGGCCATCATTCTTGAGAAACCATTTGCCTTGTTTTATAGGCCGAGTCTCTCACTGAGTCCTGAGGTTTACTAATTAGGCTAGGATGCTGAGGCATCCAAACAGTCCCAGGGATCCACCTGTCTCTGCCTCCTCAGAGCTGGGATGAGCATGCCACCACACTCGCCTGGATGTTTTGACATGTGTTCTGTGGGTCCATCTCGAGTCCTCCTGCTGAAAGGCAAGCACTTTCCAGACCCCATCCTCTCCAGCCTAGAGACTTCCTCATGGCGACATCTTAAAGTTAGGCTCAGTGGCCCCTTTCCCCACCTGGCCAGCTTTCCAGATTTTTGCCTGTTGCTTGGCAGAGTGCAACCTGGGATGTATGTGACAGGAGCATGGCAGCCATTAACCCCATGGGTTCGGAGATGGGGAGGGGTGGTGGCGCGGGGGCGGGCTAGGATGAAGGACAGGGAGACCAGGAGGGAGTGTGAGAGAGTACAAGCCCTTTGGCAGGGTGCACAGCCCCTGTAGTGAGAAAAAAATGGAGGCAGAAAAGGCCTTTGAGGTAATTGAGTTGGTGGCTTTCATGTTCATCATGCAAATACTGGGCTGAGGGCCAGCTCTGCTAGTGAGGGCGTGAACCCTGCCCTGCCCCAGCATGCAGGGTGTCATTCGCTCAAGTCCCTTCCTATCTCATCTTTCTTTGTTCGCAGATCTCAATTATGCGTATCATCCTGGCAAAGGAGAGGGCTTTGAGCACAAAGGTCATGATACGGAGGCGCCTCGGTGCAGTGAGGACTTGATTGCCCCGCAGCTCTAGCCAAAAGCTCCCTGGGTCTCTGGGCTCAGCAGGGTTGGGGTGCGAAGAATTATCTACCTGGGTTCCAGGTACCATCTGGGTCTCTGTGCTGCAATTATAGTCACGTGCTCAGCCCTGGAGGGTAAAGGGGGTGGCTGTTGCCACAGGGAGTACAGGTTTCACCCGAGCTGGTTCAGAGGCTAGCCGGTCCCTTGATGAACTAGCTCCCCGCACCACAGAGGGTTATTTTTAGGAGCTGGCTTCCGGATGCAGGCAGGCTTGCTGACTTTTGCATCAGGCGCTCAAGGGCCTCCACAGCTTCTCAGTCTGTCACTTCCCAAGCCCACTGCCCTAGTTCTGCCTGTCATCGTCCTTTTGTTCTGCCTGCCTTGTCATCTGCACTGGCATGTTTCCTTTGAAACAGGACAGGCAAGGTCTCAACCAATATAATCCGGGAAGCGGCTTCCTACATCGGTTTCTGAGGACTGTTACCGTGCAGTACCACAGCTTCCACTATTGCTTGAGTCAGACACGGGGTTCTGGGAGCTGGAAGGCTGGGAATCCAAGGTCACGGCATCTGTGGAGCTGTGTTTTCTGCAAGGGCTGCAGGGAAGAACTGGTTGCATCCCTTTCTCCTGGTGGTCGTTGGTGTTCCTGGGCTTGAAGCTCCTACCTCTTGCTGTCTCCTGGCTGTTTCTTCTCCAGGATGACTGTCATGGGAGTCTCCTCTCTCTATAGAACATTATGGGGCTGGAGAGATGGCTCAGAAGTTAGATCACTTGGTACTCTTCTAGAGGACCTAAGTTTGGTTCCCAGTACCTACATATAGTGCCTTATAAACATTTGAAACTCACAGGTACCCACCCACACTCATATGTGCACACACACACACAGATACTTGATGCACATAATATAATTAAAAACAAGATACACACACACACACACATCAGTAAGCATATTAGATTAAGGGTCTCACCCCACTCAAGTATTAAGTCATCTTTTTTTTTTTTTTTTTTTTTAACGTTAGGCTGGGCTCAAACTGGTGATCCTCCTGCCTCAGCTTCCTGTGAGATGGGATTATAAGTGGTGGCTTGAGTCCTATAAGAAAGCAGGCTGAGCAAGCCATGTAAGCACCACCCCTCTATGTTCTCTGCTTCAGCTCCTGCCTCCAGGTTCTGCCCAGTTTGAGTTCCTGTCCTGACAGCCTTCAGTGATGAATAATGATGTGGAGCTGTAAGCAAAATAAACCCCCTTCTCCCCAAGTTACTTTTGGTCATGATGTTTCATCACAGCAATGGTAACCCTAATATAGAAAGTAAGGAGGCTGGAGAGATAGCTCAGAGGTTAAGAGCACTGACTGCTCTTCCAAAGGTCCTGAGTTCAATTCTCAGCAACCACACGGTGGCTCACATAAAATAAAATAAATAATATACATAGAATAAATAAATAAATCTTTAAATAAAGAAAGAAGGTGAGGGTGAATGGTGCAGCATTTATGTGAATGTCAGAGAATCACTTACAGGAGTCTTATTTTCTTCTTCTACCATGTGGCCCAGTGTTCAAACTCAGGTCATCAGACTTGGCAACAAGTGCCTTCACCCACTGAGCCATCTCACTGACCCCAACAAATGCTTTTTAAATTGAATGGCTTTTGGGGAGCAGTAGAACATGAACCTTATTTAAAAAGAATGGATTTGGTTTTTCTTGTTTCTAATGCTGACTAAATTACTTATGTTTCTCCACTTAAAAAAAAAAAATCGGGGCTGGAGAGATGGCTCAGTGGTTAAGAGTACCGACTGCTCTTCCGAAGGTCCTGAGTTCAAATCCCAGCAACCACATGGTGGCTCACAACCATCTGTAATGAGATTTGACACCCTCTTCTGGTACATCTGAAGACAGCTACAGTGTACTTAGATATAATAATAAATAAATCTTTAAAAAAAAAATCACTTCAGATCTTTGTGTATGAAACCCATGTATGGTTCTGTAGGCTGAGAGATGAGCTCAGGAGAGACACCGGGGCTGGCTGGGGTCTCAGGTGGTAGATAGTTGTCTACCTGGGATGTCACCTCTGAAGATGCAGGTAGAACATGGGTGCCATCTTGCATGACAGGGTTCACATAGCTTTCAAGTTAGCACCTGTCATTGGCAGAAAACCTTGGTCCCCTCCTACTTAAGCTTCCTCCGGGCTCGGGGTGTGCCCATGTCACAACAGCCAGCTGCTCCTGTGAACATCCCACCCAAGGAGAGTAAGCTGAAAGAAGTGATATCCTTCATGACCTGGTATTAGCTTACCCACCATCAGTTACCATGTTCTATTTGCCAGAAGCCTGTCACTGAGCCTGGTGCGCAGTTAGGGGGAGAGCTATCAGACTCTGCCTTTTTGAAGAAGTGATAAAGAAACGACACAGGGGTATGGGTTTGGGTCAGTGGTATAGCCTTGTCCTACCATGCAGAAGGCTCTGGGTCCATCCCTAGCATTGAAAACAAAGCAACAAAGGCTAGCATCTTGGGAAGCACTTTCTGTATGCATGGTACATAGCCGCTTTTCTGTTGCCATGTTAAAACACCATGACCAGAAGCAGTGTAAGGAAGAGAGTTTCTTTTGGCTTATGGTTCCATGGGCAGAGCCATGGGCAACAAGCAGTGGGCGTGGGGGCAGGGACAGGAAGTTGGTGGCTCACACCTGGAGTCACAAGCTGGAAGCAGAGAGTAAAAACTGGAAGTAGGCAAGACACCCCTCTTAAATCTTCCCACAGAGTGACACCAACTGGAGACCACACGTTCAAAGGCTCAAGACGAGGAGCACTTCTCATTCAAGCCATCGTACAGTGTTAGTGTGATTGATCTCACTGCTTCTCCCAACACCTGGGAAATGGGCTCTCTTCTCCACCCCCACCCCCGTAGGTTGTCCACTTCTTCAGGATCTTATGTAGCTCAGACTGGGCTCATCATGTACCCAGGAATGTCCTTGAACTTCTAGTCTCTCTTCGTCTACCTCTTTCATGGGTTTGTAGCTGTGAGCCACCATACCTGTTTACCTGTTTCCGTGTAGTGTTGGGGATCAAACCCAGAGTGTCATTCATGCCAGGCAAACACTACCAACCGAGCAACCTCCCCAGCTGGTTGGGTGTTTTCCTAAGCGTCTCTCATGTATGTTCTGATTTATGTTTGGGGAAGGTGTGGATCAATCAAGGCTTCCCTAGCCTCTAGCTTTGTCTGGGGGCGGGGGGAGGCCTCCCTGGAACTCTACTCTGTGTATGAGCAGACAGAAGGGCTTAGGACCATTCTGAGGGGGACAGGAAGAAAGTGACCCTTAATTCCCCTTTAATAACATGTGTCAGTGGGTAATGTTTTCAGGGTGTCAGTATATCTGCGGCTTGGGGCAGCAGGTTGCTATCATTTTAGAGCAATAAACAAAAGACTGCTTTTAATTACTTCTGTGAAATTGCCTGACCCATGCATGATTAAATATTCATTATGTAGAACAAGGAGTTTTCTTTGTATATAGATCCATATTAAATTTAGCTGGCAACCCGCTGACCGAACAGCACAAATAAATTTCTGGTAACGAACGGGCTATGGTTTGTCTTGACTGTTCATCTCTTCTCTCTCTCTCTCTCTCTCTCTCTCTCTCTCTCTCGCTCTCTCTCTCTCTCTCTCTCCATCCTTGTTGTTGTTTTGACTTAGCTGTCTCTAGGTCTTTTAAAAATGTCTTTGTAAAATTAGATTTGGGGGCTGGTGAGATGGCTCAGTGGGTAAGAACACCCGACTGCTCTTCCGAAGGTCCGGAGTTCAAATCCCAGCAACCACATGGTGGCTCATAACCATCGGTAACAAGATCTGACGCCCTCTTCTGGAGTGTCTGAAGACAGCTACAGTGTACTTACATATAATAAATAAATAAATCTTTTAAAAAAATTAGATTTATTTACTATATGTGTGTGTGCCCGTGCACATGTGTGTGTGTGTGTGTGCGCATGTTTGTGCATGCTTATGGATACATATAGACCATGGCGTGCATGTGGAGGTCAGAGGACAACTCTGTAGTCAGGTCTCTCCTTGCACCCATGTGGATCCCAGGGATCACACTTATAGGATCAGGCTTGGTAGCGATTGTCTCTTTACCTATGCAGCCGTCTCACTGGACCTAGGTCACATTGAACAACCAAAAACCTATTTTATTAAGTGTTTCACATTTATTTATTGTGTCTGTTGTGGGGGAAGGCAAGTATGGGATGCATGTGAGGATCAGGACATCAGGGAATCTTTTCTCACCTTCTATTGTGTGGTTTGTGGGGCTTGAACCCAGGCCGTCCGCCTTGACAGCAAGCGCCTGTCTGAGCCATCTTGCCAGCCTGTTACTTCAGATTTTTTATTTTTTTGGAAATTGAGACGAATCAGAACTCCTGTGATATACAGCCGAGTACCTTAACATGTATAACCCAGCGGCTCCCAGTGCACTCCCGGCAATGAGCAGTCACATTTTCTGTGCAGTTTTACACCCTTTATCCCAATAGAATGCTCCGTCCCCACCAGCTAGTCACTCCCCACCTCTTCCCCCTACCAGCTTCTGGTTGTCATTTCCCTGCTTTCTAACTTGGGGTTCCTGAATATTTATTTCTATGAAGGAACTACATGTGTCTGGCTTACCCTGCTTAGCATCCTGTTTCTGATGTTTATTTACATTGTAGCACATGACACTATTTTCTTTTGTTTGATGGAATGCTACTCAGTTGAATGGGTATACCAAAGTTTGTTTATCCGCTCCCTGACTTACGGACCTTAAAGTTTTTAAAGTCTCAACTATGATGGAAGGTGTCATCACGAACAACCATTTAGTAGTTGCTATGTGGACATATGTTCTCATCTTTGGGGGTAAATAGCCTTCAGAAGGTCATGTGATAGTTCTATATTTAACTTTCTGACAAACTGTTGTCTTGCCATCATGACATTCTTGTCTACATGGAAAGGAGTGGTGGGGTTTAGGGCTGGTCAAGAGGGTCCTCAGCCAGCAAAGAGATGTCACTGAGGAAGGGAGACAGGCTTCACTGAGAGCAGAGGGACCCAGGGCCAGTGGAAGGCAGAACTGGTCTTTCATTTCAGAGCAGAACAGGGATGTTGCAGATGTTAGTGTGCCATTTGTTACTCTCTGAGTTCATCTCATGGTTGTTCATTTAGGAGACCTTGCAGAAAACGAGTATTAAATCAATATAGTATGCGAGCTTCCTCTGCCCCTTTCCTTCCTCCCTCATCCCATTTCCTTTACCTGGTTATTCATTGGTGAGCACGCAGCATCTGAGGCTGCTGGACCAGACCAGGCATGCTACTTCATAGCCTGGCTGGGGCCGAGGGACAGTCTGTTCTCTGGGGTTAGCCTCCTCTTCCCTCCAAGGTGAGATGGTTGTGAGTGCGCTTTGTGCACCACACAGGAATAATTTTGTAATAATCACAATTGTAAACCAAGTTACTTGTTGCTTTTTTTTAAAAGGCACAGATTGGAGGAGTCCTAGTTGTGGGAAATACTGGGGCTGGGACACACACACACACACACACACACACACACACACACTACAGAACAGGGATGGATGTGACCTGCTGCTGTGAACTCCACTGCAGCCCAGACTCTAGTGACTCTTGTCTACTTGGACTTCTGTCTAAAAGGCCTTTGAGACCCTGCTGTCCTACATCCTTGTTTTACAAGGGAGAAAGCTAAGGTTCAGAAGGGAGTTATCCAGACCCGGCAAACACCCCTGGGGGCTTGTTTTTTCAACTCTTCCGGTGACTTAATGAGGACCAAAGGCCTGCAGAGGGCAGCACAAGGCCGGGGCAGCACAAGGCCAGCGCTTCACCGGCTTCACTGCTCAAGGCTTGGAAACCAGAGCCTTCCCAGGCCTAGGTACTGTTGGCTTCAGGAAGGAGCTCAGGATGATCTGTGGGATGGAGACACTGGGAAAATGGGGGGATCTTGAACTTCATGGTCTCCTAGCCTCTGTAGACCAGCCAGCCTCTTTCCTCAGCCCCAGGACTGCTGCTAAAATCTCCTTCTTCAAAGCCAAGTGTGACTTAAATGAGATGGAATTCTTATGTCCCCTTTGACTAACACAGGGGCAAGCTGCTGAGAGGCGGGTGTTTCCCCAATTTACAGAAAGGTAATGGAAAGCCAGCCAGGTCAAGCGACACGGTCCAAGTTCTGCAGAAAAGATGGGACATATTAGCTAAAGTCTACCTGAAGGCCTCTGAAGATGCCCAGCTATGTGGACAGGGATGTGGCTCGTCAGGTAGAGTGCTTGCTTAGCATGCACGAAGTCCTGGGTTCAGTTCTCAGCGACACATAATCAGGGGTGTGGTGATACACTCCCCTGTAATCCCTCCACTTGAAAGAAGGAAGCAAGGCAGACCTTGTTTGCTACCCATCCAGTTGGAGGCTAGTCGGGGATACATGAGATCCTGGCTCAAAATAAGTAAGTGGATAAATGAACGAATGAATAAGCAGCCTGCAAAGGAGCGGACCCTGGTTGCCATAGCACCCCATAGAATGGAGAATTGATTAACCTGATGGTGAGAGGCAGAGAGCCTGAGGCAGCTCAGGGGCTTCAGCTGTAGTTGCTCCTGTTGCCTGCCTAAGGGAGTCCAGGCCTTAGTGGCCAGATCTCGGTATCTCTCTCAGGCCAAAGACTCAGGTTCCAGGGGGAGGGTGTGGGGCTACGGTGGAGTAAGGATGGGCCTATTGGATCCCTCAGCGATGTGGGGACTCTAGTACAGATGTGGGGAATCCTTCGAGGTCCTGCCCTGACCGTACTCCACACCCCTACAGGAAGTGCCCTCGGGTAGCTGCAGGCTTCTCCCAACTCGGGAGCCAGCCAGCCGAGTGAAGGTACTATTTGCATTTTAATAAAGAATGCAAGAGACCAAAGGCCTCTAGGGCCTCAAGCGCTGATCATCACCCCTCCCCGCAAATGGCAGAAAGCCAGGCGCTGAAGCTGATGGGACACCCGGCCTCTGGCGCCCCTGCTGGTCCCTCGGATCGCCACATCACCCGACGGTGCTTCAGGCTTCTGAAGTTCACCTGTTTGGATCCTGCATTTCCCCCAGCTCCTTTCCAGGTCCCTCTCCAAGGACTTGGTAATATGTTGTCTAGACGCCGCCGCCGTTGTTTCCCCTCCATTAATCCATTTTAATTGGAAAGTTATCGTAATGCAAACTCTCTTCGGTATTATTTGCGGCTCCGTGTTATTAGAACTTCCCCAACTCGCTTTCCCACCAAATTAAACTTGCAACGGAAGCGGAGAGATCAGCTGCTCACATTAAATCAAGCGCGGGTCGTTAAGTGGGACTGGGGACCGCTTCCTCAGCTGGGTGGGGCACTGGTGCCCTGGGCACTGACAGTGAGGCTCTGTCTATAGGCTGGGGATTGGGCCTCTGGGTTCTGTTCTCTTGATGCGGCTCAGTTGGTACAGCGATTGCCTAGCATGCACAAAGACTTAGGTTTCCATCCCCAGCACCACATAAACCAGGCCTGGCAGCACTCGCCTGTAATCCCAGGTGGAGGCAGGAGGCTCAAGCAGGAGGTTCAAGCCATCCTCACGTATATAGAAGAGACAAAACATTAAAAACCAGAGCTGGTTCTGTGTCCTGCTGCAACCCCTGTTCACACATTTGTGAGTCTGACTGCGGATTTCTGCTGGCAGATGTTCCCCTGATAGTGCCAGTCACCAGCTGCAGCTCTCGCCCTTTCCCTTTGATAGCTAGCACAGGTGGAGGGTATGACACCCTGCAGAAAGCTGCCAGAGAGGATGGGGTTCTCCAGGGGGCACCCCACCTCAGATATCTGGGGGATTGAGTCACTGGGGGCATTGGGCAAGGGGGCCACATTTTCCCACCAGACTTCTGGTTGTCTCTACTGGCTGGCACATTTAAGAGCTACTTGCAGATCCTGTTTGTCCTCTAGGATGGTGATGAGCCAGCCTGGATGATCTGCTTTATTAGATAGCTTAAAATGCTGAGGCCATCTTTCTACAGGTGACCTGAAGAAGGATGGAAGCTGGGACTGAATTCCTCACTTTCTATTACCTATGCTGAATGAAGGCTGTTGACCTTCTAGAAGTGGGGGGAAGGGGGTGGGGAAGGGGGGAAGGGGGGATGAAAGAAAACCCAGATTTAGGAGGAGCTAGCATTGGGGAGGTGTTAAGTTTTGTTGTTGTTGCTGCTGTTGTTGCTGTTGCTGCTGCTGCCGCTACTGTGATAAAACTGTGGCCAAAAACAACTTGGGAAGAAAAGGGCTTCTTCCAGCTTACAGCTGTCAGTCTGTCATGAAGGGAAGCCAGGGGGACTTGGAGGCAGGGACTGATGCAGAGACCATGGGGGATCGCTGCGGACTGGTTTATTTGCTGTATTTTTTATTTTTTATTTTCCAAGACAGGGTTTCTCTGTGTAGCCCCGGCTGTCCTAGAACTCACTCTGTAGATCAGGCTGGCCTCGAACTCAGAAATCCACCTGCCTCTGCCTCCCGAGGGCTGGGATTAAAGGCATGCGCCACCACTGCCTGGCTATTTTCTATATCTTGCTAAGCCTGCTTTCTTATCGGACCCAGAACCACTGCCCAGGTGTGGCACCACCTACAATGGGCTGGGCCCTCCCATATCAAACATCAATCAAGTAAATGCCCCACATATTTGCCTATGGGACAGTCTGATGGAGGTAATTCATCAGTTGAGAGTCTCTCTTCCCAGGTATATGTAGGTTTCGGTCAGGTTGACAAAAATTGACTATGATGGTAGGCATGGTCGCCTAGCCATCTTAAGACTCTAGTTGGATCCCTGTCACCTTTACTTCAAAATATTTTATTTATTTTTTTTAAAAGAGTGTGTGTGTGTGTGTGTGTGTGTGTGTGTGTGCTTGAGGGTATTAGATCGCTGAAGTTGTAGTTATACATAGATTGTAAACTGCCTAATGTGGTAACTGAACCCTGCACAAGAGCTCTGTGTACTCTCAACTGCTGAGCTACCTGGTCAGTCTCCAGGTAGGGAGGAGGAGGGAGGGGATTTATGTGACACTCTGCTGACTTAAGCTCTTACAGCATGCCTAATTAATGCTCAGCCCACAGCACTCACTGATAGGCTTATCTCTGGTTTAAAGATGAGGAATTCAAGGCTCCTCCTAGCACCATCAGCCCCTAATGCTGTCCTGTGGATGTCCCCAGGGCGCTGCCAGCTCAGTCTTTCATCTTGCAGAGAAAAACAGCCCAAAGAGAGAAGGGTCCTTTGGAGGTACACGGTGTCCTTAGCTGCACTAGGGCCAGGCCCTGGGCTGCCTGTTCCCAGGCCTCTCTGCGTTCCCCAACAACAGTGCTTCTGGGCTGCAATGGCCACAGGGCTCATTATAGATGCTACAAATTGAAAGAAATAGCTGCTCAGTTACAAATTAATAACAGATTTGTTTGTCATTAAGGCAGCACTATTTAATAAAATTAGTTCAGTGGAGCATAATTACTTTCATATAAAATTCCCCCTTAAAAATTACTTTGATAAATCCAAGCCTATTAGGTGGGTGTAGAGACTGGGGGGGTGTGTGGCTCTGAGCTTTGGTTGGGTCCCTGCTGGGACACCCCTAGGTCAGGATTCCAGCTCCTGAAGCATTTGATTTACAGGCTTGACCACTAGAAGGCCCTGTGGGTAGCAGGAAGCCTAGTTTCTACAGAAAGAAGTATAGTCTTGTACTCTGTGGCTGGACTCAGAATCAGGTTCACCCTGCTAGGCTGTCCCAGCCTCTGGTGCGAACACTCTCAGAGCAGGGTTATGTGGGGGGCGTGGGGGTGGGGGTGTACATGCTTGTGTGTGCGAGTACATGCATATGTGCTTGTGTATGTTGACATTCATGCCTTTGTTGATAGCGGTCCACCTTACCTTTGGAGATAGATTCTCTCATTGAGCCAGGCTAATGCATCCCAAGGATCTTCTTGTCCCTGCCTCCCCAGGACTGGGATTACAGGCAAGCACCACCATGGCTGACCTTTAATTGTATGGTTTCTGGGGATGTAAACTCAGGACTTCATGTTTTGGGGACAAGTACGTTGATGACTAAGCCACCTCCCCAGCCCTCAATTATTTGAGGCAGAGTCTTTCTGGATGGCCCAGTTGACTTTGACATCATAACCTTCCCGCTTCTGCTTCCTGACTGCTGGAATTACAGGCACGTTCCACCATGCCCAGCTCTCCAGGGCACATCTTAATCTCCCTGCTCAAAGTCCTGCATCTCTAGCCTGTGGTAATTTGGTGAAAGCAGTAACCAAATGGGAAGGGGTGGTGTTAGGCAGATGGTAGGCTCGAGTTAGCCTCAGACCAGCCGCTTGCTCTCCAGCCAGTATTCCTGCTTCCCAGTGACTTCCTCACACAGTGGGAGGTGTTTCCTCTTAGGTAGCAGTGAGGCTTCTAGGCCATTGCAAGCGCCACGGAGACCTTGCTTCCATAGTGTCTGACCGCACCACAGCCTGTGGCTTTCTGCCTCAGTCTTCCCCATGCTTCTGGGACCCAGCCCTGGCTGAAACCTCCTTGTTCCTCTCTGCTCAATGACTTGGTTTAAAGATCCATCCACTTTCCCTCTCCTGAACCAGCCTTCCCTGGCGGTTCTGCAGCTAGGAGGTAGACATGGAGAGTTCACCCCAAACAGGGGTGGGTAGAATCATGCTCTAGGGGGCTTATTTATAAATTAAAAAATTGGTGTGCGTGTGTGTGTGTGTGTGTGTGTGTGTGTGTGTGTGTGTGTGTGTATGCTCAAGCAGGTCAAAGGGCAACTTCTGAGACTTGGTGCCAAGCACCCTGCTAGTCCTATTTTTCTGTTTGTTTTGTTTTGTTTGTTTTTACAGCCCGACTCTGGCTTTGAGGTGTAGCTTCTTTCCTCTGCTCTTCTGTGCAAAGCCTTCCTAGAAATGGAAGACATCTGCATAGAGTGATCTGCAGGTCCAGGCTCCTCATTTGCAGATGGGGAAGCCAAGGCACGAAGTCTCAGAGTTGGCCACATCAGGGCCGGACTCTCCCTCTCTTCATCTCCAGGCTGGAGGCTGCCCTGCCCCCAACTCCCAGCCTATGCTTGCCTGGGGTTCTGCTTTGCTGGTCTTCTGGCCTCTCCAGCCTGTCCGTCATTTCCTGAACAGCATTCTGTTACTAGGCTCCTGGATTTTGGCCCCGAGGATGTGGTTAAGGGGAGTTATTCAAGCAGAAATGTGCAGGTTGGACCCATAAATCTTTCCCGGACAACTTTCAGGCATATGATCCTCAAATGGCCCCACAGGAAACCAACAGAAGCAAAGTCTGCTGAGTTGGGTATAGTGCTGCAGGACGTCAGAGACCACATCAGTGTGGGCACTGGGTATGGCCTGCAAGGTGTACAGCCTGCACAGTGTACTTTACTGGCTTCACAGTGTCCAGCCTGCACGGTGTCCAGCCTGCACGGTGTCCAGCCTGCACAGTGTCCAGCCTGCACGGTGTACTGGCTTCACGGTGTACAGCCTGCACAGTGTACTGGCTTCATGGTGTACAGCCTGCACAGTGTACTGGCTGCACAGTGTACAGCCTGCATGGTGTACAGACTGCATGGTATACAGCCTGCACAGCTGTGTCCTGTGCCCTGTGTGCATTTGGGGGTCTGGGTATAAGCAGGAGTGTAAGCGAAGGATCCAGCTTAAACTGCAGGAAGGTTGCCTGAGAGACAGAAGGAGGCAGGGTGGTCATTTAGGCTTGTCTCGGAGAACACCTAGGGTCTGCAGGTTTTCTCATCGGCCCCTTTTCCTCGTGTGTAAAGTAGTGAAGGCAACCTGACCTTCAGCAGTCTGTGATGAGCAGAGACAGGCCTCTGAGTCTGGAGTTAGCTAGCACCAAGTCCAGCCCACAAGTGGACATCAAAACTCAAGGTGGGGGTTGGGATAAGGGCCTTGGGCTTCACCACCCTCTGACCCACTTCAACCGGAAGTCCTTGGCTGATAGCCTGCTAGGGAAAGATCCCCTTTCTAAATGTCATTCCAATGACTGCTAGGGAGCCAGGGTTTCAAGTTCTGTGGTAGCCCTGCGGCTCCTCCTACCCTGAAGAGGAGGGGGAGATCTTCATTTTTGCCCCTCAGTTCCCCTGATCTCCTCATTCCCAGACTACCAGGGTGGCCCTCCTGGAGGCCTCCTGGTCACCCAGACAGAGGGCTCAGGAAGGGGGCTGGGGCACTGTGCCTTAGCCCCCTTTGGGTCCCCTGGTTCCTCTAAAGCCCCTTCTGAAGGGGACCTCGGAGCTCTAATGAGTTGAGGGCCTTTAAAGCAGCCCAGGCAAACCAATTAGGTTTGCTTAAAAATATTGTATTCATTAGCATGAAAATAAAGCTGAACTTTTTAGAGATAATTGCATCTTTTAAAATGCGGTAGTCTTTGTCTGGGCTTGTCTCATAAATATGCATGCTGCATAATTCTTTTGGAACCGTGGTCGCAATCATGAGTGACACACAAATGCACCCAGGGTGTTAATATTCTGACAAGAGTGGAGCCTCTTGGGCAGGCAGTGCCACTGGCGGGGCCTCTGGAGGCGTCCCTGTGGTCCCCAGCTGCAGTCTGTGCCATTCTCATGGACAGAGCGCAGTCCAGGGTCCCCATAGCAGGCATCATCTCTAGTTCTCAAAGGCTCCCTTTTGTGCGACTGCCCCATGGAAAATTCTAGGGCTCTCCTCAAAAGGCAGGCAAGAGGGGAATCAAAGGTTGAGCTCAATTTACAGCCCAGGAATTGAAGCCTGGGGGGTGGGGAAGAGTTGGGGGAGCAGCGGAGGTTGCCAAGGTCACCGGTCAGGAATGGGACCAAGGTGAATTTTGTCTATGCCCACTGATGCTCTTTATCCTTGTAGGGCTAGGGCCCCCATTCTCATGTAGTGGAGAAGGGGTATTTTCCATATTGGATAGTCTGGGTGCCTGGGGGGAGGGGCCAGCATGTCTTGCCCCATTCACTCCTGTGTTCCCAGTTGCCAACCCCTTACATTGGTTTCTTCTGAGAAACATCTCGGCTGCTGTGGGTTCCTGTCCTGCTGGACAATTTTTTATTTTGTGGGGTGGGGAGGCTTGTGTGTGTCTTAGCATGGGCCTGGAGGTCAGAGGGCAACCCACAGAAATTGGGTCTCTCCTCCCATCAAGGGTGTTCTCAGCTGCAAGTTCAGTTGCCTTTTGGGCTTCTCTCTCTGTCTCCACTGCCCCCTACTGCTCTAAGATCAATACTGGCCTCTCAGCCCAGTGCCCAGGCAAACCATGAGTGCAGGGAAGTGTCTCAAAGCTCTTACTGCAAGTCCTGATCCTCCCTCCTCACCCCCCCCCCAGAGTGCCCAGGGTGGGGCTGATGCCAGTGAGGGCAGCAGGAGAGGGAAGCTCTTCCTCTGGGACATACTGCCCACTGGAGAAGGCAAACTGGTTACAGAAATGCAGTACAAGAAAGAGGGCTATGTGGGGTTGAGCACCCCTGCTGCGGTGGGGGGCGTAGGGGGGCACTGAGAGACCTGGAGGTGGGGCAGCAGAGTAGCCTGCCTAACCTGGTCTCGATGACCCTTGAGGGCATCTGGCTTTTGCTTTTCTCATGTAGACAGCTGGAAGTTGACTCTCCATCTATTTGTCTGTAGCTACTCTTACCTGCTGATAGAAAATATGTGGCCACCTGTCTCATGTCTCACATAGGCCGGCCTACATTGTCCATTGTCCATTGGTACATTTGGCCCAGTCCATCTATCCATCTGTCTCATGTGCCTTCTTTCAGGATTAACAATTTTAATTGATGATGATTATGAACATACTTTGATATTGAGCAGAGCAACATTAATGCTTTTTTTTGCTATCTATCTATATCTCTATCTATCTATCTATCTATCTATCTATCTATCTATCTATCTATCTACTAACCTACCTACCTACCTACCTATCTAACCTATTGTTGTTATTGTGATAAAACCCTGACTCAAAACAAACTTGGGAAGGAAAGGGTTTATTTAGTTTACAGTCCATTATTGAAGGAAGCCGAGACAGGAACCTGGAGGCAGGAGCTGATGCAGAAGCCATGGAGGGGTGCTGCTTACTGGCTTGCTCTCCATGGCTTGCTCAGCCTGCTTCCTTATAGACCCCAGGGTCAACAGTCCAGGGATGGCACCACCCACAAAGGGCTGGGTCTCCCCATCAACCATCAACCAAGAAAATGCCTTACAGATTTGCCTAAGGGCAGTCTGATGGAGGCATTTCATCAACTGAGGCTCTCTCTTCTTGGGGACTCTAGTTTGTGTCAAGTTGACAAAAAAATGAATTAGCACCCTTTGCTTGTTCATTTCATGAATTTACATTTCAAAATTAGACAGCCTACAAGTTAGAAACTTTTAAAGTTTCATAAAAATATCCCACTGGAATCTGGATAGGAATTTACTTTACTTTTCTATTATAGTGATGAAGCGCCATGACTAAGGCACCTTACTAAAGGAAAGATTTACTTGGGAGTTTATGGTTTCAGAGGGTTAGAATCCATTACCATCAGGGCAGGAAGCATGGTGACAGACAGGCAAGCATGGGGCTGGAGCCTTAGCTGAGGACTCACATTATTTAATCCACAAGCAGGAGAGAAGGAGAGGGAGGGAGGAGGAAGAGGAGGAGGAGGAGGAGAGAGAGAGATAGAGAGAGACAGACAGAGAGAGAGAGAGGTGGAAAGGATATGGGGTTTTGAAACTGCCACCTCAACCTCCCCCTCCCTCACACCCCCTCCCCCCACCGCCCAGTGACACACCTCCTATCCCTTCCCAAATAGTTCCACCAAATGAGGACCAGAGCATTCAAATATATGAGCCTATGGGAGTGTTCTCATTCAAACCACCACAGACTTACATGTATAGATTTAAATGTAACTGAAAGAGTTTCCATGTTTACATATTGAATCTCTCCCTCTTACTTCTTTCTCATATGCAATCACCATTTCATGTTCCCCCTCTTGTCCTGAGACAGGGTTTCTTGTAGCCCAGGATGGCCTCAAACTTACCATATAGCCAAGGATGAGCCTGAACTTCCTTGCCTCTACCTCTGGAGTGATGGGATTATGGGCAGGAGCCACCTGGTTTAGATGATGTTGCAGACTGAGCCCAGGGCTTCATGCCTGCTAGGCAAACACTCTGTCAGGTGAGATATATTTGATAGTCCTGTTCTTTACCTCCGCTATGCCTTTAAAAAGAGTAGGTCCCTGAGCTCCTCCAACATTCATACAAGTTTTGCCTAACCCTACAGGTAACATGGTACAAGTATAGTGACACTACAGAGACATTTCAGACAGACAAGGGCTAGACAAGACCGGCTGGATAGTCCTCAGGGAGAAGCACCAGGCGGGGGAGCACACAGACAGCAGGTACAGAAAATGCTTCTTAGGGTGAAGAGGAGCCACCAGGTTGCAGGTAGGACGTTGCTTTTGCCACAGCACACTTGGGGGTGTGACAGGAGAAGTGGGCAGAAGGAGAGGATGTTGGGAGCTGGAGTGCGCTGGCTGCCTGGAGTGTCACTGGTATTGTACTTGCTCTCATCGCAGGGGATTGAATCCAGAACCCCAGAACCCGATGCACGTTCGGCCAGCACTCTGTGGCTGAGTCTCACCTCTCTCCCTGTGTGGCTGTCTGGAGTCTGGACACTCTTCTTAGGAAGACTGCTAAAGGTCTCAGTGGATGTCATCCACACGGTCATGGTGTCACCTGCATTTGAGGCACGGTCTGTCAAGTTAAGTAGGAAGTTATGTTGTGAAGTCATTGAAGTTTAGACAACAAGCCAGTCCCAAATGCCTCTCTTTGACGACCACCCTGATGGTCTTGTCTAGCCCTTGTCTTATTTAATAGTGAAGGAAAAAGAGACAGGGGCTGGGGGGAGGGCTCAGTCTGGAAAGTGCCTGCCAGGCAGAAGAGGACGTTGGGTGAGGTCTGTAGCACCCTTGGAAAAGCTGGGTGTGGCAGTGTGTGTCTGTAACCCCAGTGCTGGGGCAGGGGAAAGAGGAGGCCCCCTAGAGCTCACTGGCCACACAGCCTAGCAACCAGTGAGCTCCAAGTTCAGTGTGAGACTTGCCTCAAAAAACAAACAAACAAACAAACAAACAAACAAAAAAACAAAAAAAACTCAGGCACCAAGTGCTAGAGAAAGACACCAACATTGAACTTTAGTCTTCACATGTACACATGCATACATGCATACACATGAACATGGGCAAATAGCACCCAGGAGGAAAAAAAGGAGTAGAAATAATTGACCTAGCATATGTTGGGGCTTTTGAAAATACTCAAGTGATTGTATGGTCGTGTCTTATAGTTCATAAACCTTACTGGCCAGGTGTGGTTCCGATTCACAGGTGAGAAGACACCATTCAGAGTTCAGGTGACATGCCACCCTCCCCACCTCTACCCCAGGAGCACCGGTTGCAGGAGCTGGGACTGCGCGGTGACCCCTGGTTTCCACGTCTGAGCAGCCTTCTGCCCCTCTACAGCCGGGTATCTCTATAAAACCGAGCTAGACCCCAGCCTGGGGAGGAGAGGGAAGGCTTGTTCTTGGCCAAGTTTCATTTAATTTTCCATCAGTAGGTGTCAACTGTGAAGTAGTCAGAAATGCTAAAATAACAGCTTAAAAACATAGGCACCAAAATGGAAACGTAATTTTAGCGCACGCCTCACCAGCCCCCCCTGAAGATAAGTGCGGCTTGCGGGGTATCTGTTACAGGCACGTAACACTTAAGGACGGAGCTCACAGGAGTAGCTGGCGATGTGCAATTTAGCAACTTGGGCTGTGAAAGAAGGGAACGGGGAGGGAAAGAGCACCGTGGGCAGAACGCGGGGAAACAAAGGGAGATGGAGGGGGAGAGAAGCTACGGAGCATCCCTGCCTCTACTTGGAGTTTTCGCTAATAGCCTGGGAAATGGCTTGTTAGATAAAAGAAGCTGGCCCGGGAGACATTATCACAGAGACTCCTGTTAGAGGGGAAAGAGGAGGGTGAGGCAGTCACATGTGGAGGCTCTGCTTTGAAGTCTAGGGAGCCCCCTTGCTCCCCTGCAGTGTGTTCAGGCTGGTTGGTCCCCAGGGAGAGAGCAAGCTCTGCTGTCCCTCCTTTGGGACACAGCGAATGATCTGCTTACAGAAAATCTGACACAAGAAATGGCGGATTGGGGTCAAGGCATTCAGTTTTCTGTTATGGGAAGGAGGGGATGGCTATTATCTTGGGGTGCTACAGAGCGAGACGAAGGGTGAGGATGTGGGCTGTGGTCCAGATGTACTGTGTGAATAGGGATAAGCCATTTTGCCTTTCTTGGTCTCAAAGTCTTTACACAGCAATTAGTGAAAGCTTATTTATTCATTTGTGTATGTAATGTTGTGTGTACAGGTGCAGTGTGTGTATGTGTGTGTGTGTGTGTGTTCACCTGTATTTGTACTTCGCTGCCCTTTGCAACAAGGTTAGTCTTTAAAGAGAACACATGTTTTTGTTTGTGTGTTTTATGGTGAATGTGAAAAAGTCAGAGGACAACCTACTGGGGTTGATTCTCTCCTTCTGCCGCGTGGATCCCAGAGACCAAACTCAGGTCACCGGGCATGATGGCGAGCACCTATACCTGCTGGATCATCTTGCTGGCCCCACAGACTTTCTCACTGGGGTATTCTGATTTGTCTAGATTGGCTGACAAGCAAGCCTCAGAGATCCTCCCGTCTCTGCCTCCCTGCGCTGCAATTGCAGGTGTGTGCCACGATGCTGGATTTCTTAAATGGCTTCTTTATTTTTATTTTACACGCATCAGTGTTTTGCCTGCACCTATGCCTATGTGGCAGTGTTGGGTCTCCTAAAACTGGAGTGACAGACAGTTGTAAGCTGCCATGTGGGTGCTGGGAATTGAACCTGGGTCCTCTGAAAGAAGCCAGTGCTCTTGTCTGCTGAGCCATCTCTCCAGCCCCTGGATTTTTTTTTTTTTTTTTTTTCGGTTTTTTGAGGCAGGGCTTCTCTGTGTTGCCCTGGTTGTCCTGGAACTCACTTTGTAGACCAGGCTGGCCTCCAGCTCACAAATCTGCCTGCCTCTGCCTCCCGAGTGCTGGGATTAAAGGCGTGCACCACCACTGCCTGGCTCCCTGGATTTTTTTTTTTTTTAAACATAGGCTTCAATTAGGGTCCTCAAGAGTGTTTGCAAGGCTAACAGGTTTTTTTTTTTTTTTTATATGCATGGATGTTTCATCTGCATGGGTATCAGATGCCTATGGAGGCCATAGGAAGACATCAGATGCCCTAGGACTGGAGTTACAGATGATTGCAAGCTGACAAGTGTATTCTGGGGACTGAGCCTGGGTCCTACGGAAAAGCAGCAAGTGCTCTTAACCACCGAGCTATCTCTCCAGTCCTACTGAAGTTTTAATGAAGGTTTCGAAAGTCCCCTCAGGCTCTGAAACCTACATAGTCTATGAATCAGAGATGCTATTAGAAATTCAACTCTAGCTAGTAACTAACTGGTTTGGGGAATTGTGAAGCTCAGAGGCAGAAGAGCTTCTGCTGTGGCTGGGTCCAGAGGCTCGTGCAGAATTCTTTGGAGGACTTTCTCCCTCCTTGTCCATGACTGGTCTGCTTTCCTCCTCCTGTGCTGGGGTATCTTTTGTGACATTTCCAACAGACTGGCCATTAGGAGCTCAGTCATACCACACCACAAATGAGTCTCTTCAAGAAAACGAAGCTTCAGGCAGCAGCTGAAAGGATTTCAGACCCTGCGGAGCCAGGAGAGGAGGGGTGGTGTCTTCCACAGAGGGTCAGAGTGGTGCCATTCGCCTGGCTGGGACATCTGTGAGGCCCAAGGTGAAAGTGTCAACGGAGGCCACTGCACAGATGTCTAAATCCACTAAAGCAGGACTCAGGAGCAGTCTGACCTGAGAAATAGGCTTATCTGCTCATCTGAACACTCAGATCTGCCAAATAACCTGGAGGGCGGGCCTCAGTGGAGGATCTTCACAACGACTGCCATTTTGTGTCAGGATGCCACAGACCTATGGCCACTGCTCCTCTTCCCACCACAGCTCTGATCCTATCTCTGTAAACACTTTAGTGAAGATGTCCCTGTCCCCAACACAGTCCCATGTATGCAGCTGGCCTCGCTGTAATATGACCTTTAGTATGTTTCACTTGAGAGGAGGCTGAACAAGTCCCAGACTCACAGGAATCCCAGGTTTCTAGGTTCTGGAGGCTTCTGGAGGGAGTCTGGAAGAGGTGTGTGGGCTCTGGTGGGCACACCTCTCTGACTCTATGTCTGGGCTGCTTGCTACAAGAGGAGGGAGAGGGGCTGGTGAGGGAGCATAGTTGGTCAAGTGATTGCTGAACAAGTGTGAGGGCCTGGATTCAGCCCCACAAAGAAGCACGTGCATACCTGCATGTGTATACACACACACACACACACACACACACACACACACACACACACACACAGAGTTGAGGAGGTAGGGGGAGGCTGTGGCCAGAGAAAGGACTAGAGTGGCAGCTGTTTAGAGTCAGGCTACAAAGCAGGGTGATTGGCTTAGTTCTGGGGCAGGACATGGGTGGAGTCATGATCGAGTTGGGTGAGTGGTGGTGAGAAAAGGTGAACTTGGGAGTAGAGTGGGTGATTTCACTGCGGTGATATGCTTGGGCGTCAGTGAAGAGTGCTCTCAAGGCTTGTCCCAACAGGCAAGGGGAGCCTTAGGGGGCCTGGGTGGGCTCTGGCAGGACCACACGGGTCAGGGTGCTCTCTACTCTTGCCCTGTAGCACTCAGCACTGTCTGTCGCTTTGCACTCATTGGAATTTAGTTTTGATGTGAGGGCAGGTCTTTTGGGAACTGAGTACCATCCTTGCCTCAGTCTTGTCCTTTCTGATCCTCCCGGGATTCCTGAGTCCAACAGGACATTATGTAGCCTTGCCATGGCTGGCTTGGCAATGGGTCCCCAAGGCAGGCCTATTCCTCCATCATGGGATTTCCATATGTAAGTCCCATATGTTGGTAGGAAGACAGGATAGATACATGTGACCTGAGTGAGGATGCTGGGGATAGGAGGAAGTGGTCTTTACTGTAACTCTAAGGCATCACTGCCCCTGAGAATTATCTAGAGTGCAGTCATTTTCTCTGTTTTCTTGTGTCCAGGCTGGGCCAGCAGCCACTCTTATACTTATCCCTCAGGCATCTCCCTATTGGCCTTTCCCTCAGGCCACGATTGACTGGGCAGCCTGTTAAATGCTGGAACATTTCATCTGCGATAGAGGCCCATCTCACTCAGAGGGGTAGGAGATGAAGAGGCTCAGGAGTTGAAGGCTTGGTGCCCAGATGGTAGCTTTATTAAGAAGTGATCTAGAGTGGGGAAGGGACTTGCAAGGTGACTGCAGTCAAAAGTCCTTTCTGCCAAGCTTGATGACCTGAGTTCAAATCCTGGGACTCACACGGTAGAAGGAGAGAAGTGACTCCTGTGAGTTGTCATCTTACAGCCACATGTGTGCCGTGGCATGAACACACACACACTCACACACACACACACACACACACACACACACACACACACACACACATAAATGAAAAAGAAACACAACTTAAGAAACAACTAGGATCTGAGATGGCTTATGCTGTGTCTGCTGCTTCATCCCAGGCCAAAGAGAAAGGGACCAACTGATCTTGGACTGACACCTCTGAACCTGTGAGCCCAAACAAATCTTCCCTCCATTCAGTTATTTCTCTCAGCTATGAAACTCTGACCAACTCAAAGTAAGGCCAATCCTTGCCAAAGCAGACAAGATACCCCAGGGATCTAGTGAAGGTGCATATCTGATTCGGGACGCCTGGCCAGGGTCCCAGGAGTCTCCATTTCAGTGAGCTCCTGGGCCACGAATCTGCAACTGGAGAGTCTCATGGGGAATGAGGTGCCAGCTGGGTGCCACCTCTATCCTCTGGGATCATTATATTAGTCAGGGTTCTCTAGAGTCACAGAACGTATGGGTAGTCTCTATATAGTAAGGGAATTTGTTGATGACTTACAATCTGCAGTCCAACTCCCTAACGATGGTCAGCAGCAGCTGTGAATGGAAGTCCAAGGATCTAGCAGTTGCTCAGTCCCACAAGGCAAGCAGGCAAAGAAGAGAGAGCAAATCTTCCTTCTTCCAATGTCCTTATGTAGGTCTCCAGCAGAAGGTGTGGCCCAGATTAAAGGTGTGTGCCACCACACCTGGATCTGAGACTTGCTTGGTCCCAGATGACCTTGAACTCAGAGATCTCCTTGTTTTAGTCTCCTGGGATTCATAGCCACTCTACCTCAAGATCTCCATGCCAAGATCCAGGTCAGAAACTTGTATCTCCCAGCCTCAAGATGAGGATCACTGGTGAGCCCTCCAGTTCTGGATTGTAGTTCATTCCAGATATAGTCAAGTTGACAACCAGGAATAGCCACTACATCCATCTACCCACACCCTTTTAAAGTGACCACTGCCCTGGTTTGCCTGGCACTGTCTTGGTTTTCAAACTGTAAGTCCCACCTCCCAGAAATTCCTTCAGCCTTGGATAAGCCAGAACCATTGGCTCTCTTCTCTCCTTCCCCCTGCTGAGCATCTCCTTCCTCCCCAGGCCCTTCCTCCCTATACCTGCCTCCTGGTCACTCCTCATTCACTAGTGGGTTGCTTTTTTCCCCTGAGACAGGCTCTTCCTGTGAATTCAGGATCTTCCTGCCTCTACCTCTGAAGAGTTAAGAGTCACAGATGTATGCCACCATGCTTACGTCCTTGACACTGCTCCATTTCACATTTACTTTCTTATTTATTTACTTATTTATGGGAGGAGTGGCAAGAGTAAAACACAGTTTCTATGAGGAGGTCTGAGGACAGTTTGGGGGAGTTGGTTCTCTCCTTCTATTATGTGAGTCCTATCCTTGACATCAATCACCCTCCTTTGACCTTATTGGGCTCCCCAAGAGCTGGTGTGTGTGTGTCGGGGGGGGGGTCACGTGGGAGTACTTCAGGACTTCTGATAAACTGGAGCCTTCCTCTCCTAAGGAGTGCCCGTGATCCCCAGGGCACCCTCGGGGGTTGCAATAGCACCAGGCAGCTAGTAGACTCTTGCTTCTTAGCCCTTTGTGCATATCAGGAAAAACTTCAGCTGCAAAGTTGGATTACAGAGGTCTGGGGTGGGCCTGAGAGTCCATGCTCTGAAAGCTTCCGGATGAAATCCTGGGGCTTGGGGGGCAGAGTGAGAGCTTCTTTGTAGAGAGAAGAGCAGGTGGGAACACCCCGGGCTCTGAGAAGGGTATTCCGCTCTAGGGTGATTGTGTGGACAGCCAGCTGGCCCATCAGACTGACTCCAAGATGACAGTGGCCCAGACCACACTTACCCTGCTCTGTGGCTTTCAGAAAGCCCTCCCCGCCCCCACACACTTTGATACACTGTCTCTACAGCTGGCTTCAACGAGCAAAGGATTTCTCTCCAGAGCTGGGCTCTGGTTGTCTTTGCACCTGCTCCAGCAGCTGTTGCCCACGCTCCGTTAATGGCACAAACGAAGTCTCTAATGGTGGGGCGTAAGTCTTGGTTGGCAGTGGGGCTGGGGATGTGGGATGTGCAGACAGATGGGAACTCTGCCAACTGCTGGGATCCAGGCTGCACTGCCAGCCAGCCAGACTGCCAGCCAGCCAGTGGGTCAGCTGGCAGGATAACCAACTTGGAAGGGCTCACCCTCCCAGGCATCTTTGGGACACTCAAAAGATGTGTGGATGGGTTCAGCCTTCTGGAACACCCATCTTGGATGACACAGGAAGACCTGGACATACCAAGGACTTCAAGAATGAGACAGGGTGGGGAAGGCGGTAGACAAAGTGCTTAGTGCACAAGTGTGAGACCTGAGCTCCTATCTTCAGTATCCACATGGAAGGCAGGTGTGGTGGCATCTCTGTAGTCCCAGGGCTGGGAAGAGGCAGGAAAATCTGTTGCCAGTCAGTGTAGCCCAAATAGGGAGCTCCAGGTTTGATGAGAGACCCTGTCTCAAAAAAAAAAAAAAAATAAGGTGGAGAATAATAGAAGACACAGATGCTGACCTCTGGCCTCTACATGTGCTCTTACACACACACACACACACACACACACACACACACATCAGTCGGACTTCTGGTGGATTGGAATATTTCTTCCTCTCACAAAGATTCCGATTGGCTTACACAGTATCTTTAATTTGAGACAGTTGCTCTGACACCAAACATTGTACTCATTCATTCCGGAGTTGTGAGGTAGGTGGGCATAGTGGATTAAACCTTTGACCCCAGCACATGGGAGGCAGAGACAGTCATATCTCTGTGAGTTTGAGATGAGTCTGGTCTACATAGTGAGTTCGAGGCCAGCCAGAGCTGCACAGTGAGACCTTGTCTTGAAAGCAAAACAAAGCTGTGTGTGCACAGATTGCAGGACCTGCCTTTGATAAGAATTCTTGAGGACTGTCAAGGCTTCCGCTTACCAGAGCTTCTGATGTTTAGAATTTCTAGTTTTTAATGATAAACAATATGTTCTAACCCACCAAGCTTACCATGGCTGAGCTGGTATCAGCGTTTGGCAGACGCGCTGAGCCCTTCTGTAGGTCAGGAATGTCATTTGACTGTGCCCTATGGTTGTCACCGATGGAGCCACTGGGTTCTTGTGTTCACAGTTCCCTGATTTCTCTTGTCAGGAGAGTTCCATTTGGATCCACTCTCAGGCATTGTGACTCCACCCCTTGTGCAGAGCTGTGAGGTGGGATTCAGACCCAGCCAATCAGAGTTTCCCCTGGCCAAGGTGGTTGGTTCTGGGATGGTCATATGACCCAAAGAGAGCAAGTCACGTTTTGGAATGAGATCACTCTCTCTCTGAAGGATGGGATGATGGAACGAATAGATATTACAAAAGACAAAACTGTCTGCTTATGGGCTGCTCAATCCATGAGGCTGCATGTCCCAGCACTCATCTGGCCTGGACTACCTGGGGGATTCCTGGAGAGCCACTGGTCTTCAGACCACCATATCAGAAGACCCAATAATCTGGGTTCTGACAACAGCAATTGGTGGCTGCAGGAAGCACATCGAAGTAGATGCGCTCATCAACAGGAAGCAAGGCAGGCAAACGAGCATCATTGCTCTCCCCTCAACCTCAGCCTCATATCTGGGCGCCACCCCCTCTAGGAGTGTCTTTTCTCCCCACTGTCAATCCTTCTCAGAAATGCCCTCATAGACTCACCTGCTCAAAGATGCAACCCTTAGTTGATTCCTGATCCTACCAATCCTACCATTGCAGAGGGTGTAAAACCAGAAGTGACCACTAGAGGACACTGTGTCTGAGAGGTTGGCTGGGCGGTTCCCACCCAAAGTGGGCAGGAGCTGAGCCTGGAGTTAGAAACCAGGCTTGCTCAGGTGTCCAACAGTTTTTTTTTTTTTTTTTTTTTTTTTTTTTATTTCAGTGAGTTTGAGCTGTTTGTGTGCTGTTATGTGCAACTTGAAGAGTCATAGTTGACATAAGAGCAAGTGTCCTTCATATTCCTGCTTGAAACTCAAGAGGGCTTGATCTGTGAAGGAGGTGGCGGCAATTTCAACCAGAAGGCTTTGTACATCTGCTATTAGATGGCTGAATGCTGGTGGGTTTTCCTGCGGAGATGATCTATTGCAGAAAATCTGAAGAGGAAATGGATGGGTCTTAGTCTGTGCCATACAGGGATCTGGGGGGGGGGGGGGGGAGACGAAAGGGACACTGCTGGCAGGA
>NC_034599.1:56767399-56779937 GCF_900095145.1 Mus pahari | reverse complement strand
AGAGAGAGAGAGAGAGAGAGAGAGAGAGAACGAGCTGAAGAGCTGAAGATAAGTCTGGATACAAAATAAAACCAAGCACCAGCCACCAGCACCTACAAACCAGTCACCCTGAAGGAAGCTTCCCTCAAAAGCTGTAGTGCGGTAGGTGGTATCACCCCAAGTGACCCAGGTAGAAGAGAGGGCCACTTCCTGTCACTTCCGGTGTAGAGGGTTGAGTTAATCTCCTGCCCGAGGCTCCACTTCGGCTAGTTTCTACAAGTCCCTGTGTTTATTAATTTATTTATGCAGTTAACCCCCCCTTTCCATCCTCCCTCACGTCTCCAGCAGCCATTCCGATAGGCTTTCTTAGTAACCTGTTCGAACACACTCTTACAAAATGATCCCACCTCTCGTCTTAAATGGCTTATCAATCACAGTCCTGGGTCTGAGTGTTTCTTTCCCCTGTGGCTTTAAGATCCATCAGGTCACCATGTGCATGTTTGACCCCTTCCTTCCCGTTGCCTAGCACACACACTTCAGAACAGGCCTCCCCACCCCTCCCGCCCCGCCCCACCCCACCCCACATCCTCTTCTGTGTTCTGAGCCTCTGAGCTCTGCCATGTCCAACTGCCTCACGCAGGTCAGCTGGAGATCTGAAGCATTCCTGTGGCTTCAGCTTGTAGGCATCACCAAGGTGGCCCAGGAGTCGCTCCTGTGGAAGGGGCTGGCCTACGAGGACAGCCAGACAAGGCTGGCTGTCAGCTGATGACAGCCCACAGAATTGGCCCTTATGGGGTGTGAATTTGAAGCTATAAATTCTGAGTGACTCTCTTAGGTGGCCATGGGTGACTACACAGTCTACAGAGAGGGGTTGTCAGGTTGTACAGTGTTCCTGTACCATTGGTGATTGGGTAGAGTTTGGAGAATTAATATGTGCTTGCACATGTGTAAATGCACATACATATGTATGTATGTGTTCATAAGAGAGCCTCAGTTGACATTAGGTGATGTTCACTTTTATAAAAGATGTATTTATTTTTATTTTACCTGCATGAGCGTTTTGCTTGCATATAGGTATGTATACTGTGTGTGTGCCTGGGGTGCTGGATCCTTTGAAACTGGAGCTACAGATGGTTGTGAGTTGTGCTGGATCCTTTGACACTGGAGCTACAGATGGTTGCGAGTTGCCTGATGTGGGCACTGGGAACTGAACTCTTGTCTTCTGTATGAGCAACAAATACTGTTAACCACTGAGCCACTTCTCAAACCCTGCATGCCGTTTTTTTGAGGCAGGGTCTGTCGCTGCATGGATCCACTTTCAGTTGTCTCCCCTGCCCCCTCCCCCAGAGCTGGGCTTCTGAGGAAGCTCCTGTGTGGTGTGGAGCAAAGTGGACAGCTTCCTAACCCACAACGATCCCTGTTTAGTGAGGTCTGCAAAACAGAGCTGAGCCTTCTCCCTGGCGCCATTTCCCAGGGGCCTCCTGTTTCTCTGAGGCCCCACATGTCTAGACGTTTTTGAACAGTACAAGGCCCTGGTCCATGATGTCCCCAGAGCTTTAGCAGAGTGACAGCACTCATAGACCCAGAAGATGGTTTAGTGGCCTAGCCTCCCCAGGCAGGGACATCCAAAGATTGGGATGTGCTCAGTCTTGCTGGCTGCAGTCGCAGGCAGGAGTGTGTAGTGCCTGTGGTCAGACCTGAGTGGGGCTGAGAGGGCCCAGGCAGAGACCCCAGGGTTGCTCTTGGTCTATACCTACCCCATCCTCAAGGGGTGAATCTAAGTGTTGCCCGGACCTCGCTCCAGAATGATCTGGACAAATCAGCAGGGAAACCTGTAAGTTCAAGACCAGTTTGTTCAAGAGAAATAACTCACCAGCATTCATAAGTGGCTGCGGCCGCCGTGAGGTCACTAAGTCATTAAAACGCATCTCTTGCCTTTTGCCTTCTGTGGCTTCTGGCTGGCTTTAAGCTTCACCACTACGTGTGTGTGTGTGTGTGTGTGTGTGTGTGTGTGTGTGTGTTTCCTTTTTCTCTTTCTGGGGTGTGGGGGCAGGACCCAGGCCCAGGTTCTCCTCTAGCCCAGGCTGGACTCCAACTTAGTATGTAGCCAAGGCTGACCTTGAACTTCTGATCATCCTTTATCTACCGTTTGAATGCTGGGATTACTGCTCTATGCCATCATCCCTAGTTTGATACTGTGCTGGGGACAGACCTGGGGTTTCGTCCATGTTAGGAGAGCATAACTGAGCCACATCCTAGTCAGCCTCCGCTAGATTTCCCCCCTGCCCCCACATGGAGCTAGAAAGATAGGACTGGGTGTCCCAGTGTCTCAGTTATACACGGATTCCTGAGATAAGTTATCTCCTGGTTGGCAATGGCGGGAAACTCCCAAGACAGCTTCAAATTGGTGATACTGGCAGTACCAAGGTCTCCGAATTCATTACCATGTCCCCCTTCAGAGGAGTATTTGAATGAGATGGGGACAATCCTACATTGTTACCAAGGGAAGTAGGGGTGTGTCCTGATTGACAGCACCACAGGCTATCAGCAAAGGTTAGGGCCACAAGTCAAGGAGGAGGAGAAAGAAAAATGTGGTAGACCCCTGTCTTAGTTAGGGTTTTACTGCTGTGAATCGACACCATGACCAAGGCAACTCTTATAAGAACAACATTTCATCGGGGCTGGCTTACAGGTTCAGAGGTTCAGTCCATTATCATTAAGGCTGGAGCATTAAGGCGGTGTCCAGGCAGACACGGTACAGGAGGAGTTGAGAGCTCCACATCTTCATCTGAAGGCCACAGGAGAAGACTGGCTCTCACGTGGTTAGGAGGAGGGTCTCATTGTCCACCCTCACAGTGACAAACTTCTTCCAACAAGGCCACACCTCCTAATAGTGCCACTCACTCCTAATAGTACCACCGTAGCCCCCAAACAAAGACATTGGGAATTAAAGTCCATAGCAAGTGCCTAGTGCGTGGGCCCCAGCAGGTCCACTCACTCGGTCTGAGCCTTCAGGTTCCTGTCTTCAATGTGGGATGCTCTCAGAACTGCCAGCTCAAGCTAGGTCCTGGGGACACAGCTCTGGGCTCAGAGCCACAGCCTTCTTTGTGAGGGCTCACAGGGAGCTCTTCCTGGTTTGGCTCTCAGGCCCACTTAGCCATCTCAGCAGTTGGAGACCCTTGCTTCAGGACCTGCTGCTTCTGGGGTGGATTTGTGGGTTGGGCACAGAAGCAACTTGGCCAGAATGAAGATCTTCTAAAGAGATACCTGTGCCCCCCTCATTTTGGAAATCAGACTATTAAAAAAAATTGGAATTTCTCCAGGAGTCTCACGCCAGGAAAAGGAAAAGGCTGAAGGCTGTTGCCAACCAGAGGGGGACCTTGTCACTAGGAAGAGATTTCACACAGCTCCCACAACTTGTCACACCACCTTGCAGGACAGACCAGAGCCCAGATGATGGGCAACACCATCCCTTGATTAGGACTGCTTAGCTACAAGCACCTCTTGCCTCATTGAAACCTTAGCCTCCTGCCAGGATTGCAAGCTGGACTTGGTGAGAGGGAGGCCACGGGACCACTTTGTTTTCCAGTGTGGCCACACTGAGTCAACCTTTTTTCTCTGCTTTTTACTGTGTCTTTTTTTTTTTTGGCCTATTGAGGAGAGGTGGCCCGAGCCCAGGCTTTTATGGCTGTAGGGGCTAAGGTGTGACAATGACAACTTCAGTGACAGGTCCACCCTGGGTGTGCTGAGTAGTCTTGGGAGAACCTAGTCCCCTCTATTCACTGCCAGCTCCTGCCCCTCCCCAACTTCTCATCCCCTGAAAATTGCATAGGACTCCTAGAGTCGTCCAGTCTGGGAAAGATCTATGTGACCTGTGGCCTGGATTTAGAATGCCACAGGCAAGTGATCCCATGACTGAGAACTCGAATGGACTCTCTTAGGAAGTCTCAGCTTCAGAAGGAGGTGACAACACAGGACCCCGACACTCTGTCTCCAAGCCCCAGCCCCTCTCTGGCCAGCCCTGGGAGTCATCGGAGCTCAAGCCAAACTCTCAGACTGGGAACGAAAATGCAGATTCCCCCCTCCATCTCTCTGCTTCCCCTCCCCAAAAGAGGGAGTCTGTGAGGACAGATGGCCCTGTGTCAGCGTCCCTGTGTGATATTGATGTGAACAGCGAGGGAAGGCGACACGTCTCGTGGCTGTAAAAATAGACACGCATGAAGTCGGCCTCCCCCTCCGGCCAGGCGCTATTCTAAACCCGGCGCTCATGGCTTTGGTATCCAACCACCCGGCAAGGCAGAGCACTGGGCTGGAACTTGACATTTAAAGTTTGAAAGAAATAGAATAAAGCACAGAGATTTCTTTTTTTAAGTTAGTCTGGTTATTTCTGAATGGGACATGCCAACCCAGCACGAGATCAAATTCACAGCATTTCTGAACCGTGGCGTCTGAGACACGGTGGGGGCTATGGGAGCTGTTCTGTCCAGTGTCCTTCTCAACACAGGGACTCCTCCCGTAGATCCCCTGATAGCTGGTTTCTTCTCGGATGCCTTTCTAGATGGAGATCCAGTGGTGGATCTCAAGGGTAGGCAACCCAGGACGCCTCAGATGACTACAGCTAAATGCTTTTGGAGAAATACTGAGCTAGTAGCTATCTCTCCAGAACAATCTTGCACAGATTGTGGGGGTAGGGTCATTTTATATTCTTGAAATTTATAGCTATTGGTTTTTACTGGGCTCCTGCTACGAACTCAGCCTTGCTTGAGAAAAGTTGTGGGAGCTAAAAGAGAGGATGGTTTCAAAAGGCAGCTAACACGCAATCTGGGCAGATAATGAACACGTGTGGCATAATGAGATGGCACACGGAGGCAGGGTATTATCCGGCATTGTGTGATGCAGCCTGTTTCCTCCCTGCTCAAAGTCGGCCGCCATTTTTACCATCCCCACGTTAGTTCAGGACACCTGCATTGTAGAGACCTCTCTGGCTTCCGGGCTCAGAATGACCCTGGCTGTTTCACCTGCCTCTTCATCTCGTCCCCCCCAGGAGTCTCTGGTCTTGCGCAGGAGATGCTTGCAGTCCTATCCCTCTCTATCACATTACGTTCAGTCTGGGATGGGAAGCTTTAACCTCATCACTTAGGCCGGTTGTCTCCAGAAAGCACCAAGGTCCGCATGCTTTTTTTTTTTTTTTTTTGGTTTTGGAGACAAGGTTTCTCCGTGCAGTCCTGGCTGTCCTGGAACTCACTCCATATACCAGGCTGACCTCAAACTCAGAAATCTGCCTGCCTCTGCCCCCCAAGTGCTGGGATTAAAGGCGTGCGCCACCATGGCAGGCTGGTACTCATGCTTTTGTGAAATTTCCTGACTGAGCTATCTTCCCAGTCCTCCCTCTTACTCACATGTCCTCTCTGTCCTGGGAAGGCTTCACCCCATCACCGCCCCCACCCCCCCAGTCTAGAATCCAGAACCCCTTCCCTTTTACCTGCTCTCTGGCTGGCCTTAACCTGTGCTTCCTGATTTTCCCATGGGTCCACGCCCCACCTTTCTCCAAGGTCTGGGCCAGCTTGCCTCCTCTGTGGCCCCGTAGCTAGGGCAAGTGTGCATTTCCTGTTGGCAGCAGTTATTTCCTGACTACCCCAGGGACCCTCACCATGGCTCTGAAGCCTTCCCGCCACCCCACGTGACAGGAAAAATAATGGGTTTGGGTTCAGATCATGACTCTGACATTTATTAGCCACGTTCTCAGGCAAACCACGGGCTCTCGCTGGCCTTTAGTCTCTACACCTGCACTGTGGTTTCCTTGGCCACAGGTAGAGCCAATGATTGCAGCCAGACTTTGCTAAATATAAAATGCCTTCCAGGCATTCACTATTACTATGGTTGTATCTTCTTGGAAAAGAGGAGGAAGTGAGGCTTAGATCTGTTTGATGCCTTCGCAATGCTCAGCACAGGTAGTTGTTAGGTACCTGTGGCTTGTCTAGCCATGTGGATTGCATCGAGGGGTTAAAAGTGAAGGCCTGGTTTCCAGCCAAGTGCGCTCCCACTTGGAAGACATAATGAACACATGTAGGATAATGAGCCTGTGGGATGAGGCAGGGTATCATTAAGTGTGGTGTTGTCTGAGCTTGCCTGGAAGGAGGAGACAGGTTCTGGGTCCGGGATAAGGAGAGCCAGGATGATGGGAAAAGCCTGGAGGCAGAGCAACCTCTCGAGAGGTAAGTGGATGCAGTCCAGCAGGGAGCACCCGCCCCCCCCCCCATCCACTGCTGGTCCCTGCCTCCTGGGGTTGGATGAGGGGGGCTCACTTTCAGTGGATGCTGAAGACTGCTTCCTACCACATCCTAGGGCTCCAAGCTGGAGGCTGACCATAGCCATTTTTCATTTGTAGGGGAGAAAATGGTAGCTTGGGGACTTACTCAAGGTACCTCAACCCAAAAGAGGCAGCAGGGAGATGTCCTCAGCAAGCCAGCGAGGCTGGTAAGGAAAAGGGCTTTCCCAGGGTTTTCTCAGCCAGCCCATGCCTGTGCTCGCCCTGAAACCCCAGTGATCTAAGAGAGGCGGAGAACCGGACCCGTGGGCATCAACTCCCAGTGGGCCAGTGACCTGGCATAGGGTCTGGAATGAAAGGTGGGGTTGGGGTGGGCAAGTAGAGTCAGCTTGGATGAATTAGGATACGAGGGGTCAGGGTGGATGAAGCCGGAGGGTCAGAATCCAAGGTAGTACCTCAGGGGAGGGGCAAAGCTGGGGTCGGCTTGTACAGGTCGGAGCTCGGAGACCCGGGAGACCATAACACAGCAGGAGGAGCTCTTCAACCTTGGGGAAAGCACTGAGGTCCGAGACAGCGTGGGAGACCATGTAAAGAAGTGCCGCGCTTTAAAGTCTTCCCAGTCAAATCCCACGAGGATCTCGGTCACGAGTGGGCTTTCCCTGGTCCCTTTCTCCCAGGGTATTCTTCGTGCCCAACAGCCAGTCAGACATCCTGCGTTCTGTGGTAGGAGAAGGGATGGAGACTCGGAAAGGCTGGGAGTCGTCTTAGGAGGGAAGAGCATTGAAGATGATGGTTATAGCCAGCCCGGTCGGTTTGATTGGATTTAGAGTCACCATGGAACCATACTTCTGGGGGTGTCTAGGAAGGCGTTTTTCAGAAGGGTTTGCTTGAGGAGGGAAGACCTGCCGTGAATGTGGGTGCCACCACCATGGGCTGGGGTCCAAGACTAGATAAAGAAGAGAAGCTAAGGGCTGTTGGTGTGGCTCCATAGTTACGAGCGCTGGATGCTCTTCCAGAGGACCGGGTTCCGTTCTTAGCACCCACACAGTGGCTTACAACTGCCTGTAACTCTCGTTCTTGCGGATCTAGTGCCCTCTCTTGGCCTCTGTGAGTACCAGGCACAGGTGTGGTTCACAGATGAAGGCGAATCACCTACACACAGAAATTACAGTACAAACAATAATATATTTTTTTCCTCCAGAAAGCTAGTTTTATTTCTAGGATGGTGTTATAAACTTTTAGTGGGTGCTGATAGTCACTTGCAACACTCACACAAGATTGGCTGTGTACCACCAGCAGAACAGTCTGGCCTTCAGCAGACCACAGCAGAGGGGTACGCTGGGGTGGCTCTGCCTTACTGCTGGTGCTAGTAACCTCTTGCTTCAGTCTATCTACGGTGCTTTTGCCCTCTAAGTCCTGGATCTTGATACTGTGCAAAGTGGCAGCACAGAGCCAGTGGAGGTTGGGGCTGAATCACAAGGCATAGATGATGTCCCTGCAAACTGGTTGTGTATAAAGATGCTTGCCTTCATTGAGATCCCACAGCATAGCCCGGCCATCCTTGCCTCCAGAAACACAGAGGCATTCATCTGGAGAGACCATCTTTGTCTTTAGATAGCCATGTGGCCAATGTGGTTGGTGTTCAGCTGACTAGTTTGTTCAACCTGACTAGTTTGTCCCATCCATAGGAGGTGATGACAGGGTGGCTGATGTTCTCGGAGAAGTGGATACAAGACATCCATTCTGAACGACTCTCATTCTAGACAGTGTACTTGCAGAAACCCAGAGTATTCCGTAACTGTATGGTCTTGTCTCAGGGTCCAGAGACAATCTGCCAGTCGCCAGGGGAGGAGGCTACATCCTTGGTATGGCCTACAAATTGTCGTGTGGTGGTGACTATTTTGAGATCCAGGAAGCACAGCATTCCATCCCAGGAGCCTGAGAGAGCAAAGTGACCATCCGAGGAGACACCACTAACAAACTGAGAGCAACCTTGCAGAGTCTCAGTTTGAATACTCTGTGCCCAGTTGGTGGCTATTTGGGGAAGCTTAGGAGGCATGGCCTTGCTGGAGGGATCGTGTCACTGGGGGATGGTCTTTGAGGTTTCAAGACCACCTACTTCCTGTTCGCAGCTGTAGATGCGGACTGTCAGCTGCTGTTCTAGATGCCATGTCTGCCTGCTCCCTCTGCTCTGCCATCATCGACCGTTATACCTCTGAAACCACAAGTCCCAACTCAACTCTTTTGTGAATTGCCTTGGTCATGTGCTTTATCAGAGCAACAGAAAGGTAATCAATACACCTAGCGAGAATATTTCCTCTCTGCAGACACGATAGCCTCATAGTTGAGGAGAATGGGCAGAGAAGGTAATGGGCCTCACGCAGAAGGAGCTGGGTCCCAGGAGCCTCTGCCAAAGAGCATGCCACCAACTTCGTCAGCAGCAGGAATACCTGTGTTCTGGCTTCCTCTCACCTCAGCTGTGGGCTCCAAAGGATCTCTATGAAGAGGTCAGATGGATGCCAATCTTGGGCTTTTAAGCCTTCCTGGATGAGAAGCCAGCCCAGGAGCTGCCCACACCAGCAGCCTCAAACTCTGCCTCTAAGCCTGTCCTTCTTTCTCTGGTGTCTGATGGCTGTAGTCTGCCCTACCCATAACTCAGTACCTCTGGAAAGGAAACTTTCAAGGGCTGGGGAGTTAGCTCAGTGGTTAAGTGTTTGTCTCACAAGTGTGAGGACCTAAGCTTGACCCACAGATCTCAAGTACAAATCTGCCACAGTGACCTGTATTTACAATCCCAGTCATAGAGATACAGGAGCAGATACAATTGCCTTCTGGGACTTCAGTAGACATTTGCTAACTACCCTACTTGAAAGGCATTGTTCTGGACAAGAGGTGGAAGATGGCTGAGAAATTGCACCTGAAGGCTGCCCTCTGACTCCACATGCATGTTCGCAAACACTCATGAACATGTACATTTACCTATCCACAACCTCCTCTTTGTAGACGGCCTCCTGGGTGTTGGGACTCTCAGCTTGAAAGCTTTCTCTGGTGGCTGGCAATGAAGAATCTTCTGTCCTCACCCTGCCTTTTCTCCCACTGAGCCACCTTGCTGGCCTTCAGTTGGGTTCTCATGTCAACCTTATTTGACAGGATTCTGACTTCTTCAAATCTGGTTCTGGAGGTGAAGCCACGGCACCACACACAATTCACCTGGTCCTTGTGAGAGATACTGAGGATACCAGGCCTTTGATCCCTTAGCATCTGAAGAAGAGGAGTAGGTAAGAAAAGCCGTGATAGAACCATGAGGGGCTGGCCAAGAGGCTGTGCCTACATGCACTTATATCCCAAGTACTATGCTGCACTGGGCATCATGGACTTGTCTACTCAGATCCAGCATAGTGTTAGCTCTTCCCTGACTCCAGCTGTCCAGCTTCTGCCTTCCACAGTAACTCTGCCTTGTGAGAGCAGTGTCCAGCCAATGGTGGCCCATGTAGTTTATATCAGTATATAGATATATATTTTTACATTGTGTGTGTGTGTGTGTGTGTGTGTGTGTGTATGCAGGCACACATGCCACAGTGTGCATGTGGAGGTGCGAGAACTGGCAGAACCATGAATCCTGAAGCTCAAACTCAGACTGTTAGGTTTGACAGTAGATGCCTTTACCCACTGAGCCATCTCATTGTTGGTTCATTTGTTTGTTTGTTTGTTTGTTTGTTTGTTTTTGATACAGGGTCTCACGTATTTCAGGCTGACCTGGAACTCCCTACATAGCTGAGGATGACTTTGAACTCCTGTTCCTCCTGCCTTCTACCTCTTGAGTCCTGAGGTTTGTCATCATACCTGGGGATTGAACCTAGGACCTCATGCATACTAGGCAAGCACTAGACCTTCTGAGTCTCAACCACAGCCCTGATGACAAGGTTTTATCAGGATGTGGCCACCCTTGGTGGCTTGTACATCGTCTGGAGCTGTTTTGTGCTCAGATGGCTGGAGCTGTGACATCAAAGATGCTAAGTTGGAAGTAGTGACCTGGTCTTTTGCACAAAAAGCTTGCTGGTCCCTGGTTAGAAGATAGGCAGGCAGAGGTCAGGGACTGGCTCTTGTTCACACCTCAATCCCTGGGCAGTCCTTTGCAGAAGAGAAGCTGGACTTCCGTAAATGCTTAATTACGAGGGAAGTGTCCAAGCTGGAGAGAATCAATGAAGAACATCCGGAGGAGACAGTTAAATTACTCAAGAGCAAAAGCAGGTTTCAAGGACTTTAAAAGCCTTCATTTACATACACAGAGTTGATAAGCTAATTACACAACAATCTTGTCCTAACCAGTAAAGTTGCCCCCTAAGGTCTTGTTAGATAACACCTTGTTAACCTGGCTGTCTTGACAATAATCAAAGTTCAATTTTCTGTAATCTGCACTTGACTCTCCCACCTCTCCCATCTCTCTCTAGTCTGAACTAGACTTTAGACAGTCCTGCTGAATTGGAAGGGCCTTGCGGATAGTTGTCCCACACTGTGAGGGTGACCTTTCTCGGAGCAGGGCCTGGCTGAGGGCAGCCCATGTTCACCTGGCAAGCAGTACAGATTCACTACCCAAGAACCACAGATTCTCCAGGACCCAGAAAAAGGATTGTGGCTTGGAAGACATTTAAAACACATTGCTTTCAAAATTAACATTCCTTGCAACTGACCATAACCAATGTGAAAGGATGTTTACTTAAAAATCTACTAGGTAAATGGCATTATGCTGATTGCAACCTGACTCTTAGGGTTATTCATAAATTATATTAAATGAGGGATGTGGTTGCATTTAAAGATGTTTGCCATGGTTTAGGGACAATTCACTGGAAGAACGGGAAGACTTCTTAACCACTGAGCTATCTCTCCAGCCCCTGAAACCCAGGTTGTCAAACTGATGACAAATGGCTGCAGAAGATGACATATATTTTGGAGATCACAAAAGCTCATCTAGATTTAGGGACTTTCTTTAAGAACCAGGACATACCCATGCCTTATTTTTGCATGTTTCACACACACACAGGACATTTTTAATCTATTTGTTTTGTGTTTGTACCTATGAATGGAGGTGAGGGGACACTTGAGGGACTCAGTTCTCTTCTTTCACCATGTGGTTGCATTAGCGATGGGACCCAGGTCTGAAGGCTTGGTTGCAGGCACCTTAGTCTGCTGAGCCATCTTGCTGGCCCACATGAGCCTATGAACTGTGGATGCTTTGATAGGGGCCTTCTAGAGACGTGTAACTATATATATGATTTATTTGTTTGTGTGTTTTATACATATGAGGGTTCTATCTTTGTACATATCTTTAATCATTAACAGGGCATTAGATCTCATTAAAAATGGCTGTGAGCCACCATGTGGTTGCTGGGAATTGAACTCAGGACCTCTGGGAAAGCAGCCACTGCTCTTAACTGCTGAACCATCTCTCCAGCCTAAAATTCAGTTCTTAAGAAATTAATTTTGATTTATGTACACATGTGTGCATGCTGTACATGTGCCTATGCCCTTGGAGGCCCAAAGGGGGCGTGGGATCCTCTGGAGTTGGTGTTAAAGGTCATCTTGAGTGGTCTGGTAAGGGTGCTGAAACTCAAATGAGGGTCTATCTGGAAGAGCAGAAGTCCTCTTAGCCACTGAGCCATCGCTGTATTCCCTGAAGTTCAGTTATCAGCCCCCTACAGTGTCGACTGTAGCAGAGTAGGCTCCGGGAGTGCTGCTGTAGGGTCTGGGCCACAAGCTTGGTAGTTCTGGAGGTGATTTTGCTTGAGCTTTCAGTACACGCTTTGTTGTGAACATATGCTTTGGTTTGCATTTGTCCCTGAGGTCTTTGTGTTGGAAACTATCCTTCATTCATGTAGTAAGGGTCAGTGGAGGTGAGGCCTTTTTGATATAATTAGGTTAGATGAGGTCATGAGACTTGGGCCTCCATGATGACATTAGTCATTGTTGACTGAGCCATTTCTCCAGCCCTCAGAAGAACTTCTAATATAACAAAACTCTTTTGTACACACAAGCCAAATTCCACAGACTCAGTTTAGCTCAGAATTGTAAAAATGATGCCCGTTTTGATGGATAGGAAGCACAGGAGAGATCAAAGCTCACACCCTTGCTATACAACGCAGCAAGAAGATCCTTGGGCAGCTCCTAAGCAGATGGATGCTGGTACCATGCCTCTGGGCATCCCAGTCCCAGAACCATGAGCCAAATACACTGTCATTTACAATCATCCTGTCTCAGAGGGGGAAGAGGGGGGAGAGGGAGAGGGAAGAGGGG
>NC_034599.1:56736771-56767065 GCF_900095145.1 Mus pahari | reverse complement strand
GTAGGGGCACATCTGGAAGTGAGAGAACAAGCTGAGGGAGTCTGCTGTTATAGCAAAGAAAATGGGTGATAAGACATGGTCTTGGTGAACAGTTTTGAGCAACTGAGAAACAGGCATGGTGGAGCTGACTAAGTTCCTCAACCCCTCTGACTTTACAGCAGAGGAAACCAGTAAGAACTTAGGCTGTCAGGCAAGGGTAGGACTAGCCCCTTACACTGGCTTCTGACTGCAGAGGCAGCAGGTGAGAAGGGTGTTTTCCATTGGAATGTGGCCATGAAAGACAAAGGCTGGCTTAGGGTTATACTTACTCACAAAGTCCTGTGTGTGTGTGTGGGTGCAGTGCATGTGTACGTGTGTGCACATGCCTGCAGAAGCCAGATGTCAACCTCAGGTGTCATTCTTCGAGAAATGCCTACCTCCTTTCCTCAAAACAGCACCTCTCATTTTTACCTGGAAGCCTTGGATTTGGCTAGCTGTTCAATCCGGTGAGTCCTGGGATCCGTCTGTCTCTGCCTCCCCCGTACTGGGGTTGCGAGCACACCTGGCTTTTTTATGTGGGTGCTGGGGATTGAACTCAGGTCTTTCAACTTGTGCGCTTTGCTGACTGAGCTGTTTCCCCAGACTGCCATTAAGACTTCTAATGTAACAAAACCCTTTCCCACAAACAAACAAGCCAATTCGCACGGTTCAGAATTCAGTTTGGTTCAGCATTATAAAACGAATGGCCATTTTAACCCAAACGAGAGCCAAGGGGACATGGTGCATGAATCCCCATCTTTGTCTCCAACAGCGCCGTCTCATTTTGTCTCTAATGGTTTGGCACAAAACTAGCGATGCTGTTGGCAGATCCCTGGGCAAAAGGAAAACGTTGGGGCCTCTGTTCAAAAGTTAGTCTGAATTCCAAGAGAACGGCAGGAGAGCATTAGGCCAGGCAGGAGCTCTGAAGCAGCAGGCCACACAGGTACAGGCTGCGGCCAACTTGGCTTTTTTTCCGAAGTCACTTCTTGTATGTGCATATGCTTAAAAAAACTTAAAAAAAATGATTGATTTGTATTTTATGGGTCTGCATTTTGCCTACAGGTATTTGCATGCCTGGTGTGCACACTGAAGTCCTCAGAGCCAGAAGAATGTGTCAGATTCCCTGGAGCTGGAGCTCAGGATGGTCGTGAGCCACTATGTTGGTTCCGGGAACCAAATCTGCATCCTTTGGAATGGCAGCCAGTGCTCTTAACTGCTGAGCCGGCTCTAGGCTCATATGCATATTTTTTGATATAGGGTCTCACTACATAGCCCTAGCTGGCCTGAAACTGTGGATGTAGACAACGTTGGTATTGAACTTACAGAGATCTACATGCATCTACCTCCCGACTGCTGGCATAAAGGTATGTGCTACCATGTCTGGGTGGCTTTGAAGATATTAAAGTGAATACAAAGCTCAGTGGTTGAAGGATGACTGCAGTTTCCATCATGGGCCAGACCTGGGTTACTGCAGAAAAGTGGTTAGGTTTTTTTTTTAAGAGTTTAAAAAGATTTATTTATTTTATATATGTGAGTACACAATTGCAGTCTTCAGACGCACCAGAAGAGGGCATCAGATCCCATTACAGATGGTTGTGAGTCACCATGTGGTTGCTGGGAATCGAACTCCGGACCTCTGGAAGAGCAGTCAGTGCTCTTAACTGCTGAGCCATCTCTCTAGCCCCAGAAAAGCAGTTTTCACAAAAGGAAAAATGTGTTCCTTTTTCTGTGTGCGCTTGTGCATGTGGAAGGCCTAGGGTGATGCCAGGGGTCAGCCTCCTTTGCTCTCCTACCTCACTCATTGAGGCAGGCTCTCTCACTTGAGCCCAACACTCAGTGTGACTGGTGGTTAGTCTCTCCAGCCAGTTTACTCTGTGGCTCCCCTGTCTCTGCCTTCTGAAGTTGAAAGTACAGGCAAGCTTCCAAGTGTGTCCAGCTCTCCTGGACCGCAGGGACTCAAACGTTTGCTTGGCAAACACTTAGCCATTGAGCCACCTCCCCAGCCCCAGGTTATATTTTGCAGAGTGACTCCTGAATTGAGCATTCCGGGGCATCACTCAGTCTCTCCAGTGATCTGTCAGCTTGTATCCACTGATGTGCGGTCCTGATCCTTCTCATTAGCTGGCGCATCCCAAGAGAAAGCAGCCCTACCCTGAGTGCTTTAAACCATCACTGGTTACTATGAATTCAGCGACAGGAGCGTCCCTGCCTTGTAACAATTAACCCCTTCCAGCAGGGCATGCAGTGATTGTCTTTCTCGTTGGCAACCGTGAGGTGACATGGGCTGAGAGTGTGGAAACGAGGGTGGGAACAGCTTTCCTTGCTTGAGGACCTACAGTTTTAGAAGCAGGAATGTGGTGTATGCTGGGAGCAACTTGGACTACTGAAGCATGCATTTATTTCCGCAGCTGGGGGCACCCTTCCTTGGCCTTGAACATAGCAGTGATTTTTATCTTAGTTTTAGGGACTGGAAAAATGGTTCTTCAATTAAGAGCCCTTGCTGTACTAGCAGAGGACTCAGGTTCGGTTCCCAGAACCTACGCAGCTGTTCACGTGTGGTTTTAACTTCAGCCCCAGAGGCTGATAGTTATCTTGCTGGAGTAAATGGCACATGGGCAGTTGAGCCACTAGCTTCCCCCAGTGGACTTGTTCAGTGTGGACAGTCCAGTTCTTCCCGTGAACTCTGACTGCTCTGCTGCCCTTCACACTGTCTTCATGCAACCCAGACTTGACCGGGTCTGGTGTGTGTGGACAGAACAGTGCGCGTGTGTTTGAGCTCTTGGGCAAGAGGGCGAGACTGATCTCTGAAAGTGAGGCGGTCCGTTGATATGCCGTCCACAGCTCCTGCCTGGGTCAGAAGCCACAAAGGGTGAGATGTTGCTGGGCAGCTGCTGCTCCCATGAGGCCTGCCTACTTTTTCTGCCTAATCACTGTGGATCTTTAGGCATGCTGGAGAGATGGCTCAGTGGTTGCAAACTCTTGTTACCCTTCCAGAGGACCCAAGTTCAGTTGCCAGCGCCCACACCGAGTGGCTCACAGTCCTAGCTTTGGAGGGTCTGACACTCTCTCCTCACATTCACATCAATTTTTAAAAATTTAAAAAGAAAATTCTTAACTAGTAAGGCTTTGATGAGAAGAAATCACTGGATCACCATCAACTCCATCGTGTGTGTTTGTGTGTGTGTGTGTGTGTGTGTGTGTGTGTCCATGTGCTCATGTGCTTCTGGGTGTGCCGATGGAAGCTAGAGGACAACCTCAGGTGTTGTTACTCAGGTATGCTGTCCATTATTTTGAGACAAGGTTCTCTCATTTGCCTGGAGCTCATTGAACAAGCTGGGCTTGGCCTCGTGAGCCCCAGGTACATAGCTGTGTCTCCCTCCCCAGGGCTGGGATTTACAAATAGGCACCACCATTCTTAGCTTCCTACCTTGCTTCTTGGGGCTGAACTCAGGTCTTTGTGCTTGCAAGGCAGGTTCATTATCAATGGAGCCACCTTCCCACCTCTGGGCCCTTGCTTCAGGAGGCCTAGCATCATCACTTCTGTATTGTCACAAATCACTTGTGTAGCTGGTGTCCTCTTCTATGACATTGGAATGGTCTCTCCCTGTCTCTGAGCTCCGGATAATCCAGCCAGTCTATGGCCTTTCTGTAATTGGGGAAGTGGTCCAAGACCTGGGAGGGCAGTCTCAGAGTGGTCAGGCATGGAGGAAGCTTTTAGGAGACCTGACATAGTGCTTGTTGGCTATGTCCAGTGCTTCTGCCTGGGTAGGGATGTGTATGGCCTGGGATCCAGGGTCCCTTGGAGGGACATGCTCTCTGAGTCAAGCTAAGACTCAGAGAGGCCAGGTTCAGTTAGCCAGAACCCAGGGCTCTCAAAGTGTATACAGCTAAGGGGTCGGAGGAAACAACTTTGTAGGGCTGAGGGGATGGCTCGGCGGGTGCTGTCATGCCAAGCAAGCATGAAGACATGAGTTCAGATACCCAGAAATTATGGAAAAAGTCAGGCATGGTAGTGTACACACTGGGAGATGGACACAGGAGCAGCACTGTGGACAGCTGCTCTGGTGAGTCAGTGAGCAGCAGGTTCAGTGAGAGACCCTGCTTCAAAAAGATAAGGGGTGGGGTGATGGGAGAAGATGCTCAGATGTTGCTATCTGGCTTCCATGTGCATGCAGGCACACACACACACACACACACACACACACACACACACACACACACACACCTACCTCACAGAGGGAGGGAAAGAGAGAGGGAAACTTATGTTGAAGTTCTTTTCTCCCTTCCTGAAGCCTTCTGGGTATTTAGAAGCTCCCATCTAAATGTTTCCCACCTGAGGCAGTTGCCTCCAGGAAAAACAGAAAGGCCCAGTGGGCTTCCGAGGAAAGAACTGAGTCCCAAGCCCCCATCTCTCAGAAAAGTTGTTATTAAATTCTATGCTGGGCCCCGACCTGGATTTAAAGATTTGCAAGAAGACAAATGCCAAACAGATGCCCATTAGGGCCCTGACAGCCGAAGCTTAAAGATAACATTTACATTCTGCCTGGGTCTGTATCTCTCTCTTCCCCACTCAGCCCCTCGCCTGCCTCCAGTGGGATCAATACCTCGGCTGAGGTTATGTGGAGGTGGTCACATTCTTTTAAGCTGTTTGCTCTGCTAACACGCGGGCTACTCCTTCCAACAGGCCTGTTTGCCCAGCATTAGGGCTGTTTGCCGAAACACCTAGTCCAATCCGAGGGGGCTCAGCTTTCTAAACAGTTGATCCCCGAATCTGTCAATCAATAACACCAATTGGGTTCCTGACATGGACAGTGAGTGTGGCCAAGTCTAATATTTGTCCAGACACCACCGGTCCCCACTTTCCCAGCACCTGACAGTCCCCAGCTTGACAAGAAGGACATTAGCCAAGCGCACGGGCTGCTGGGAAGACATGGTGTTGTCACATAGGAGCCGATTCCAGGAGAGAAGAGCACATGATAGGTGATTTACCGAAACGCACATCTGTTCACCTGCTCATCTGGCCTGGGGTCAATAAACATAGCAGGCACAGGCTTTGGCATCTCTTGGACTGGCAAAGTAGCCAGGGTTTGGCCTCATAAAATTTGAGGTTGGACCTGGGGGCTGGTTGGTGATCAAGGGGCTGGTAGGAATCTACTCAGGCCAAAGCCTAAAAGAGCAAGAAACATTTCCTAAAATGAGAACAGTAGAGGCTGGTGAGATGCTTCGGTGGCTAAAGGCATTTGTTGCCAAGCCAGTCAAACTCAGAGCCTAGCCATCTGAGTTTGATGGGACACTCACAATGGAAGGGGAAAGCCAGCTTCCCCTAGTTATTCTCTGGTCTCCCATGTGAGTGCACACACACACACACACACACACACACACACACACACTAAATAAACATAATAAAAAATTTAAGAGTGACAGTTTAATGGGACCGGCTTTTCCTTGGTCCTCTGGGATGAGAAAATCTTTTGGAATCTGATAAAGGCATTGGCTAAGCAGCACTGTGAATGTACTAAATATTGCTAAATTATTCACCACAGAGGTTCATTTTATGTTCTATGCATCTGAGAGGCCCTCATGCCTAGCTCAGGCTTGGGCTCAGAGTACATGCTTAATAAATGTTTATTGAAAGAACGACCTAACATTTACACAGCCCACAAAGCCCTTTGTTATACATTGGCTCATTTTATCCTTAAAGAACCCTCTGCGGTGGGCGGAGGTGAGTGTTAGCATTCTCATGTTGTGAAGCAAAGCTAAGGCTCAGGGAACTGGGTGCACCTCACAGTCTCCTGCAATGAGGGATGGTGGGTGCTGGGATTCGAACCAGAAAAGCATGTGGTCCCATCTGTGCCTGGAGAGCTCTGCTCTTTCCAGAATGGGAAAGAACTAAAGTCTTACAACTATTTCTGCCTCTTCTTTCAGGATACCTACTTACTTTTAAGCCTTTTAACTGGTGTGGATTGATTATATATCATAGTGGGTTTCACGATGGGAGTTCCACACGTGTATGTAATGTATTTTGATGGTGTCCATCCCTACTTCTTTCCTGTCTACTTCCCACCTCTGCTGACTCAGTTCCTCACTACTAGTTCCTTTCTTCTTCTATGAAAATGCATGTTTGTATGCATGTGCATGTGCCTGTGAATGCTTCTATGTGTGCATGCATGTACACATGCATGAGTGTATGTATGTATGTATGTATGTATGTGCATATGTTCCCTTTTTCAGTCACCACTAGCTGTCTATAGATTCTCAGAGAGGGGTGGGTGGGGGTGGGGTGGGGCTCATGAACCAGCCTCTGGCTCTTGCACTCTTTCTTCTCTTACGTGGTGTTCCCTGAACCTTGCAGAGGTTATATAGATGCCTTTTTAGGGTATTTATTACTAAAAATAATTAAAAATGGTTGTTAAGGTAGCTGCTTGATGTCTCCCATCCTTAGCTAGCTCTTTACTAACTCACTTACAGATGAGCTACAGGCACAGAGACCTCCCTGCTGAGGAACTCAGGCGTCTTGGAGCACCAGGGAAGTCTCAAGACTGGTCGCACAAGGTCTTTAGAGAGGAACTAGGTCTGTAATGGAGACTTTGCAGGAGGCATAGGGCCCTCCCCGTGGCCTGGGTATCCTGTGAGGGGGCCTGCCTGATGACAACTGAACCTTCTTGCCACTGACACCTGCCAGACTGGGTGTGTCTGCTGTTGGCAAGGATTCTGGACTTCAAAAGCGCCACGGATGAATCATCACTCCTAAATCATGTTTCTTTTTCTGCTTCTTCTGCCTGTGAGGTCTTGAGATATCCCTAAGTGAATATCTCATAGTCTTACAAGATGGAGTAATACTGCTCATGTCACAGGACCATGCTGGCGAGGAGACTGAGGGAGTCTGGGAGTGCTCCACGCTGTGCTTGGTGCCCGGGACGAAAGATACCCAGTAGTTTCTCTGATGCGATCTTGGCCTCACTGGAGGCACCTGGACCTGTGTGCTAAGGTTGGGCCCGAGAAAAGGTTTTCCCTAGTGCAGGCCATAGTTAGAATCTTTATTTAAAAATAAAACATCTGGCTGGAGAGATGGCTTAGTGGTTAAGGACGTGTACTGTTCTTGAAGAGGACCTGAGTTCCAGTCCCAGCACCCATGTCAAGTGGCTCACAACTGCCTGGAGATCCATTCCAGGGAATCCCATACCTCTGATCTCTTAGGGCACCTTCACTCATGAGCCCACCCAGCCCTACCTCCCAAACTATGGATAATTAAAAGTAATACAAATAAACCTTAAAAAATACATCTGACTGAAGTTTGTCTGCTTTCATTGTCAGTGGATCCTGGCAGTTTCGAAAGTTTGAGAGAAAAGGCTTCCCCAAAAGACAATGAGGAAACACTGTAAGGCTGTGGGGCTTTGCAGGACTCACGAGATACTGTCAGCATGTGAGTCTCAGGCCAGGGCAGGCATCTGCAGACCCTCTGACCAGTGCTCTGGAGCGAATGGCACTCACTCTAGGAACATCTAGTCTATGACACTGCCAACAAGAACTGTGTTGGAACCTAACCCTTCAGACAGGATACAAAGGAACAGTCCTGCTTTTTCCTCCTTCCCTCCCTCCCTCCCTCCCTCCCTCCCTTCCTTCCTTCCTTCCTTCCTTCCTTCCTTCCTTCCTTCCTCTGGTCACCACACTCTTGCCTGCACACACACAACCCTCACATACAGTAATTAAATAGAAATTAGAAAGATAGGTGAAACCCTGTCTCAAAAAACCAAACCAAACCAAACCAAACCAAACAAAAAAACCCAAACAAACAAAAAACAAAAAACAAAACAAAACAAAACCCACACAAAAAAGTGAAAATAAACAAAGGGATTGGGAATGTAACTTTTTAGTAGAGAATTTGCATAGTACATTCTCAGGCTCAGGTTCAATCCCAGTGCACACACACACAAAAGTAATTTGAAAATGAACCCTGAAAGCAGGGGTTATAAAGCAGTGCCAGTCACCAGGAGGTCATTTTTGTTGACCGATGGAGTTTACTTTTGTTTAGAACTTAATAGGCCAGGAATGGTGGCACACACCTTTAGTCTGACAGTCAAGAGGTAAAGGCAGGTGGAGCCTCGTAAGTTCAAGTCCAGCTAGGGTTATATAGTGAGACTCTGTCCCAAAAATTCGAACTGACCAACCAAACAAGTAAAAATCTTATACCAAACTTGCATAGACTGTTAATTTCATATGTGTATAATTATAATTTAGTTTTTGCTTAAAATGTTTGACTTGCTTAAAAGGTGTCAATAATGCTTTATAAATGGAGATTTAAACTATTTTTACTTGTATTTTGTGTGTATGCTGTTTTGCTTGCTTGTATGTTTGCGCGTCACAAGGGTGCCTGGGACCCACAGAGGCCAGAAGGTATCAGATCCCCTGGAACTGGAGTTACATACGGTTGTGAGCTACCATGTGGATGCTGGGAGTCAAACCAAAATCCACTACAAGAGCAGCCAGAGCTCTTAACCAGTGAGACATGGTTTTTAGGCTCCAGATGGAAACTTTTTGTCTTAAAAATCAGAGAATAAATCCACATGGTAGATTAGTCAATAAATTGTACCTTTTGCTGGCATATTGGGTTGGTGAAAATTCTCTTAGTGGTCACTGGATAATTATTAATGTAAGTGATTATTCTAGTCATCTGTGACCTGAAGCTCAAAGTTCAACCTTATACATACACAGAAAGGCCACTGTGACACAGCTGCACTGTTCTATCTTGTCCTTGGAGCAATTCAGGGTCTTGTTGCTCTGCAAAACCAGCCACATAATCATAATGAATCTTCATTTCTAAGGAAGTTTGAGATAGGGGACTTGTGCCAGCCTCAAATAACATGAGCTCAGTGGAGCTTGACAACAACCAAGGAGAAAAAAAAAAAAAAAGGAAGAGAGAGAAAGAGGCAACCACATAGGGGTTGACATAAAAATACATCATGGTTGGCTAAGAATTTATATATATGTGTGTGTGTATGTGTGTGTGTGTGTTCTATCTATCTATCTATCTATCTATCTATCTATCTATCTATCTATCTATCTCTAAATATCTATAAGAACAAAATAAAAATATGTTTTTAGGTGTGGTGGCCCACAGTTTTTATTCCAGGCCTCAAGAGGTAATGGCAGGCAGCTCTCTATGAGTTCAGGGCCAGTGTGGTAGTCTACAGAGTGAATTCCAGGTCAAGTACAATGAGAATGACTACCTACCTACATACCTTTGTCTGTCTGTCTGTGTCTGTCTATCTGTCTGTCTGTCTGTCTATACATACATACACACACACACACACACACACACACACACACACACACACACGCACACGAATTATGCAACAGCAGGAGGCCATGAATTTAAAGAGACTGGGTAGGGGGTACATGGGAGGGTTTAGAGGGAGGAAAAGGAAAAATAATGTAATTATACTATAATCTCAAGAAAAAAAGAAAACTACGTCTCTAGGTATGGTGGTACATACTTTTTATCCCAGGCATCAGGAGGTAAAGATAGGCAGCTCTCTATGAGTTCAAGGCCGATGTGGTCTACCTAGTAAATTCCAGGTCGGGTATAGTAAGACTGTCTGTCTGTCTGTTTGTTGTCTGTCTGTTGTAGTTAGTGTTTTATTGCTGTGAAGAGACACCATGACCACAACTACATTTGTAAAGACAAACATTTAATCGGGTCTGGCTTAGAGTTCAGAGGTTTAGTCTATGGTCAGCATGGCAGGAAGCATGACCGCCTGCAGGCAGACATGGTGCTGGAGAGGAAGCTGAGAGTTCCACATCTGGATCTGCAGGCAGCAGGAAGACACAGTGAGCCACTAGCCTGGCTTGAGTTTCTGAAACCTTAAAGCTCACCCCACAGTGACACATGTCCTTCAGTAAGGCCACATCTACTCCAACAAGGCCACACCTCCAATAATACCACTTCCTGTGAGTCTATGGGGCCATTTTCATTCAGACCATCACTCTATCTATCTACACACACACCCATCAAAAAATCACATGGCATCAGTGGAAACTCTGAGAACTATGCCACAGGGCATAGCTATCCAATGTACTAAACAATCATTATTCATTTATTTCATGATTTTTTTATAGAAAACCATTATGCCAGAGGGGACGGGATTGGGCTAAACCAAGCACCAAGGAGCTGGTAGATAGGTCTTGGGCAGGGGTGAGCAGTTACCATGGCATCCTTTTCTGAGCCAGTGCCCAGCCCAAGGAAAGCTGGAAGCAGTCGAAAACAGTTTGGGCTGGTATGCTGGTTAATGGTGTCAACTTGACAACAAGTTGACACCATTAATCACCATGAATCACCACTGGGTGTGCCTGTGAAGGAATCTGTAGATTGGGTTAAATAAGGTGCTAATTTCCACCTTTAGTTCTGAAGTCCTGGGCAATGTTCAAAAGGAATCCATAAGCTAAGCACCAGCCTCTGTCTGCTTTCCAACTGGATACAATGTAACCAGCCGCTTCAACCCCCTGCAGCTCTTCCTTTCCTCCCATGATGGGTTCTCAAACTGTGAGCCAAAATAAATTCTCTTCCTTACATTGCTGGGTCGCTGATAAAGAAAGCAACTTAAACATCTGCTTCAAGTGATCTCATTCAACTGTTGGAGGGCCAGTTTCTCTATCCTCTCTCACCCTTTTTGGAGCAGGACATAGAGGCTTCCTGGAGGACTTGACAATGTCACCAATCCTTAGAGCTGTCCCCTTAGAACAGCTCTTCTTCTCTATTTAGGTGACTGATTAACAGTAAGGTCATCTAGCAGAGGTAAGTGGTTGCTATGTATCTTCCAAGGCCCTGTGGGAGATTCTTCTTCACCCAGTCTATTTTGTGTATTCTGTGCTTTGTTGGGACCAGGGATCGTGGTCTTTATCATATATGCAAACTGACTGGACTCTGAGTGGGCTGTGTTGGGAAAGAACATCTCTTAGAGTCTCTGACACACTGTGCTGGCCCTAGCATCATGACCTTGAACAAGTATCCTGCCTCCTGGGACTCAGTTCCCTTCCCTTGAGAACCTGGGATGGGGTGTCATAGTAGGATCCTCTGAGCTGGATGTCCCCAAGATACATAGGAGATGTCATTCCTGACCAGTGCTAACTGCTCAGTAAGAGATGGTTGATGCCAAGGGCTGGGGGGAGGGCTCAGTAGGGAAAGGGCTTGCCACACAAGCATGAGGACCTGAGCTGGGATCCCCAACACCACGTGGAAGTCTGGGTGTGGTAGCACAACCCCTTGACCCCAGCACTTGGGAAACAGAGACAGGAGGCATCTGGGGCTTGTTGGCCATCTGGTCTTGCTAAATTAGCTATACTTAAGAGAAATCTTGTCCTAAACAAGCAAATAAACAAACAACAAATAAATAAACGCGCACATACAAATGTGCTGGAAGACTTCTGATATTGATCTTTGGCCTCTGTATGTGCTGGCATACCCACACACAGGTACACATGAATAGGGCACACCTGCGAACATGAGGGAGAAAGAACTATCACATCCTAGACTCCCCAGACCCCCAGGATAGCCTCCCTCATAGAGGGGGCTCACCCTCTTCCTCCTCTTCCTCTTCTTCCCCCTCCTCTTCCTCCTCCTCCTCCTCTTCCTCCTCCTCCTCCTTCTTCTTCCTCTCTCTCTCTCTCTCTCTCTCTCTCTCTCTCTCTCTCTCTCTCTGTAATCCAGGATTTACCACAAACCTCGCCTCAGGGAAGGTTTTTTCATGGGGCCCGTGCTAATTCTAGGCCTGTGCTTCTCTGCAGAGCAAATCACCTTGAACTTGAATACCAGGAGGAAGAGGCAGACTTCCCTGCCCGCCTGCCCCCTGCCCCCCTACCCCCCTGCTCCCTCTCCCACCGTGAAAACTTCCTCATATACAAATAGCCTCAGAGGAGAGGGTGTGAAGGAGTCTGACTGTTCCTGAGAAAAGCAAGTTGTTTTCATTGTTAATGACCTCGGAAGTAATTTTAGACTCTTGTCTTGAAATCACAGTCTATCTGTGGACAACTTTCTTTCCATTGTTCACCCAAGGTCTGGCCCAGCACCCAGAATAATAACTTCACCATTCCTAACTGCATTGCTGTGATTAGGAGATTGCGACCAGGCCTTGCTCTGCTGACTCATGTTTAACTTGGTGCCTGCCCTCCCTCCACAAGGGCTGCTTACTGGCTGGGCCAGGGATTTCAGGCACTTTAGACACATCAGCTGTTAGGGTTTCCACTTTACTGTACCTCAGAGAAGGTAAGGGGCTTGCCCACCCTGGCTGCATCCAAAGTCTCAGGACCTAGCTGTCGCTTCCTCATCCTCTGAAGGAAACAGACCCTGCTCTGGGAGCTACGGCTCAAGGTGACCACACTGCAGCAGGCTTCTAAGAGCAAGAAAGACCGCGAAGTGAGGCTCTAACTCAGCAAGGCATCTTAGCGGCACTCTGCTGATTTCAAGAGTCTGATCCGGCCTGCCCTGAAGAGGCCTGGAATGTTCTCCATGCGAGCAGGAGTGTTTGACTGACTAAGATGCATTGCAGTGGGGACTGGAGAGATGGCTCAGCAGTTAAGAATGCGCGGCTGGTTTGCAGAAGAGTGAGTTCGGTCCCCCCCCCCCCCCCCGATCGAGAGCTGATGTCCTCTTCTGGCCACATTAGGCACCTGCACACATGCAGAACATAAATAAACCTTTAAAGAATTGCATTTATACTATTTATAGGAGAAGCCCTTAATCCACAGAGGGAAACACAGTTTGAATGCATTTTCAAACTGAGACACCCTTTTCCACACTAATAATTGATAGACTATCCTCAAATTGCTCTTATTTGTTCATTAACGTAAGTCCCCCGAGGGCTCACTAGGCAACACTTTATTAGCCTGGATGAAGTAATATATTTTAAAGTAATAAAATGACATTATTTTTAAATTATTTCTTAATGTGGACTTTGCAGCCACTGACTGCCCTCTCTGATAGGTATCTGAATTAGTGAGTTTTAATTGTGTGTAAAAAAGCAATAAAATCATCATTATAAAAATGATGGGGTGTCTCACTCACGGCAGGCACCATGCAGCTCGTTCTGCTCTGCCTTGCTGAGCCCACACTGTGGGCACTGCACACTCCTGCTGCAGGGCCAGTGGGTTCAGCTGGGCAGTCCTCATCCAGGGCCCTTGCTTGTGAGCGTTGTGGGGGAGGTTAAAGCTTAGGCTTGGCATCTCCAAGATCATATTCTGTGATACCCACTGGACCTAACCAGACATGAACATAATGTGGTAATGAGTGTGATTTTTTTTTCTTTCATGGATAAGTGTGTGTAATATGTACGCCAGACTTGTATATATGGGTTTCCCATGTGTATAGTCACGTGTGCATATGTGTTACATGTACAAGCACATATGTGTGGCTGCTGGAGATTGAAGTGTCTTCCTTGATTGTTTTCTATTTTATTCATGGAGGTAGGGCCTGCCAATCGAACCTAGGGCTCTCTGATTGGGTATTTGAGCTATGGCTTGCTCTGAGATTCCCCTGCCATACAAATTCTGGAATTACAGGGTGGAGCTGCCATGCCTTCCTGGCTTTTACATGGGCATCTGAATGATTCATGCACTGAGCCATCTCCCCAGTCCTGATGGCTTATGTTGACTGTCACCTTGCAGAATCTACAGTCACCTAGGGGACAAGGCGTACCTGGGAGGATCCAGACTGGATTCTCTGAGATGGATATAGTCCCCTTGACTTGGATGCACATTTCAGGGACTGGAGAGAAGGAGGAAGTGAGCTGAACGACAGTAGCACATCACATCTCCTTCCTGACTACCGTGGGTACAACGTGGCCAGCTGCCTCAAGCTCCCACCCCCATGCCTTCTCTGCTGCAACGGGCCGCACACTCAAACTGTGAGCCGGAACAAACCCTTTCCCCTTAAGTTGCTTTTGCCAGGCGTTGAGGCACAGAAGCAAGAGAAGTAATCAGCCAATACACCTGATAAGGCTGACCCTTTGGACCCGGAAGCCCCAGGTTAACAAAGACTGTGGAAGAATAGAGACATGCGTGACATGCACAAGATTTCCCATGATCTGGTGCAGAGCTGATGCTTTGGGCTAAGCGGTTACCAGCACGTGCTTGGCGGACACACAAAGCCCATGAGGAGTGCGGTGGCTGATGTCACATGTCCACTTGCATATGTTACGGTGACTCGTGGCTTAGTCAGACCCCAGACAAGGTATCGCAGTCAGAGTACTTTATGACGGAGACTAACATTTACATTGATCAAGCCCATTGTTTGTTTCTGTCTAGGTGACAGAAACCCAGTGGATTTCCAGGCTCATGTTGTGAAGTTGAACTAGAGACCATGATCTGTAGCACGGGAGCCCCTCTCTTTGGCTTCTCTGGGGGGCATATTGGTTGATGAAGAGCTGTCTTGAGCGGCACTTAAATCCAGGGACATCCTACCCATGGCCCAGGCATTGCTAGACCAGGCCTATGCTTATTTTGAGTGGCAGCAGGCACAATGACATCATCTACAGAGTTCGTGTTTGAGAATCATGCACTCAAGTTACAAAAATTGCAACAGAGCCCACCTCATACTATTTTGAGTAAGTTTAAAGTTTTGTCTTGGACCAAATTCCCAGATATTCTGGCCTGCACGTGCTGTCAGGGGGGTTAGGCACTCCCGGCTATGTCATCTCATCCTGAAAGCTTTAGGCACTGGCCAGCTCTGCAGACAGCGGACAGGGGACCATTCACAACAGTCTCCCTTCTCCCTTTTGACCTCCTTCTTTCTCTTTATATGTATATCCACGTACACACACATGTGCACATGCACACGTGTGTACACACACACACACACACACACACACACACACACACACACACACACANAGAGAGAGAGAGAGAGAGAGAGAGAGAGAGAGAGAGAGAGAGAGGCATGTGTCTTTGTGTGTGGCTCTCCATACCTAGCCACACATCTCTAGCTATTTTACTTCTATATTCTGTGACTCTTTGGGACCCTGACTAGGGCAGAATTAGGGAGGCTATTGTCCTTGTGAGTAGTGCTGACCTTGAACTTCAAGTTGGGGACATTGGAAGTAGCCTCTGATGGTAAGACAGCCCTGTCTTACTAACAGCTCTTTTCTGAGCAGGGTCTCCCTCGGCATCGCAGACTGGCTGGAACTTGGGATCCTCCTGGCTCAGCCTCTCTGCGTGTGGGATTACAGATGTGCACTACCATGCTGGATTACAGATATGCACCACCATGCTGGCTCACTAGCAGGGCCTTGCCAATGCAAGCCATTCCTCTAGGTGGTCTGTCAACAAGACACACCCTACTGATCTACCCCTGGCAGCGGTATCATGCTTTTCTGGATCCCCTTGGAAAATGGATGGAGGGGCTCTTATAAACTTGGACAACCTAATGGGGACAGGTGGTGTCCCCCAGGCTCCCCTGCCAGCCTTGGTGCCATCCCCCAGCTATGGTGCAGGAGTGTCAAACAGTAGAGGGCACCAGAGGCCTGTCTCTGCTGTGACAGCCTGTTTTGGTGGCATCAGGCATGTGTGGGCGAAGGTGGTGCGGCTGCTGTAGGAGGTGGTACTCTGTCGTAAACAGGGAGAGCTCAGGATTGCTGCTGTGCCTTTAACTGTAGTTTCATGTGGTTGTACAAGGCCGACTACATCCGTGGGCTACAGAGAGCACCTGGGACCAGGACCTGGGGGTGTGGCATGCCTTGGCTTCTCAGGAGTGGGTCTTATATGAGTAGGTGCTTTTTCTCTCGGTCAGCTCTGCATTTCACTGCCGTGAATCAAACCTGGGAGAGCAAGCTAGGAGCCAGGACAAAGCACAGCAGGGCACAGTGTACCAGCAGCCAGGCTGCCTGGCCCAGAGTGATGAGGCTGCCCCCAGGCTTCTTCTCTCCAGTACCTTGAGTTTCACCATCACACTGCCTGCCCTGCTCCCACCTCTGCACAAGGTTCTGGTTTCAGGAAGAAGGGAAGGACGGAGGTTGGGGAGGGCGGCGACTGACAGTAACAGTTTTCACGGACAGATGCGCCTGGGGGTGGGGTGATGCAGGGGTGGTGTGGGATGGAGAGCTTCATCCTTGCTCTGCTTTGAACCGGCGTTTCGTTCCAGCGCCGCGTGTGTGTTCTGCTGAGCCTTTCCTTTCCAGAGCTTCGGTTTCCCTCTCTGTAAAAGGGGCTTAGGCTCAGGTGATCTTGGGTTCCCATCTGGTCCTTGTACCTCGAGGTCCATGTGTTGAGGACCAGGCACAGGGAGGGACTTTGGCCTTGGGGAAGGGATGGGAAGGAAACAGACTCTGAGAGTTGTTAGCTGGCTGTGCTATTCTGCCAGGAGTCGTTCCAGCCTCTGCCCCTGCTTGATCTCCTTCGGGGTTGGCATGTGGTCATGATCACACAAGACCAAGGTCAGGTGAAATCTGTCACCTCTAGCCCTGCTTGACTCTCTAGGAAGAGAGGTTGTCAGTGACACGAAATTTCCCACACTCCCTATCTGCCTTCTGTAGGTCACTGTCCTTCACTTCCTGGTTGTGGCTCCTCTCACATGGGCAGAAGGTCTGTCCTCCAGAATGTCAGGTGTGATCTGTGGGCAGTCACCTAGGGATGAATTGGGTGGGTGGGGCATGGAACTGTCCCTTGGCACTCAGCTGTGGGGTACTTCTTTTTGGAATGACCTTGTTGTCCCTCCTCTGGGATAGCTAACTCCTGAGGCTCCAACTTCTTCACAGGCTCCTCTTCCTCACTGGAGGCATCTTCAGTCCTTGTGGAGTGTCTTATTATACCACTAGGCCCACCCTGCATCTGGTTATTTACATAGGCCCCCAGGGATGAGACATATGGAGATGAACTGAGCATGGTCCCCGTGGGGCTGGGAATTAGTGGGCATAAAACTTGTGAGTAAGTGGCCTGAACTGGCTCTAATGGAGCCAGTGGAAAGGGCCTGGCCCTGCCTGGGAGTGGGGCAGGGGTTGGGGGCTGGAGGTTGGTACCTGGTCTCTTTGAGTTAGGGCTGAGAGGCCCCCAGGTGAGAGGCCCTTCTGAGAAGGGTCAGGTCATGAGAGAGCATATAACTGGGCAGGTATGGGAAGAGTGGCCTGTCTGTGGCTGGATATGTTTGGAGTTTCTAGAGTGAAGGCACCAGGGTAGAGATGAAGCCGGAGACTAGGTGGGATTTGGTCATAGAGCACCTTGTGGTCCAGGCTAAAGCAAGCCTGGAGGAGGCGTGGGGACAGACAGGAGCTGTTGCCTTGGTTCAGGGAAAGAGGAGGTAGTCAAGAAGACAGGATGACATGGAGATATCCTGGGAGGGTGACAGGGAGGAGGGTGGGAAGAGTGGGGATATACACAGGTAAGGGTCCCATGATCCTCCTACTCACCCCTACAAAGGACTGTCAACAGGAGACAAGCCCAGCCATGATGATCTTTTGCAAGCAGACTCAGCTGAACTCCTACAGTTGGCAGATGTTTGACTCGAAAGATCATGCTAGTTCAAACGGGACTGAAGAAGTCATTTTTTTTAAAAAAAATAACATTTATTTGCTGTGTGTATGCATCCACACGTGCACACACAGAGGTTGGAGGGCAACGTTTGAGAGTCTGTTTAGCTTCCATCGTGAGAGTTCTGGGGATGGGTCTCAGGTTGTCAGGTTTGGTGGCAGGCCCCTTTGCTCACTGAGCCATTTCCCTGACCCGAAACTTTTGTTTTTAAGGGTGATTGGTGTCTCACCTCTTCCATCTCTCTCTCTACCCGCAGAGTGAGTCAGAACGAGAAAAGCAATGGATGGGAGTTTTCAGTTCTTGTGAATCTGGAAATTATGACCCTACCTGGGAAAGATGTGAGACTCACTTGGAGTGGCATGGATCCTCTCTGGCTGCTGTGGATTCCTTTTGCCCTGGGGGCTTTCCTGTGGAGAGTAGGAACCTAAGGGCTCTGTATGCTATGCTATGGCAGCAAACACCTCTCTTTCAGGACTGGGCAGATAGGAGCTCTAGCTGAAGGCAGTATTGACCAGGCAGGAGGATGGACAGACTATTGCAACTGTCTCTCTGGGCCTCAGTTTCCCTACCTACAGAGCAGGGCTTCCAATATTATAATCACAGAGGTGTCCCACACATCGTGTGGGATGATGGATTCAAAGGCAGTGTGAAGACAAGAAAGCAGAAAGTGGGATGTGGAGGAGATTCTCCTTGTCTGTTCATTCACTCCCACATTCCTTTGACAGAGAGTGACAAAGCATCCCCCAGGGGCTGTGGTCACACTGTGCTAAGTGTTCAGACAAGAGCAGTAGACAGCCTTTATAATAAGAGCTTATCTTTGGCTGTCTTATCCCTACCTCACTTTCTGCAGGGTCAGCAGGTATCAGCGCCCTCTTGGGAGGATGCCACTTGAACTGAGGTTAGCCTCTGGGATGCTTGGGATTTCCCCTTCTGTTTTGGGGAGAAGGGGTGCAGAGGCAGCCTCCCCTGTTATCTGGCAGTAATGACGCATGAGCTAATGTTACTCGCAGTCCTAAGAAGAACAGTAAGGGGCATAGAGCAACTGTGGCAGATTGTCAACAGGACAGTCCCTGTTTATGGATATGAAGGGCCTGGGTTAATCACAGTGGATGAACTAACTTTTGATGAGATCCATTTCCCCATCTGTGACATAAGACTCACTGCTTGCCAGTGTACCTAGGGAAGACAAAGTGGGTGTGATGTATGGGCATTTCTTCCCGTTGTCCCTACAGCTTCAGGCTGGGTCTGACTGAGCTGGTGAGGTTCAGTAGGTGAGCTAGCTGCCTTAGCCCTCCACCTCCCTCTGTGACTGACGTCTAGGCTAGGCCCTAAGGCTTCCGATGTTTCCAAACAGTGCCACGAGCTGGAACCCGGAAGGGTGTCTGTTCTAGGCTTAGCTGTAGGGTAGCACCAGTGGGCATGGGGAAAAGGGTAGAGTCTAGGAGCCAGCTTCACCTCCAGTTCCTGCTAGTGTCTTTGAGTTTTTATTCCTTTTGGGAATTTGGTGTAGTTTCCTCACTAACTGCCGACCCCCAGCCCATCATGGTGGCTGTGGTGGGCTCCTGTGACCCTGAGCCGATCTGGGGAGAGGAAACTAGCGTCGCTCTAGATACCACAGGAAGACTAATTCTCTCCTGCCCCTCTCTCTGGGGGTTTCATCATCAACCAAGGAACATGAACACATCAGGCAGTGACAAACCGACCAGCAAGCAAAGGGAAGAGGTAAGTTCCAGAAACTTCTGGGCTCTGACCCTTGGGCTCTGACCCTTAGACATCCTCCTGCACACTGCTTCAACTGTGCTGTTTTTCATCTGTTCTGTCTTGGCCTCTGCAGTTTGAGGAGAAATCTGGGAAGGTTAGCTACTTTGCTGTAACATGAGAGCTGACAGAAATAACCCCAGGGAGAGTTTATTTTGGCTTGAGTTTCCAGAAGCGAGTCCTAGCAGTTCCACATAGCTCAGTGGGACAGAAAACAGAGTGGTCAGGCCAAAACCAGAGTGGACACCACCTTCAAGGTAGCTCTCCAGTCAGTCCTACCATAAAAGCCTACACACCTCCTCTACTCAGTGCCACCAATGGGGACCAACTATTTAGATATATGCAACTGTAGGGGACATTTCACATTAAAGCTATGACAATGGGCTGAAAAGCCTCTGCCTTACCCTGGGCCCTTTGTCCCTTGTGGTCACCTGGTTGTCTACCTATCTGCTGGACTGTGGGTTCTCTGAAGGGAGGGAGGACTGTGTGTCTCTGCTGCCTGTGACCTCAAGGCTACTTTAAGCTTGGCTCAGAGGAGGGGCACAGAGAGCCTTAGCTGCAGGCTTGGGGACTGGCCTTAATTGTCACGGGCTCTCAGCTCTCTGGTCTCAGTATCTCCCACATTGTATCTGTGGTATCCATTGGTCATCCTGGGAGATATATATATATATATATATATATATATCCATATATCCCTAGCTCATCCCCTTTCAGATTGGAATGAGGACTCTTAGCCTATGAAGATGGGCAGATTCTCTTTTTCTGTCATAGTACATGGAAGTAGAACCCAGAGAATTCTGGATCTCTGACTTGCAAGCATTGGGGGTGGGGTGGGGGGAGAGGAAGCCTGGTGACTGGTTCTAGTCTGATAGAGCATGGGGGTCAATGATTTTTCCAGTAGAGGCCCTGCTGAGTGATCTCAATAGCTCTGGGCACTATAGTGATCTGGAGGAGCACGGTGGGCACTGTTCAAGTGCAGGGTCCCACACAGATGTCCCCCACCATCTCCCAGCAGGCATCTCTGTAGAGGTTCAGATTTGTGAGGCAAAGGATCTAGGTCGGTGGTTCTCAACCTGTGGGTCTTGACCCCTTTGGGGTAGAATGACCCTTTGAAAGGTGTCACTTAAGACTCAGAAAATACAGATATTTACAACTCATGACAGGAGCAACTGTTACTGTTAAGAAGTAGCAATGAAAGTAGTTTTCTGGCTGGGGTCACCACAGCATGAAGAACTGTGTTAAAGGGGAAGGCCATTAGGAAGGTTGAGAGCCACTGCTCTGGAGTCACCGGTTTCACAGATTGAACTTGGCAAGTTTAACGGCTCATAAATGATTTCAGGGTCCATTTCCTGCTGCCGTTTGTAAATTGGCTGAGGTCGTACAATTCTCGAAGCTTAAGGTTTCTGGTGTGTGTGTGTGTGTGTGTGTGTGTGTGTGTGTGTGTGTGTGTTGTGCTTGTGCGTGTGTGCACATGTGCATGTGTGTGTGTGTGCATGTGTGCATGCTCATGTGCATGTGTGAATGAGGAGAATGGCTAACCTGAAAACAGAAACTTGGAGTTGCTTAAAGCGATTAGCTGTGCTTGGTTACATTGGATGGAAAAGCTTGTCTGCAGCATTAGCAAACTGAGGGATCCACAAAACTCTCGAGACCAATTCTTTGGAAATATTTTAAGGAACAATATACATAACACAAAACCCCTCAAAACAACTAAAATATCCTTTAATAGGAATATGCATACCATAGGCACCATAATGATGCTATATATCAAAAATAATTACTAATGATAATAAGTGCTAATGTATTGTGTTTTGTTGTAGCTGTTGGAAAAGCATAATTTAATAAGTAAAAAAATACAGAGCACAGAGATGTTTCAGTGTAAATTCACTTATGTAGTTTTTTTTTTTTTTTAAATGCCTGGGCTGTAGCTCAGTTGGTCCAGTGCTTGCTCAGCAGAACAAAGCCTTGGATTCCATCCTCGCTTCAAAAACTGTGCTTGGTGGCACATGTCTGTCAACCCAGAATTCAGGAAGTAAAGTCAGGAAGATCAGAAGTCAAAGTCATACTTGAACTGTGTAGTTAGTTTAAGGCTGTTCCAAGCTACATGAAACCTTGTCTCAAAAAGAAAAGAAAAGAAAAAAGGCTTTTGCGTATATCTTCCAAGTAAGGAGGATGCCTCGGAATCTGTTAGTGGGGGTCACTCACAGTCTGCAGCTCTGCGCCTCAGCTTCCTTTCCACAGTGAGTCCCATCATCTGGGTCCTTCATGTGGTGATGCTCCCGAGGGACCTCCTGAGGGTAGGATCCTGGCTGAGCCAGAGAGCCATCAGGAAAGGGACTCACTGATGTTCGCAGTGGCCCCTGGGTGTGGGAGAAGGTTGAGGGCCTCCAGGGTGGGTCATGCATGACCTGTTGACTCTACTTGTAAGATGGGGTAGAAGAGTGGTCTCTCACTTCTAAGCCTCAGCTTTCTGCACATGTTTGTAGCGGTGGAGACCCCAGCAAGCCCTGATTAGAGCTCCTGAGGCTATACTGTAGGACTCTGATAGCTGATTGGGGGTGGACAGGAGCCTTCAGGGGCCAAGGTGCCGCCATCTCTAGACCTCTCAGGCGTCCTGGCCTGTGCTCCTGCTGCTTAAGTCCAGAGATCTTTTGAGGGAGGCAGCAGGGAGGCCTCCTTCCCAGGAGCGCCCCTGTCTTCCAGGCTCTGCACACTCTATTGACTGCCGAATTGCCTTCCAGGAGTGAGGCCTAGACACCCCAAATCAATTTGCTAAAAGCCAATTTCCCAAATGATCAATTCGTTGAATGACTAATTTGCCATGGGTTGAGGGTTCGGGTTTTTTTCATTGCAGTTTCCCGGTGACTGTGCACAGAAGTTCTGGCAGCCGGATTCTGCATGAGTGCCATTCCACATTCCATATTTCACAGTGCAAGGGCAAATGCGCCCCACCCCCAGGCTGCCTGGCTCTGCCTTAATCGGCCTGTGAGGAGAGGTTCCCTTCAAAGCATTTTCTGTCTTCTGTGTTTCCTTACAGGTTTGACCCCATGTTGGCCTTTGGATATCAGCAATGATTGTAGGTTCGTGATTGGGTGGAGGCACAGGCCCAGCTAGTGACAGCTCAAGACCATGCATGGGCTCAATAGAAGGAATGAAAAGGATACATCTTGAATAGCTGTGTTTATGATCTAGGCCATATACATGTATGTATATATGTATATATATAATTGTTTGAGATAAGCTGTGTATATATATGCATATGTGCATGTGTATGTATATGATACATGTATATTTTGTATACATGCATGTATATGTATATGATATATATGTATATGAATATGTATACATGCATGCATATGTATATGATATATATATATATATATATATATATATATATATATATATATATATATATAAGTATAAATATAAGTATAGGTATAAATGCGGTTTGAATGAAAATGGCCCCCAAAGGCTCATATTCGTGAATGCTTGGTCACCCTTGGTGGAACTGTTTGGGAAGGATTAGAAGGCGTGCCCTTCCTTGTTGAAGGATGTGTATTACTGGAGTTGGGCTTTGAGGTTCAAAAACTTGCGCCATTCCCAGTTAGTTCTCTCTCTTTGCTCTTGCTTGTGGATTGGATGTAACTCTCAGTTGCTGCTCCATTGTCATACCTGCCTGTTGCCATGGTGATCATGGGCTTTAGCCTTCTAGAACCATGAACCTTCAAATTAAATGGTTTCCTTTATGAGTTGCCTCCATCATAGTTTTGTCACATAAATAGAAAAGTAACTAGGATAATACATATATGGTTTCATTTGCATATATATAAATATGCATGCATATACCTTTTTTGAGATAAGGTCTAATGTATCTCAGGCTAGCCTCAAATTTAATACGTAGCTAAGATGGCCTTGAAGTTCTGATCCTCATGCCTCTATCTCCTGAGTGCTGGGATTACAGGTATATATTACCATGCCTAGCTATTTTTATGTGGTACTGGGGGGGGGATAGTTTCTATCCCATGGATTTGTATGTTCTAGGCAATCACTCTAGCAACTGAACTACATCTCCAGTCCTTCCTAGTCATATTCTTATTTATCACCATTTAAACTTAAGTTGTAATGGACACTGAAATACTGAACATTTCTAATGAGAAATCTGTGTTAGCTAGCAGTCTGTTACTGTAACACAATAACCCAGCACAGTCAGCTTATTAGGAGAAAAAGTTTCTTTGGCTCATGGTTTCATAACTTTCTCTGTACATTGTAGGTTGGGTTGCATTGAGCCTGTGTTGAAATAGGATGTCATGTGAAGAGCATGTGTCAGAGCTTTCTGTTCACCTCACGTCATCCAGGAAGCAATGGGAAAGAAAGAAGAGGAGACCAAGGTTCCACAAATCTCTTAGAATGTACTTATTCAGTGACTACTTTCCTTCCACTAGGTCTCACTCTTAAAGACTCTGCCACTTCCCAGTAGAGTGATGACTGGGACCAAACCTTTGCCACAGGGGCCTTGGGGGGGGGCATTTACACAAAGCACAGCAAGAGAAAAACCTTTTGTTCAATTACCTAATAGAGTTTAGACTCTGAGGTTAGTTAGAACCACCTCTAATGACTTAAGGACAGCTGAAGTCTTGCGATATGGAAAAAGATCAATTATTCTAGTCATTGATTTCCCTTTGTCTACTGTTTGTTGCTCTCTCTATGCCTTCATCTATAGCAGGCGGTTCAGGGAAGGCAGACACAGCCCACATGGTTTGGTGACGACATGCTGTTTGTTATTCTTAGTTATTCCCAACTATGTTTGTAGCTATCTACACTAAGTCTCCTTCCGAGGTCACTTCACCACCATCCTTGTCTCTTCATGGGGCCACCATGGGATCTTGAACAGAAAACTGTGCAGATAAGTTTTGGGTAAGTTGGGTGTTTTAGTGTGTGTACATAAGTGTGTACGTGTACGTGTGTGTGTGTGTGTGTGTGTGTGTGTGTGTACACTTATGTTTGGGTACACATGGAAAGGCTAGCCAGCTGTCTACCTCTATTGCTCCCCGCCTTATTTTTTGAGGCAGGGTCTCTCACTGAACCTGGAGCTTACTGACTGAGCTAGGCTGGCTACCCAGCAAGCCCCAGGGCCCTCTTGACTCTGCCTCTACAGTGCTGATACCACAGGAATGTGTTTCTGCCTGTTTGCTGCTTGTTTGTTTAACGTGGGTCCTGAGGATTGAACCCAGGTCCTCACACTTGCATGGTGAGCACTTTGCTGACTGAGCCATCTCCCCAAGTTATATAATTTTACTAAGCCTCAGTATCATCTTCTGCAGGGTGTGGCTAAGGACACCTACCCAGTGTGCCTTCCATGGATGTGAAAGGAGACTCTGAGAGGGAGGATGTTGTAGCTCCTCAAATATGACTTGAATCTGCTCTAGTGGCTTGCAAGAACATGTTTCAGTGTGCGTCTTTCTTTCCAAGAGAAGCTTAAGCCAAGTCCTAGAGCAGAGACCTCCTTTGCAGAGGCTCCCCTCAGATTTCCGAGCTACTGGTTCTTCATGGCTGGAAGCCCTGCTTCTCCTCCAACCTCACTCCAGCTTCCTCTAACCTGTAGGACTCTAGGCTCTAACCACATGATTTCCAGACTTCTGGAATGTTTCACACTATCTACTGTCTCAGGACAAGCTGGTCCCGCTTTTCTATCTCTTTGCTACAGACCGCTTCTGGTCTCCACTAAAATAACATTTCCCTCCCTACAAGCTTCTATGTCCTTCCCACAGGCAACCCCAACCCAAATCTGCAGAGATAATTCTATCCTTATGGCTCAGCGGTTAAGAGCACTGACTGCTCTTCTGGAGATCCTGAGTTCAAATCCCAGCAACCACATGGTGGCTCACAACCATCTATAATGTGACCTGATTCCCTCTTCTGGTGTCTGAAGACAGCTACAGTGTACTTACATATAATAAATAAAATATATCTTTAAAAAAAAAACTTACATTTTAATCTATTTTGCTCACCATGCTCATGTCACGGTGTGTGTGTGGAAGTCAATGAGTGGAGTCAATTCTCCTGGGGATCAAACTCAGGTTGTCTGACTTAAGGCGAAGTATCTTCATGTGCCGAGCCATCATGCCAGCCCCCCATCCCCAAAGTCAATTATAACAGTAATTAGCTTGTGCTTGGCCAAGGTCTGCCTCTTTCCTGTCGTGGGATGATTCTGTGTGGCTTGTCCTGTTTACTTTGTCACGTCAGCATTTGGCATCATACCCAGCACACAGTGGGTTCCCAGCATTTAGCATCATGCCCAGCACACAGTGGGTTCTCAGGAACCACCTGTGAGTGAGTGAGGAATGGCTGATGGAGCTAAGGGTCCACTTTGGTACAGCAGTTGCCTCTCTTCTTGGCTCATTGGTTCATCCCTCAGTTCTGCTCTCTGCCTCTGCTCTAGGGGCCGCACTCAGTCAATCTGTAAACATCCTGCTAGGCTCACAGAGAGCAGCCTAGGTGAGAGAGTATAAGGTCTGTAAGTTCTTGAGTTGGAAGACAGCTCTAGGGCTGGGTAACTGGTTGGGGGGACATCAGAGGAAGGCCGGGTCTGTTCCACCAGCAGTCCCATGAGGGCGGACCTTGGTCATCCATCTGCACTCAGGGTTAGGAGTGGCTTAGGACCTGGCACCTTGGGTGAGCAAGGCCCTTTCCCAGAGGTCTGCTCACTCCCAGGCCAACTCTAGCTAACTTCAGCCAGGGTGCCTCAGGGTTGGACCTGGGCCCTTCCTGCCTGATGAGGCAACGGAGTGAGGGCAAACTGGGCTGGCATGGGCTCAAGCTCTGATACCTCAGCTTCTCACAGGACCCTGCCCTCTTTAGATCTTGCCCAAGCTTCTGCAGGAGGCAGCTGGCCACAGTGCCTTGCCCTGCCTGCATGGGGAGGCGGTTTTGGTCTCTTTCTCCCAGGCTTCTGCTGGACTGAATGGCCAGCATGAACACTAGCTTTTTGCTTCTCCCTTGGAAGTGGATTACAGGACCAGTGAATGCTGGGAATAGCAGCAAGCTGGTTGAGTATGACCTTTGTAAGACAGGGGGTTGAGGCCAGAGGTAAACACTGATACCTGACCCACCTGCCATGCTCCTCAAGGCTGGTTTTGAGGAATGTTGAACATCAGTGTCTTAAGCCATATCCATTCATCCATGTAGGGGTCTGTGACAAACAGCTGACATCTGGGCCCCAAGGGTCTAGGAAGCAGGACAGAAGCCCGAGGCAAGAATGATGGAGAAAGCTGTTCCCTCCTACCACACTGGCTGTGACCTCTGATGAGCTGTGTGCATCTTAGGCTCTCTGTGGAATTCTAACTCTCTTCTTGGATGCTACTGGCCAGGAGATCTGTGAGGGCTCTACCAAAAAGACAGAGGCAGGGCTGTCTGTGGGTGGGGAAGTCATGTGGTCCTCAAAGTCATAGGTCTTCCAGCTCACTATGACAGAATTTGTAGATGGGGATGCTAAAGAAGTAATTAAATCAAGTGATGTCATCAGGACCGGGCCTCCTGATCTGATGGGATTATAAGAGAGACATCAGAGATCAACCAATCCACCAATTCCTAATCTCTCTCTCTCTCTCTCTCTCTCTCTCTCTCTCTCTCTCTCTCTATCTATCTATCTATCTATCTATCTCTCTCTCTCAGTTCTTTATTTTATGTATGTGTGTGTGTTCAAGTATGATTGTATGTGTGCATATGTGCACAGAGGTCAGTGGCCAGTTTCCAGTGTAATTCCTCAGATGTTATCTTTCCTGTAGTTTTGAGACAAAGTCTCTCTCTGGCCTGGAACTCACTCCTGCAGTAGGCTGGCTGCCCAGTGAACCCAGGAGATCTGCCTCTCTTTGCCTTCCCAGGAATGAGATTAGAAATGCATGCCAAGAAGCCTGTGTTTGTGTGCAGGTACGTGTGTGTGTGTGTGTGTGTGTGTGTGTGTGTGCATACGTGGTGTTTTCTGAGGATTGCACTCAGATCCTCGCCTTGATTCCACCTCATGTCCCAGCTCTCTCCATGTGTTCTTGCACAGAAGAACCTGAGGATGGAGAAAGAAGGTGGCCCTCTCTCTACAAGTCTTCCACACAATGTGCTAGGACTCGGATCCTGGACTTTCAGCCTCCAGAACTGTGGAGAAATCAACTTCTTTTGCTCAATCCACCCAACCTATGGTATTTTCTTGTAGCTGTTTGTACTGTCTAAAGCAGAAAGCCTTGTTTATAAAGTCACTCTGTAATTATAAGCGTATGTACTGGCTTTTGTCAACTTGACACAAGCTGGAGTCTTTTGTGAAGAAGGAATCTCAGTTAGGAAAATACCCCCCATCACATCGGCTCCTGGGCCAGACAGTGGGGCTTGTTCTTGATTAGTGATTGATACGGAAGGGCCCAGCTCAGTGTGGACAATATCACCCCTAGCAAGTGGTCCTGGGATCTATAAGAAAGCAGGCTGAGCAGCTCAGGATAAATAAGTCAGCAAGAAGATTCCTCTGTGTCCTCTGCTTTAGTTCCTGCCTCCAGGCTTCTTCCATGATTTCCCTAAGTGATGGAGTCTGACCTGGAAGTTGTAAGCTTAATGACCACTTTTCTCCTGGGGTTGCTTTTGGGCACAGTGTTTTATCACAGAGGTAGAAACCCTGACTAAGACAGGGGGCCGGTCTTGGAGGTTGTCTTGGAGCAGGAGGCTCTTCACCAGGCAAAACTAGGAGAGAAGGCTACAGGGAGATTTTCTATAGTCACCTCTTGTGACACCTGGCTGCTGGTGGGCCCATCTTAGTCCTGTCCTATATGAATGGCACCATTTCTAACTAAAATTCCTGACTAAAAGCCCACTGGGAAGAGATACACTGAGCATAAATACTCTGTAAGATAGAAATCCTGACATTTCCTCTCACATTTTATGGGGAGCTAATTACTGTCCTCAGCACCTTGGGGTCCAGTGTCTTCCCCTTCTGAATCCTAGAAATCTCATCTTTGTCAGGCTAACCAGTGGCCTTTGACAGGAGAGCAGTGTCCTAGCTTGACATTGCTGAGACAGTCACTTTATCCCAGGTGCCAGCCTCCTTGCCTATGCACCTAAGAAGGCATGACCCTCTGACCCAACTCAATTCTTTCCATTGAATGGACCCGGCTCCCTTTTCCTCCCTGATGAGGAGTGGCGGGCTATCCTGTCCCCCACTATTCAATAATCCTTCTTCCCTTTCTCCCCTCTGACCTACATGCAAGTGAAACTGTTAGTATATAGAGAGGAATGGGATGGGATGATGGGAGAGGTGATGGGCTGAGACAGGCAGCGTGTCCCTCCTGGAGAAGGAGGCATTCCCAGGCTGGGGTGTAAGGAAGGAAGGAGGCTTTGGACAAAGCCTGAGAGGACAGGAGAAGCTATAGAGCTGAAACTGGGTGTGGGGACTCAGATGAAGTCCTGCATGAGCTGTTTGGTGGGGTGGGTGTATGGCTGTGAAACCAGTTGGGAGGCCAAGGCCCAGGCACGCCCCCTCCCTGAAGAATGTGGTGGTCTCTTAGGCTGTGGTTGTCTTAGCTAAATAAAGCAGTCACTGTGATTTTGAAACCACGGTGGGCTTGTTCCTCTGTGATGGCAACTAATTATGGACTGTAATTGTCTAAACACAGGGAAGCGCTTTGACCTGAATAGTAATAATGAGACCAGGCTTCTCTGTTGCCTTCCCCACAGCCAGCCACCAGCCATGGACACGTCTCCACACACCCCACCCTGTTCCACAGGCCTGGCATGGACAGAGGTGAAGCCGAGGGCACTGTCCACTCCAGAACAGACTGGTCTTGTCTGCATGGGGATGGGCAGAACCACAGAGAAACTTGGGTCAAGATCTCATCTGTGAGGCAGAGTTCCCTTCCCTCGGGGCAGTTGTGGGAAACACACCTGCAAAGGAAGGGCATTGGATGCAGGACACAGTTCTCCCTGTGGCTGAGCAGCTCAGCGACGGGGACTTCATTTTACCCACGGAGATACCACGGAGATACGGAATCCCACAGACCCATAGGTGGACACAACTTCAGAGTCTGCCACTGGTACCCCATGCATCCACATCCACATGGTATGTCACCCCACCTCTGTATCTGTGACACCAGGACAACAAGTCACTCACTGGTGTGGTAATGCAAGGGCTAGGGTGAGGGCTGGGACTCTGAGCTGGGCAATCTCTGAGCCCCATCCTGTGTCTCAGAACTGGCCATTCCCTCCTTCCTCCACCACCATCCAGCCCCATGTGGCTCGACTGAAATCCTGGAGAAGCCTTTAGAGCTGCTCCCTGCCACTGCCTCTACCCCTGTAGGGAGAGCTGTTGGCCCAGAAGTGGAATCAACCAGGGTCACTAGGAGGCCAGGACTGGTGCCTGCTGCTGGCTGTATCTCACCCTGCAGATGTGACCTTTGACCCCTCCAGGAGGCTTGCTTTGGGGCCTGACCCCTTCTTACCTTACAGTTTTTGAACGGTGTGTGTTTCCTGCCCATCTTGTCCACCAGCCATGGGAGAACAGGGCTGTGGAAAAGCTACTCTGGCCTTCCTGTGCCCCAACCTCGCCTGGCAGAGGCTCTCATGCATATTTCACGGGGTCTGAGTGCACAGTGCTCACTTTACAGCCAGAGGCTCCAAGAGGGTCCATCTTTCTGAAGTCAAGACTGGAAGACAGGTCTCCACTTCCTCCAGGTGTCTGCAGTCCCATTAAGCTGTCGCTGAATTTGTCCTCTGTCTCTCCAAGTCTTCCCTGTCTCTCCACTGAGGTAGAGCCTGCAGGTCCTTTGTCCTTTGTCCTGTTCAGTGATGCTCCAAACTGAGCCTGACTGCCACCTCTACCTAGTTGAATTCCCATGGGGATTGTCCTCACATCATCTGGAATGGAAATCACACATTCCTTCCTGCTACTGAGATCCACAGTTCTCCCCTTCCTTCCTTCCTTCCTTCCTTCCTTCCTTCCTTCCTTCCTTCCTTCCTTCCTTCCTTCCTTCCTTCCCTCCT
>NC_034599.1:56732004-56736640 GCF_900095145.1 Mus pahari | reverse complement strand
TTTTTTTTTTTTTTTTTTTTTTTTAGCAGCTAGGAGGTTGCTGGTGGGCCTGCTAGGACATTATAACATTATAAAGGAGTCTTTTTTTCCTGTTTGTTGTATGTGTGTGTGTATGTATGTATGTTTGTTTGTTTGTATGTATGTATGTATGTATGTATGTATGTGTATGTATGTATGTTTGTATGTATGTATGTGTATGTATGTATGTTTGTTTGTATGTATGTATGTTTGTATGTATGTATGTTTGTATGTATAAGGTTTTTTTTTGTCTCACTTCAAGCAGACTGTGATGGTGCTCTAGCACTGACTTTGGGGTCCTATGTTAAGGATGTGTAGCAGAAGTACAGCAAACCTGGGCTTTGAGGGACTCAGTGGCTCTGGTTCTAGCCCTGGGCTGTCTACTTCCAGACTTGATTTCTGTCAGAGCTCAAGTCTTACTGTTGACCACAGCCAGGCTCAGGTATTCCATGCTTCTTTGCATACTGTGTGGTGATTAGACGCAGGGCTGTTCAGTGTCTGTTTACTAGGGGCCCTTACGGGGTCATTCAAGGAAAGAGAGGCTGTGACGGTGGCTTCAGATGACTGTATGACACACTTTAGTGGCCAGGGAGCTCGGGACTACTTTCCACTCCCAGGGATAGAGCTCCTTAACATTATCATCTAAAAATAGAATTTTAATTTTTCCAGTCTGCAAGTCTGATTGAACCCCTACCTGTAATCTTCCTACCCAGAATGGTTCCTTAGAATACACGAGGAACAGCACGCAAGAGGCCCAAGCTTTGCTCTCCTCTACCCACCCTCCAAGCACTGGACTTATTCTTTCCCCCGGGGTGGCTGAGCATCTGCTGTGTGTTCTGCTTTATGTCCTTGAAAAGGCCAGAGTACTGTGGGGGAATGCTGCTACCTGGGGAAGCAGTGGGAGGTGACTGGGGGCGTAGGTGATGGATGGGTGGTGACTGCACCTCCTACCTGGCTCCTTGGGGCACCTGTGAGGTGTCACCATGCAGCCATATGTGGCAGCCTCTAAAGGGATTCTGGGGAGAGTGTGGAAGAGCAAACAAAGGCTCCTCTGGGCAGCGGTGTGTGTGTGTGTGTGTGTGTGCGTGTGCATGTGCACTCACGAATATGTGTACACACATGTTTGTACAGGCCAGAGGGCAGCCTGGGTGTCATTTCTCAGGTGCTATCCACCTTGTTTTTTCTGAGGAACGGTCTCACTGGCCTGGCGTTTGCAAGCTGAGCTAGGCTTATGGGCCCCTGAGCCCCTGGCATTTACCAGTTTCCATATTCCCAGCCCTGGATTTGCAAGGTGTACCACCATACCCACTTTTGGGGTTCTGGGGACTGAGTTCAGGTGTGACAGTTTGCTAATTAAGCTGTCTCCCCATCCCTCCATTAGACTTAAGTGGGTAGAGCTTTGTATGGCATTAGAGGTCATAAGAGCACGGGAGATGCTGCTTATATATGAGACGCTAGCAAGAAAGATTAAGCAGCAAATTCTAACCTCGCGTGTATGCCAGGGTCAAGTCTATGTGACAATACCGCTTGTGACAGGTAACACGGGGTGAGTGGAGAAGAGGATGGTGAGGATTAGAGGGTGAACAATTTGTTTGTGATGTAAAAACTTTCATCTCATCATACAATAGTTACACAATCCCATCATTTCAGCAATAATTGTGCAGATGGAGATGGATGATCTCTCTGGAGAATTCCATTTAGATAGCCAAAGGGCAGGTGGGAGGCTCAGTGCTAACTGTCAACTTAACACAATCTAGAACCATCTGAGAACATGGTCGTACTGAAGGATTGTCTAGATCTAGTTTGTCTGTTGGAGTGTATCTTGATGCTGACTGAGATGAGGCCCCTCCCACGGCGGGTGCCACCATTCCCTAGGAAGGGGCAGTGTAGATCCTGGGTTGTATTAAAGTGGAGAAAGCACGATGAGCACTGTCATGCATGCATTCGTTACCTGTTCTCTGTCTGTGGATGTAATTGTCTAGCTGCATCATGTACCTGCTTCCTTGAGTTCCCCACATGATGGACTATAACCTGAAACTAACTGCAAGTCAAATAAGACCTTTCTCCCTTAAATTGATTTTGTCATAGCAACAGGAAACAAAACAAAACTAAGAAATAAAACAGGACTTGACTGATCCCTTTGGGTCTTCCTTGCCCAGGCCAGCTGCCAGTTTCGTCCTCAGTTCTTTTGGGAACTGGCTAGAAAACCACCCCCTCTTTAATGCACCCCACCCCAAGATGGAGATTGGGTTGTGTTGATGCCTTTTCTTTTACCTCTCAAAGGAGACAGGATCTCCTGTAATCCAGGCTGGCCGTGAGCCTGCTATGTAGCTGAGGCTAACTCTGAACTTCTGATCTTCTGGCTAGCCCTAGGGTTAGGGTTACAGGTATGCACCATCATACCAGATGTTGGGGATTGAACCCAGAGTTTCCCACATGTTGGGGTAGTGCTCTATCCACTGAGCCACATCTCTAGCTCTGACACCTCCCTCACAGAGTGGGTTGTTGTAGGGGTGACATCTGGCTGCATTTGGGCTGAGGGCAATATCAAAATTACTCCTTGATGCTTCCAGGAAAAAAAGAACAGGATGCCCACGTTTGCTCGGAGGTCTCCCAAAGCCTTCTTTTCCTTCCTTTACAAATGTTAAAAAGATTCATTTTGATTTTATTTATAATGCTCATTGCTCACATGTGTTTACGTGTGTGTGTGCACATGTGTGTGTGCAGAGGCCAGAAGGGGTCTTGGGATTCCCTGGAGGTAGAGTTACAGATGGGTGTGGGTCACCTGATACAGGTATAGGAAACCAAACCCGGATAGTCTCCAAAAGCAATATGTGGTTTTAAATGCTGAGCCATCTCTCCAGTGCCCCAGAGCTTTATTTTCTTAATGTATCTATGCTGGGGTTGGGTTATAGTTTAATGAATGTTTGTGGAATGACTAATTATTGACCGATAGACTAACAGTCCTCACTGAAGTAGGCTGAGCAAATAAACTGCTAAGTGGAACACAGTGTCTAGGTTACACAGTGCACTTACTAATGGATGGCCTCGGCTATACTGTGTGAGACACCACAGCAAAGACAGCTTACTTATGGAAGAGAGCTGACAGGGGACGAAGGCCCCAAATGAGATCCCAGCTATGCAAGAAGAGTCTGCAACACACAGCAGACTTTCCTCAGTTAAGGTCTGTGTCAGATTTTGCTAAGCAAAATCTGGAAATAGGTGAAGTCTCACTAGACGTGTTGCTCCAAATCCATTAGGTTTTAAGAAACAAAATTGGTATAAACTTTGCTCAGCTTCTAAGCCCTTTCTAGATAGGTCTTATGTAGCCTCAAACTCACTATGTAGATGAGGATGACCTTGAACTTCTGATCTTCCTGCTTCTACTTCCTGAGTCCTGGATTATAGATGTATAATCATGCCAGGTTTATGTGGTATTGGGATAGAATTCAGGACTTTAAGCATGTTATGCAAGTTCACTACCAACTGAGTCACATTCCCAGCCTCTCTCTAAACTTAGCTTTAGATGATGGTGAATTTGTTAGTTTAGGGAATCTCATTGCACTCAGAGGTGGGATGACAGTCAGTCCTGGAGAGATGCCCCATCAGAAACCCTCACAGACACTAGGCCTGTCCCCTGACTCTCATCTGGATCTCTTAGCTAAGCTCATTTTGGTATGTTTGGTTTTTTTTCCTTTGCAGATTGGCTTTCTTTGTTCCACAATTCCTAGGTCTAAAAGTATTTAGTTCAATCTGGACATGACACTTGGATGATGCATTCGAGTTCCTAGAAAAAGAATTTGATTGGCCCCTGCTTAACCAATGGGGTGCCTTTTCTCAGTTAAGGTCTGTGTCAGTCAATTTCTGTCGCTGTATTAATACCACAGGCCGTCAGCTTATGAAGAAGAGAGGTTGGCTTCCACTCTCAGCTGTGGAGGCTTCAATTCTGCTTCCTGCTTATCCTGTAAGCTTTGGGGGCTGTGCTGAGGTAGCATGCCATGGCAGGCAGGGTAGAGGACATCAGAACTATTTGTCACATGGTCAGGGTGCTGGGAAGGGAAAGTGGAAGGGGAAGACCCCCACAATTCCCTTCGAGAGCGTATACCCAAAGGACCTAAAGACCCCCAGGTAGGCTGCACTTGTAAGAGATTGGCTCAGGACCCACAAGACCGAATTCTCAGCACAATTCTCCCCCAGAGAGGCAGAAAGCAGGGATAAGAGCCAGGAGGGGGGAGAGGGAGAAGAGGAAGGGAACAGGGGAAAGAGGGCAGGGCTATTCATCCCAGACTGCCTTTGGGTAGAGAGGAGACAGATGTGACACATAGGCAAGTGGTGGTTTATAAAGGTAAAAGGGGAAACCCCGTGTTAGGACGAGGCATTTAATTTTGATTGAGCATGCTAAGTAGGTGAGCCAAAGGGGCTTTTGATTGCTGTACCTCAATACTTTGATAGCTCGACCTTGGTAATCAGCCATAGGAGGAGGAAGTAGCTAAATAAGGGAACAGACTGTGGTGGGTAGCTTTAGGGTTGTAATCTAATGTGGTTTTTTTTTTTTTTTTACATATTATGATATAAAACATGTTACAAGTATACCACACAATCCTACAGGACAAGCAGG
>NC_034599.1:56713425-56731964 GCF_900095145.1 Mus pahari | reverse complement strand
TGCCAGACTGAGCTGGCCAGAGTCCCTTCAGCACTTCCTGAAGGTTCCACAACCTCTTCACGTATAACCCCGGGAGTAATCCCTTACCACATCGGCTTTGGCAGAATGCTTACGACCAAGTCAGAGCCACATGTCCGTTTCAACAGTTATGGTTGAGAATGGATCGTGGTCAAAGGGACCATGTAGAAGAGAGGGTGTTCCTCAGAGCAGAGAGCACTGACGAGGTGGGCATGTTTGCCATTGGATGAAATAGTCACAGGCTCGCGGAAGATGCCCTCTCTGTACTTTTAACAAAAAAAGAACTTCTCAAGCTTGGAGTCCAGGTTGTCACAGGGGCCTACATAACAGCTGATTTGTGAGGCATTTCTCCCTCATTTACCAAGTCTTCAGAGAGAACAGTTAGTAAAAAATGCTAATGGCCAATTTTTGCAAATGACCATTTTGGTGCTCCCAGACCATTGGGGCAGGCTGAAGCTAATTTCTAGAATGTCCCCTTGATGGTGCTGGCAACCTCTTTAATACTGACCTAGAGATAGGCCATGGATCCTGTTCCAAAAGTGCTAAGTCTGAATTTGCTTTACTTGTGGGCAATGAAAAGCCACCCTATGTGGGTGCCTTGCCCCTGGATATCCTGTGGCTGTCAGGTCTCAGGAGTGGCTGGCTGTGGTGTGGGAAGTTGGGCACAGCTTATGTGAGGTGGTCATCTTTAAGCACTAATTAACGTCCTCCTTGAGTCTTCATCCCATACTGGCTCCATGAGCTTCTAGGCTCTCCATTGAGATTGGAAGCTATGTATGTGACACTGAATGTGTCCCCCCCCCATCTCTTTCTGAAACAGGGTCTCATGTGTCCCACATTGGCCTTGAACTCACCGTGTAGTCAAAGATGACTTTGAACTCCTGATTTTCCTGCCCGTATCTCTGGAGTGCCAGGATTACAAGTGGTCTCCGTCATTAGTTTATGTGGTGTTGAGCAAGTAGTCTGCCGGCTGAGCCACACTTTCGGCTGATATGCATCCTTCCTCTATATCACCCAGGGCACCTCCAAAGGCTGACCACTGTGGCTTTTCCCCTGACTCCTCCCCCTTTGAGTAGGCCCTCAGAATGATCCTGAAACCTATCCCTATACCCAAATATGAATGGAGGTCACCATGGCCTGTCTCCTGGAATGACCACTGAGAACATCTAATGGTGGCATATCATTAGGGCTGCCAAAACCATTCTTTCCAGAGGAGAGAGTTACTCTTAAATATGAACTCATAACAGCATCAAAGCAAGCCCACAAAAGCCCACAGAGAGGGATTTTTTTTCTCTAAACCTTCATCATTAAAAAAAGAGTGATTTCCAGGACAGCCAGGGCTACACAGAGAAACCCTGCCTCAAAAAACCAAAAAAAACCCAAAAAAAACAAAAAAAAAAAAACAAAAAAAAACAAAAACCAAAAACCAAAAACCAAAACAACAACAAAAAAAACCATGGTAGCTGCAAGGGCTTGTCCGCAGGCCCCTCCCACTAAGCAGCGGTGATTGACGTCCAGTAGGCCTTCATCTGTCATGCTTGGCTGATGAGTGGCTTCATCGATTCTCTACTTAGTCACCTGAGGCCCGTGAGTACCAGTCCCCGCAGGCCTTTCCCATAGATGCCAACTACAGGGTTTGGCTACTAGCCCCGGTCTTCTTTACCTTCCGTTTTTACTGACCCCACCCCAAAGGGCAACCTCCCCTAGTAACCTTTCCAGTCGCCGTGACTCCTCTGGAGTGTTGACGGAGCCAGAGGGTTTGCTCCCTCTCTCCCCTCTTGTGTTTGTTCAGTGGGGGAGCCAGCCTTAGGTTTCTCTGTCTGTACAGGAGCCTCTCACAGGGAGGGGTTGTGTGTGTGTGTGTGGGGGGCTGTCGGGGAGCAAGGGCGGGGGAGGCACAGCGGCTTCCCACTCTGCTGTTGGTTATCACAGGCTCTGCTAATGCTGCTCAAACAATATCGAGAAGAACCCAGCTCAATAGCACCAGTGTTAGGCCGCAGAGTCAATATTGGCTAAGCAAACACCAGAAAAGAAGGAGTTGCTATTTGCGTAGCTAGGAGTGCTTGTGTGCTGTGGCTGCCTTGTCAGGGGCCCTTGGAAAGGAAGGGAGGAGGTGGGGTTGTAGGTGGAGGGCCCAGGAGAGAAGGGCTAACAGGGACTCCTACCTAGCGGGTGCCAGTAGTCGGCTTCAGGATTCCTTGTGGTACATCCGAGCACATCTAGCAACCTGCCTTCACCCCTCCGCGTTTTCTACCCCAAATGTTAGAGCAGCTGCCAGATGTCCCCTGGAGAAGCAGGGAGAGGGGAAGCCTCCACCTGCTGAGATCCAGCTTGCAGGTTGTTTTGTTAGACTGAGGAGCTCAGGGTCAGAGTTGGGAGAAAGCTTCCCTCCCATGTCTCTTGGGCCTCCAGCTCCCCCTGTCTCCTCTGTGTCCACATTGGCAGCCCCCTTGAGAAGACTACGCCGTGTATGAGTGTTTCTGCAGCCTGAAGGCCATTCGGCAGCTGACCAGCCAGCTGTGGCCACCGCCAGACCTGGCCTCATCGTGGAAGTCATTTCTATCCTCCACCAGAAGCGAGGTGGCTGGGGCTCAGCTCATGTCCCGTGTTTGTTTCTAGAGAATTTCTGGCTCTTGTGGCTCCGAGTGGTGACCTTCCCAGTCAGATCCTATTTGTAACCGTCTGTCCTTGGTTTTGCTGCTTCTTCTGTGCCACCAAGGATGGGCCTGGGTGAGCTTGACCCCTGTAAGTGGACCAGGCTAGGTTTGTCAGAGGGCGTGTGGCAGGCTGGTGAGGGAACAGGCTGCGTCTTGGTTCCTCATGGAACACTGTAGAGTCCATCTTTGTACTCGGTGGGGTGTGTGGTGCACAGATTATTTGTAGGCTGGGGAAGGCACAAGGCTTGGGCTTCCAGTGCCACAGTCACCAGTCCTAGGCACCAGATTTGAGCTGGGACACCAGAGCCGGTACCCAGTGACTTTAGCCGTGTCCTAATGTCCTAACCCTGGAGTCTTTGCCACTCAAGGCTCCTGCCACTCCCAGAGGGGGGGTGGGCTCAGGAATTCAGAGAATGAGGTACCTTGCAAGCTTTAGATACCATCCCTTCTCTGGAAGCTGAGTGCTCTGTTGTCCCTGGAGCACAAAGGGAGGCCACCCTTGGGCAGTTTTGAGTGTGTGTGTGTGTGTGTGTGTGTGTGTGTGTGTGAATGCCTGACCACTAGCTTTGGCTCTGAAACATGGTGTTCTGGCAAGGAGGGAGGGGAAGCTCCTTTGTGTTCACATATAGCAGTGGATGGAGATATGTTCGTGTGTCAGGATTGAAGGCAAGAGGATGTTGGTACAGGGTCATGTTTAGACAGCTGAAGACTGTCCCTCCTCCACCCCACTCAGCCTTCCCCTTCCCCCTGGTGGGATGAGGACATCCAAGCAGGTAGCTGCCTGTTGGGTTCTCAGAGCTGTTGGCTTCTTTCTTGTCCCCAAACTGTTCTTCAGAGCTGCTGCTGATTTCTTCATAGACTTGGTTGGAGCCTGCTTGGTCTGAGTAGGCCCAAAGCCCAAAGGTAGAAGTATTTCCTGTATGGATACCCCATTTGTGAGGCCATGTGTGGAAATGGGGACCTGTCCCCTCCAGAGGCTGATTGTATGAGAAGGGATATCTGGGAAGGCTCGAGACACAGCCCAGTCTAGAGCCTCTCACTGTGGCCTTATCCTGGGCCCTTCACTCCAGGCTCTCTGCAGGCATCTTTTTCTTCCTGTTAGAAGGTAGATGATGAGACTCATGGTGTCACAGAGTAACCATAGGGACTCAATGGTGACAGGGAGGACAGCCATGGGCCTCAGGACCCAGTGTCATTCTTACTTCTTAGGCATTCTGAACCATGTGTCATGATTATGAAGGAAGGAGAGAGGAAGCTCCAGTTGAAAGCAGTTTGGCTTTCAAGCTAGGTACTGAGTTCAAATTCACATCCCACCATTTTGGGCCACATAGGAGCTTTAGGTATCCCACCTGGGAATGAGAACCCTTGGGGTGCTACAAGAATGGGAACACAGCACATGTGTGGATCATAGACATATCACGGTCTAGATGCCTGAAGTTTACTCAACACCCCGTGCCTTCCCTCTGATCCTTCCGAGCCTCAGCCAGCGCAGGCTTCACACCGATCAGATGGTCTCTGTAGGCCCACACTTTGCATGCCCCAGTGGGCTCTTCTTTCAGGGAAGGGTGACAGGATGCCAGTGATGGCTTTAAATGCTGATTCAGAAGCTATATTCACTACCAGACCAGCGCCTGAGCCCCTGAACTCACTTCATCCTTGCAACAGGCCTTATGATGTTTAATTTTGAGGTCACAGAAAGTCTGAATGCGGACACAGTTTCAGATCCTGCTTTAGCATGGTTTAAAGGCACAGCCAGCTCCAGAGCCCTCTGATACACAGCAGGTTGTTGGAGTGAAGATGGCTGCTGGGAAATGTCCCATGATTCTGTCTCATAGTGTAGGCAGCTGAGCAACACGTGGCATTGACGCCAATAGTGTCTTTCATCCCTCTGGGTCCCCCGAGGCCATTTTGTGCTACAGTTACTAGCACACTCCTTTCTCCCTGCCTGGTCTCCCACTGGGGCCTGGCTCTGTGCTAAGGCTGTTTGCATGTTCCCTGCACCAGCTGGCAAGAACTACCTCAGAACATGCCAGTCTGTGGCCACATCATGTCCTCCAATATCTCTGAAGAGGCCTGTAACATGAGTACTCAATGGAGCAGGTCCAACAAAGAACATGGGATGAAGAAGTCTGGGACTCGTGGTCACCTTGCCACTGGACATGAGGACCACATGAGTGTCTCTGGCCAAGAGCTCCTCAGCGTTATAAAGGGGTGGAGAAATGACTCAGCAGTTGAGAGTGCACAGTGCTCTTCTAAAGAATCCACATTCAGTTCCCAGCACCCACACGGAGGGGACTCATAACTGCCCCTAACTCCAGTTCCAGAGAATCTGATGCCCTCTTCTGGCCTCTGAAGGTACACACACACATACATACAGACACACAGACACACAGACACACACATACATACAGACACACACAGACACACACAGACACACAGACACACACTCACACACACACATACATACAGACACACAGACACACACACACAGACACACACACAGACACACACACAGACACACACACACACAGACACACACACACACACACACACACACAAAGGCAGGGCATGGATGCTATCCCTCTATCCCAAGAGGCTAAGTTCCTGGTGGGTTTTCCACCATCAGAGTCCCTGTGGCATCTTGCGAATGGCTGGATGGAGCATACACTTCGGGAAGTGCATGGGGACAGGCTAGTGACTCTTTGGGACACATACTTTTGCCTCTCTGTTCCGCTCCATGCCTCCCCGCAGGGGCTGCTTGCCTGATGACAGACAGCCCGACTGCTAGGCTGCCTCATCGCTCCTGTGCTGATGAACGGACACCTTGAGGCATCCACACTCTGACATCTGCATCATGGCATTCCTTTTCTCAAAGACTTACCAGCATCACGGGTGACTTTAGTGTCCCTGTGACTGGCCTCTTCATCACTCATGCTTTTTTAGACACAAGAGTGCTACCACTCTGTCACTCCTCCTGGGTTCTGCCCTAAATTCTATGGCCTCCCAGAGCTGGTTGGTCAACAGCACCAAGGGGTGGGGGGGCTTTAGATACAGATTCAGGGAGAAACTGCTGACTGCACCCCACGTGTGAATAGTGTGAGGTCAGGTGAGTAGAAGCTGCTGGCAGGGCTCAGTCATTGAGGCAGGTCCCAGAACGGATGTCTGCTGAGAGCTCTCTGGGAGTTGCGTGGAGCCTCCAGGATGTTCAGACAAATTCAGTCTGCAGCTGTGTTCAGACACTAGCTGGACACCAGCTGCAGCCTCACATCTGGCCATGGCTCTACTTGACTGGATTCTTCTCTTTGGCTTTCTGAAATGTTCAGGAGTGCCCATTGGCAGGCTCTAGCCTGGGACCTTAGGGAAAAGAGGGAATTGGGAACTGAGAAAGGATACCCAGTATGAGAGAGAACAGTAGGGTTCAAATGCCACTGGCTGTCTCAACTTCTACCATGCCTTGCAACTACGCCAACTCCTGTGAAACAGACGCTTAGGGAATGCATCTTTTCACCCTAGCCACTCTCAAGAGTAGTCTGAGATGCCTCCACTACTGGTCGCCACTGAAGTCAAGCACAACCTGACCCATCCGGCTCTTCTCTTCCCTTGAAATCTCAGCTTGTGCTTCGGGGGGAATCCAACACTCAATGGGTGGGCTGCCAATCTGTGACTTCCAAGTTCTTTGTCCCAGTGTCACACTAAAGTGTGCTGTACATGACAAAAACTAGGCATGCTGAACCCATGGTGACTGTTGGGGTCTGGGAGCATCATGTAGACAGAGAAAAGAATTTCATTTTTACTCAGAAAATCCTGCTTCCGAGGTCTCCCACCCTGCATGAGGCACTGACTTGTTTGGCAAGAAAAGGGGGTCTCGGGGTTTAGTATCAAGGGATGGAGAGACAGACAATTTCCCATGTCACTGGGCAGCTCTGCCAGGATCCCTGGGGACTCTTTATTGAGAATCTGTCCCAGGTTGGGGGAACCTTCTTGAAGTATATACTTTCATTCTATTTTTCTCTTCTCATTTTGCAGAGCTGGGCTGTGTGTGTGTGTGTGTGTGTGTGTGTGTGTGTGTGTGTGTGTGTACACACACGTGTGCACGCGCATGTGTGCACACTCGTACATGCACATGTGTGCCTGCTTGGGTAGTCATCAAAATGACAGAGATTCTATGGACTACATTCTCCATAAACTGCAAATGTTGTGAGCTGTGTTCACGCTCTGGGCCAAGACAAATGTAATTTTGGATTATCAAGTCCGCATGACAAATGAGCGCCTATTAATTTGTATTTATCTTGAGTGGGTTAACAGAAACTAGCAATGGGGGAAAAAGGATGTCTTTTTGTTCCTCGGAAGAGAGAAGCAGATTCAGGGATGACCCTTGGAAATGGTAGCACACAACATTCAAAGGCTTGCCTTCTAGGTCTCGGCCACTCAACACATATATATGGCATGCCTTGTAGGTGCTGAACGCTCCACACGTAAGCATGGTGTGCCTCCTGGGTTCTGGGCACTCAGAAGCAAACAAGGCTCTTCCGTCACTGTCAGGGAGCTCAGAGCTCAGTAGGGGCAATGGAGGGAATCTGATGGCAGAACAAAGGCCATGGGAGGCTAGGGCCAGCTGTCAGTCACAGCTCCTTGAGGAGGAAAGGAGGGCCAGAGCTGGCCTCCTGGAGGAAGTGATATCTGCATTGAGTTTTGTTGTATAAGTCGGAGTTTGTCAGGGGAAAGAGCTGGGGAAAGGTACAAGTGTCAGAAACACGAGTGTGGGTGTGTTCAACCGTGAGGTGGGTTTATAAATCTGGCCTTGTGAAGCTGTGAAGTGGAAGGATCTGAGGGGAGGGAGGTGGGCTCAGGCCAAACCCGCAGGCTGAGCTGAGCACAGGAGGGATTTTCCTCAGTGATGGGGAGCCAGCCTCAGGTGAGAAGCTGGGGGCAGACAACTCAGTTCTTCAGCAGGGTGCACTGGGGAAGGCAATCCTGGGAGCCAGAGATCCTGAGGATACAGGTAAAAGCTAGGCAGAGGTGAAAGGGAAGGAGGGAAGACAAATGATGCGTTGTATCAGTTTCCTTGTAGCTACTATGATAAGTCATTGCTAGCTTAGCGGCTTGGAAACATTGCACATTTAATTTTTCTCCATCTCTGGAGGCTGGCGGTTCAAAACCAGTTCCACGGGGATCAAGGTAGATATGAGCAAGGGTGATTCTGTCCGGAGGTTCAGGTGAACCGTATTACCTGGCTGCAGAGGCCACCTGCATTCCTTGGCTCTCTCCCTCCCCCGTCAGTCTGCATCCCTCCCCTATCAGTCTGCATCCCTCCCCCGTCAGTCTGCATCCCTCCCCCGTCAGTCTGCATCCCTCCCCCGTCAGTCTGCATCCCTCCCATTTTGCATCCTTATCCCATCACCTTCTGTCCAGGTCTGGTCCTCGTGTCTCAGGTCCTTTGCTAACCACAGCTGCAAACTAGCCTTGTTGTGCGGCTTCCAATTTCCAGGCTCCAGGGATTAGGGTGTGAACACATCTGGAAGGCCATTGCTCAGTTGACATCCACAGAGAAAGCCTGCACGTTAGTCATACTTGCTCAGCTCTTTTTCGTGCCTTGTCTCCCGCTGCCTGGAGCCCTTTAAGCCTTAATTCTCGGAGTCACTTTTCTCAGTTATCCTCTATGCTCTTATACCTTGTCCTAGGTTTTGCTTCCAGAAAAGCCCAAACCAAGAGCTCAGAGTTGTCTGTTACTATGGAGTCATGGGATGAGATGAGGGTCATGCTGGATAGGGGCTATTGGCCTTGGAAAAACTGGGACACAGGGAAAGGTGTCTCTGGTGAACCCTTGGTAGGTTGTGATGTACCCCCACTTGCAGCATCTGTTTCCCAGTGCTTTACCCCCTATCTCTGGGGTCCCCAAATCCCCCCCCACACACACACACAGAAGTTCCTTTCAAGGCCTCTGAATTCTGTGGTCAGTTCAGTTAGCTTCTATGTTCTTGCTGTGCCAATGAGGACATGCGTGTCCCTTCCTTCCCCTCAGTCCCTTCCCCAGATGACAATGTTCTCACATCAATATGGGCCTCCGACATCTTTGAGAACGGAGCAGATGAAGATGTCTTAAGCAGTACTGTGTGTACTTCTGCTGTCTCATTTACTCTCCACAGCACCACAGGGAGCGATTGCTGCCTCTGCAGATGAGGATGCTGCGGCTCAGAGAAGCTGAATGGCCTTCTAGGACTGGGCTGGCACTTGGATGTTAGTTTGTCTCTAACAGACACAGGACAGGGATTAGAAGATGGCCCAGTTTACATGCCGAGTTCCAGGGCATCCAGGGTTACATAGTGAAAGCCCCATCTCAGAAAAAAAGAAAAAAGGACTCAGGGCCAGGGATATTGGTTCAGTGGGTGAAGTGATTAATGTCTGAGGTCCTGAGTTCAGGTCTTCAGAGCCCATGTAAAGAACTAGGCATGGCCAGTACTGGAATGCCGGCACATGAGGATCATGGGAGCTCACTGGGCAGCCAATCCGGCTATTAGGTCAGGTTTACACACACACACACACACACACACACACACACACACACACATGAAGATGGTACCCATACTCACCTTCCAGTCCCTAGTCAGGCTCAGGACCACCATTCCTTTTCATGATGCTTTGAGGGGTGTGGCTCCCTGGAATCTCAGTCTTGGGCAACACTCTTGGTCTGCTTCAGCTGCAGGAGCACTGTGGCTCTTAGCTGTCTAAGGGACTTTGTGCTGCGGCATCATCCCTGCTGCCCTGAACATTGTACCTCCCTCTCTGACCCACGATTATGTTTGCCCTGGTGACAGCCACGGCCTTGTGTGAGCTCTGATGAAGTTCTGGGCAACCTTTAACCCCAGATCCTTCCCTCAGGACCGCTGTCAGCTCAGGGTACTTCTGCTAACAACCATTTCCACCGTCGTGCTGGCCTTGACATGAACCAGGGCTTCTGTCCTTAAGACTTAGTGTAACAGTACAATAAAACCATATACAAATGCAACAGCTCTCTCTCTCTCTCTCTCTCTCTCTCTCTCTCTCTCTCTCTCTCTCTCTCTCTCCTCCCTCATCTTATGTAGTCCAGTCTGACTTTGAACACTTCTGATCCTCCTGCGTCTATCAGCTTACTACCATAGCCTGTTTCTGAGGTGCTAGCAGGGCCTGTGCATACACCAGGCAAGCACTCCATCCACGGAGCTACATCCCAAGTACAGGCATTAATTTCTCTCTATGACTGTCTGGACGCCTCTCATTCCCAAGTCAGTAGCTCATCCACTGAGCCAAGAAGATGTGCTTCTCCTTTGCTTTGTCCATGGGATCTGGCATAGTGGCTCATCCCCAGCAGATGCTCTGCAAGTACTTTTGTTGTCTAAGTGAGGAACAGACCCCTCCCCCGCGACACACATCCCAAGCCCGGCCCCTCCCCCGACACCAAGCCTTCCAGTGTCATTCCACAGGGCATCTTTAGTATCTGGGGACTCTGGTACATACATGCGCCCCCCCCCCCCAGCCCCTATCTTGATTCATCCTGCAGACAGATGCCCCTTAGGAGTGACGGGGCAGTATAACTGAGAAAGGAAGGGTGCTCACACTAAGAGATCCGGCCAGGCTCCCAGCACCAGCACATGGCTGCATGCTGTTCCTAGCCCTGTAAAAGGAGAAGAAAAATAGGTCATATGCACCAAACCCACGCTATACCATGTGATCCGAGAATTCTAGCTACAAGTCTCATTTCAGTGAATCAGAAATAGCCACTCTTGCCATTACTGTGTGGGTGCACATGCAGGTTCATATGTACATATATGTGCATATGTGTGTGTGTGTGTGTGTGTGCTCATGCACGCACAAGCATATGTGTGTTTATATGTGGGCATGTGTGTGGAGGTCTGAAGACAACCTTAAGTGTTGTTCTCCCCAAGGCACTGAGACTGAGTCTCCTAGTCTCTTTGAGCTAGGCTGGCTCGTGAGCCCAGCAATCCTCCTGCCTCTGCCTCCCAGCTCTGGGATTACAGGAGAATGCTACCGCACCTGGCTTTTTATGTGGGTTCTGGGGACCAAACTCAGGTTCTTATGCTCACAGAGCAAGCATTTTACAGAGCCGCCTCTCCAGCCTCATCAGATAGTTCATAAAGTCAGGTGTGGTAGCAGAGAATCAAGAGTTCAAAGCCAGCCTGAGCTGCACGGCAAGAGTCTATCTCCAAAAGTTCAACCAACCAAACAACAAGAAAACAAAATAAAAAATTAGAATAGTTTATTTGCTCTGAGTTAGGAAGCAGACAGAGACAGAACTCGAGTTCATGCAGCCTGTTCTGCCCCTAGTCAGCAGATACCCATTCACATAGATGTCTCATGGATAAACAGAACACCTCAGGAAAAGGTGACAGTCCCACATCTTGCATATAGTAAGCACTCAGTTAATACCACTTCCCTCTCCTGCTGTCCCTAATTCCTTAATTTCTCCCCAAATCAGGGCAGTGCAAGGGTCAGAGGTTGGAAGAACCTGCAGTTTTAATTAAATAATAATTAAAAAAGACTCTGACGGAGAGTCCCTGAGAAAGACTTGGGAAGGTAGATAGCCTGCCAGCCAGGGGCTGCTGAGTTCTGGTCAGTCAAGGTAGGAGGGATAGCCTGCGCCCTAGGCCGTCGAGGGAAACATTCTTTCACCCCTGGCTCATCCTGAACCCCATCTCCTTTGTGTCCCCCATGCAGTCAACCAGTGGTTATGTTGATACCACCTCAGCCCCTGGCATCGGTTCACCAGCTTCTCCCCGAGCTCAATGCCATGATGCTCTGAGCTACGAGAGGCTGCTCCCTGCCTTGGCACAGACTGTAGAGCTCCGTGTGTAGCCTCCACTGGCCACACCTCTGCAAGTTCTCCCGAGATGTGATGTGTGAGATGTGATGAGTGTGTCCTACACCTATGCAGGACATCACCGCAGGGGAAAGTGCCCAGACCATCAGAACTCTGGGGAGGACCTCTCAGGAGCACCTCCCTCTGCCTGGGAGCCTCTCTACCTCTGCCTGGGTAACTCTCCTCCCATGGGTTCTAGCTTGCACATTCCAAGGATGTGGTTTGAATCCACCTCATCCGTGAGATTAGAGACCCTGCCTCTTGTCTCGCCTCTAGAGCTTTCTACTAGAAGCTGCTATTGAGTTCTCCAAAGCCCACACCTTGGCTAGACCCCCAAGGACACATGAACACGAGCCATGTTCCTAGGCACAAAGCAGTTCTTGGTTAGAATGGGCAGCTAGTCCAGGTCAGCACAGAGTGCTGTGAGGAGACAAATAACCCTTGCTGAGGAAGGAGGGCTTCCTGGAGGAGGTGCAGAAATGGAGTTTATGACGTCATTGGGAAAAAGGAGATTAAAGGGAAAAAGACAGAGGTGTTCAGCTAGAGTCCTGGTGAGCTGCTGGGGACTGCAGCGCTGGATCAGTATGACTGTCGCTTACTGCTGCTGTGCCAGGAGAGCAGGAAGGAGGGCCAGAAGAACTCCCATGGACATGCGCAGAGGGACCAGGTCTGGGGAACAGTCAGGACACGTGGAGTTTGAGTGGGTGCCCATGTGCTTCCGCACAGTATGGACAAAGGCTAAGAGTGAATGGCGTATGGGTAGAAAGGACAACACAGACATCTGGCTGAGGCTGGGGGAGGGACAGCGTGGGCCTGGTGAGCTGGGAGAATCCTGAGGGGACCCTGTCTAGTGCTATTTGCCTTTTTCTTCGTATCAACATCTTCACAACACCTGGCCACCAGCCCATCTTAGAGATTGAAGCTCAGAGGACTTAAAAGCTTGCTGAAGACCATGTCTCGCAGGTCGGGACCTGGTGGGCAGTTGGTGCTTGTCTTAGTCAGGGTTTCTATTTCTGCACAAACATCATGACCAAGAAGCAAGTTGGGGAGGAAAGGCTTTATTTGGCTTACACTTCCATACTGCTGTTGATCACCAAAGGAAGTCAGGACTGGAACTCAAGCAGGGCAGGAAGCAGGAGCTGATGCAGAAGTCATGGAGGGATGTTCTTTAATGGCTTGCCTCCCCTGGCTTGCTCAGCCTGCTCTCTTATAGAATCCAAGACTACCAGCCCAGAGATGGCACCTCCCACAAGGGGACCTCCCCCCTTGATCACTAATTGAAAAAATGCCTTGCAGCTGGATCTCGTGGAGGCATTTCCCCAACTGAAGCTCCTTTCTCTGCGATAACTCCAGCTTGTGTCAAGTTGACACAAAATTAACCAGTACAGTGCTTTTACGTATGAGTGATAAGTTTGAGAGTATGAATGAGTGAAATGAATGGATGGATGATGGATGGATGGATGGATGGATGGATGGATGGATGGATGGATGGATGATGGATGATGGAAGGTGAGGCTAAACATGTCTGGCTTTTAGCTCCAGTTCTGGCCCCGTATCACACAGCAGGAGTCCTCTCCAACAAGAAGATGATAAGGGTGAAAGAGGGTGAGCCACGCAAGCTCCCTGGAGCCTGAGGTGCCAGCGACTTTGAGCACCATTTTCTCTCATGCCTGGCTGACCCTTCTATGCATTTCTACAAAGACGCTTCTGCTCTCTACTGCCCTTCCAGATGCCTGGGAGACCCCGTGAGTCTTCCCTGCTTCCATCTCTCTGCATGGCTCACCCAAGCCTAGCCTCTTGCCTAGCCTCTTGCAGCCTTTCAAGCCCAGAGCCCACAGGCCACATGCTTCTGCCTTTCCGGAATCTTCTGACCACTCCTGGGACACATGACACCAGCTGCCCTTTGCAAGGTGCTGTGTGCTTTCCCTTCCTCAGGTTTTATCGTTTCTCCAGGACAATATTTGTCTTCCCATTACTTAAAGCGTGCCTCTCGGGTCCAGCAGAGAGAGGCCTTGGAGGGGAATTAGTCGGAGTTATTTTTTGTTTGCTGTACTGGGGAGAACAAACAGGCTTGTTTGATTTACCTGTGTTTCCCCAGTAGGTAGACCCCTTAGAGCAAACACAAGCAGCCCCTCTTCCTGCCCTTCCAACCTGGAGCACTTAAAACCCAGAGGGCTTTGCTAAAGCCCAGCAGGGGAGAGGGAGAATGCCAGTGTTGCTCTCTGTACCAGGTTGTCTGAGCTGAGTTCCCAAGCCTAAGAAAGAACTGTTTTCTCTAAAGTAACAGCCAGCCCCAACCACTGCACGACTTGATCTGAATGAGACCGGAAGTAAGGGGCTCTGGGGATGAGTGCAGGATTAGATAGAAGTTAAGACCGGGAAAGAACTTGCGTTTGTTGCTGAGCAGGGACCCTGGCTTTGGCGCCCCATAGAGCTGTCTCACTTCAGTTCTGGAGGCGATGTCTATGCCCACTGCTCCTTCCACCACTCATGCTACCCTCAGGCACTTCCCATGAGCCATTGCAATGTTTTGGGGAGCAGAAGAAGCAGTGATGTCTGCCTTCTGGAATGGGGAAGAGAGCGTGCACCTCACAGGGCAAGTTAGAAAGGGATGTGGAGAGTAGGCACACATGAGGGAAGACGCCACAGGTGGGGTCAGGGACGGGAGGGGTGGGTACGGGAACACACCTTACACTCAGTCGATTACCTGCGTAGAACCTCAGTGACCGTGGAGAGGTTGGAATGTTGCAAGTCCAGAGTCAAATTATCTTGGGCTAATCTTTACCCTTCCATAATAGTCATTCATTCTGCTCTTCTGCATGGGCCCTAACCACCAGGTAAATCCTAGTTCCCACCAACCAAAAGTCTTCAAGACTGAAAGAAAGTCACCGGCATGCCGCTTGAGAGCATCTGACACCGAGTTGAGTTTTCCCCTCTTTTTTTTTTTTTTTTTTAGCCGCCTACCTGATGTGTCCACCAGTGAATTTTTAAAGTGCCTTGATTTTTCTCTGTTCTGTTACTATAACAACTCCATCAAACTGCTACCGTGCTGGAATGTGGAATTTAGAGTGAATCTGTGTCCCCAGGCCATGGTCACTCACGTTTGGCTTCGGGATAAGCTATCTCTTATGCCCTTTGAGGTGAGAGCTGAGCTTTAACATCAACAGAAAAGAATCTTGCCCAGGCCTTTGTGGATACTAAGCCAAATTCTTAGGCTCATGCCACTTCCTGCCTGGTTGAAAACCTCGAAAGCTGCTTACAGTATGGTGCTCTGTGACTGTTAGCTCTTCTCCCATCTGTCTCTGAGGACTTCATCAGCCAGGGAACAGGCAAGAGCTGGGTGGTGAGACCCCAGTATGGTGGTGGTGTTACAGAAGAGAATGCATAAGGCAGGGAGCCCGGGGTAGGGAGGAGCCAGACACCAAGACAGCTGTGAGTGACTTTGAAATTACTGTGGACTGGCTGGGAGTAGAGTTGAACTAGGGAGGGACAGTCAAAGTGATGTCCCTGCACTTCCCAGTGGGCCATGGAGATCAGTGAACCAACAGATCCACGGAAGGTTTACTAGCAGCTGGTGGCTTCTGCGAGTTTTCCCACCTACATTCTTCTCAGAGCCCTCCACTGGGGCAGGCAGTGAGCTCTCTGCTTTACTGTGTGGGGAGCCGAGGCCCTGAGATGGAAAAGCTCAAGGTTGCTAACTGGTAGGAAATATATTATAGATTTAGATCTGTCTCTTTTATTTTCTCCCATAACCTCAAAATCATGATCAGTTTCTCTCCAGGAACCATCATCACTGACAATATCCCCAGCACCAGCACCACCATCACGGGTACTGCCATCACCAGCATCAGCATCGCCATCAAATCCACATCATGGGTACTGCCATCACCAGCATCAGAATCACTATCAAATCCACATCATGAGTACTGCCATCACCAGCATCAGCATCATCCCCAGTCCCACATCATGGATACTGCCATCACCAGCATCAGTACCACCACCAGCCCCACATCGTGGGTACTGCCATCACCCACATTACCATCACTAGCCTTGGGATGGTGAGAGAAGGGCGACAGGGTAGAATCCTAGTCCTGCCACTCAGATGACTTTAGGCATATCTGGGCATCTCTCTTGTCTCCAGCCTTTTTATCTATGAGATGGGGCTAGTCAGGTGGAGCACATAAGAGGGGAAAAGTGATAGAATCTGCTGTCTCTACTCCTCCAGTGTCACCAGGGAGCAGCACTATTTGAAAGGATTAGAAGGATTAGGAGCCTTGTTGAAAGAAGCATGTTATTGGGGAGTAGGCTTTGAAGTGTCAAAGCCCATGCCTGGTCCCTGTCTGTCTGCCTGTCTGTCTGCCTGCCTGTCTGTCTGTCATTCTCTCTCTCTCTCTCTCTCTCTCTCTCTCTCTCTCTCTCTCTCTCTCTCTCTCTGGATTAGGATGTAGAATCCTCAGCTACATCTCCAGCACCATGTCTGCCTGTGTGTCGCCATGCTTCCTGTCATGATAATAATGGGCTAAACCTCTGAAACTGTAAGCTAGCCTACAATTAAATGCTTTCATTTATCAGAGTTTCTTTTATTAGGTCATGGTATCTCTTCACAGCAATAGAACAGAGACCAAGATGCTGTTCTGATTAAGTTCATCCATAAGTGACCTCCACGGTGGCATCCTAAGTGGCCTCTGAGAACCTCTGACGCAGCTGGCCACATCTGGCCACTTCTTCCTCCTGACCGGGACACTCGCTTTCTGCTCTTCCTTCCAACTATCAGAGCCTCCGACCCGATTCCCTCGCTGCCATTGTCAAGCCTTCCCGTCTCCCAGAATCTGATGTGGCTTCTGCTTTCTTCGGCCAAGGCTGCCATCTGCTTTCCTTTCTTTGAGCCCTTTCCCCTCCTCCAACACCAGTCTTACGGCGGCAGGACATGTTGAACCACTGACCTTAGAGTAGCTGTGGCGAGCCCCTGACAGAGGAGGAAGCTTCCCTTGTCATTCTGAGATGAAAAGCCAGGCCCAAGCCTGAGCAGAGACTTTTGTAGGAAGCTTGAGGGTCTGTGCTTTTTGAGTTTGCATACCTTTCGCCTTTCTGATGTTTACTGGATAGACTAGCCCCTTAAGATTCTTTAAAAAAAAATAAAAAAAAAATAAAAAATAAAAAGAAGCCGGGCATGGTGGTGCACGCCTTTAATCCTAGTACTCGGGAGGCAGAGGCGGGCAGATTTCTGAGTTTGAGGCCAGCCTGGTCTACAGAGTGAGTTCCAGGACAGCCAAGCCTATACAGATAAACTCTGTCTCGAAAAAAAAAATGTATATGAGTGTTTGGCCTGCATATATGTATGTGCGCCACATGTGGGCCTGGTACCTGTGGAGGTCAGAAGAGGGCGTCAAACCTCCTGAATTTATGGATGATTATAAGCTGTGACAGGAGTGCTGGGATCTGAACCTGGATCCTCTCCAAGAGCAATACCTCTGCAAGTGCTCTCAACCACTGAGCCATTTTTCCAGCCCCTAAGTTCGTCTATTTTTTTGTTTCTGTGGCAAAATACTAGAGATGAATCAACTTCAAAGACCCACCTTCGGGCTTCTATTGCTGTCTAAATTCCATGACTAAAACCGACTTGGGGACGAGAGAGTTATTTTGGAGTGTTGTCCCACTCCAACACTGAAAGAAGTCGGGGGCAGGAACTCAAGGCAGGAACCTCAAGGCAGAAACCTCGAGGCAGGAACCAAAGCAGAGGCCAGGCAGGAGTGCCAAGTTCCCGGCTTGCTCAGTGTCTTGTTCTGTTGCTGTTGTTTGTTTTCTTGTTTACCTTGGGACCATCTGCTCAGGGGTGGCACCTCTCACAGTGGCTGGCTGGATGCCTCGACATTAATTGTTCATGCTCCTCAATGGTGACAATTCCTCAACTGCTGTTACCACTTTCTAGGGGACTAGTTTATCTCAAGTTGATAAAACCAACCAATCAAAAATTAACTAGCACGGGAGGTAGGATGAATTGGGTTTGAGGTGCTTGTCAAGGCTGGGCAGCTCTGTTGCTTTTTATTTTATCCTTGTTGGGAAGCCCGGGGGGGGGGGTGGGGGTCGTTGCAGGTGGTTATGAGCCACCATGTGGTTGCTGGGAATTGAACTCAGGACCTCTGGAAGAGCAATCAGTGCCTTTAACTGCTGAGCCATCTCTGCAGCTCCCCAGTGGATTAACTTTTGATGACATCAATATCCTCAGGATTCGTTTGCCTCTCTACTGAGTGACCAAGCACTCACCCCACAAGTCTTGTAGGGATGTTTTATATCTAACTCATTAGCACTCAGATAACACTGGGGGGTTAGAATCCCCAAACTCCTCAAACCCCAAACATATCCGTTCTGAGATGTCTGTGATGCGGGACTTCTTCAAGGCTGGTCCCTATACCTGCATTTCCACATGGAAGGGCTAAGCAGAGTGCCAGAGAAAAAGCCCAGAGTGACTGGGAACATCTTACGTTGTGTTCCTGGGACTCTGAAATAGTACTGCTTTGGGGTATGAGGTACTGATTCTGCCTCCCCCATCAGGGGCCTGTTCAGAGACAGATGGCCCCATTGGGCTGTACACACACACACACACACACACACACACACACACACACACACACACACACACGAGCAGAAGAACTCGTTCAGGTCCTCTTGGCCTCAGGAGTATTCTGATCGGATGCCAGGAGAAACAGATTGCCAGCCCCTTTCTGGGACTGTGGGTGGCTGGGTTGGAGAGAACTCTCTTCCAAGAATGTGTTTTCTCTTCCATGTTCAGGAGGCGACGTGCTTCCCGCTGTGCTCTTTTGAGGCTGGCATAGCAGCAAGAGCTGCTGCGAGGAGACCCTTTACACTCCTCTTCCTGTGGCCAGGGGAAGTGTGTGTGTGTGTGTGTGTGTGTGTGTGTGTGTATGCGTGTGTGAGTGTGTGTGTATGAGTATGTAAGTGTGTGAGTATATGTTTGTGTGTGTGTGTGTGTGTGTGTGTGTGTGTGTGTG
>NC_034599.1:56705896-56713304 GCF_900095145.1 Mus pahari | reverse complement strand
GAGAGAGAGAGAGAGAGAGAGAGAGAGAGAGAGAGAGAGAGAGAGAGAGAGCGCATGTGTGTGGTCACCTTTGGCATTGTCCCTTCGTGCCTGTTGCATAGGACTATCCAATTCAGAATTGCCACTCTCCACTACTCACTACCAACAGCTCAATGCAATTGGTTGTCCCTTGCTCAAAAGCTACACAATGGCTTCCATGATGTCTAGGATAACTTTGCAGGCTCCATCTTCACTTGAGGATCCCAAAGTCTGCCCTTCCTTGGTCTTTGTAACCACATGTCCTCAATACTTACTGTCTCCTTCCTGGGCTGGCAGGTCTGCCCACCCTTCTCAGAGCACACTGGCTTTGTGGCAGCATCTACAAGTCTCTCCCCTTCGCACTGGCTGTCTCTCTAAACTACTTCCTGTTCTCCTACGTGGGCTGAGTATAGCCCTTGCCAAGGCCCATCTGCTGCCTGTGGGACCCACCCTATCTCTATCATCTTCTATACTGAGACTTTACTCATTGCTCAGACCAAATTCCTAATGAAAGCAACTTAAGGAAGAGTTTGTTTGGGATTATAGTTTGCCTGTACAGTTTATCCCAATGAGGAAGCCATGGTGACAGAAGTGTGACTCAGTTGCTCATATTGTGTGCATGTCTTTGTGTGAATGTATGTGTGTGTGTGTGTGTGTGTGTGTGTGTGTCTGTATCAAAGTATCTCTGTGTGCCCCTATATATGCCTCTCTGTGTGTATGTGCGTTTGTATCTATGTCTCCTTGAGTGTTCTCATTTGTGTGTCTATGTGTGCACATAATGTATATACCTTTCTCTCTTTATGTGCATTTTTATGTGTTTCTGAGTGTGTGTGTGTGTGTGTGTGTGTGTGTGTGCACACGTGCGCGCGCATGCTATACTTTGTGTATTTCAAGGGTACAGTCCTAGGGTGGATCCTAATAGAGCCGTTTTACTACAGCCTGGAAAACAGGGACCCCCAGGCAGTGTTGGCTGCTCAGGGAAAGCAGAATGGTTTAAGAAACTCGCTCCCACACAGATCCTGCTTCGCATTAACTCTCTATTACCCAACGTCTTCCCACCTTTTTGGAAAACTAAGACAGTTCTATAGTGTTTCACAATTTTCACAACTTCACGTTGATTCTTTTTATATCTCATGGTAAGCCTGCCACGAGTGAGGGCAGAGACCACTCTAGGCTACTTCAGACGAGGGAGTGATCTCAGAGCTCTACTACACAACCCCAGGCAGACGGTGACTGAGCTAAACGGCGGACCTGTCTCTGAAGACCGTGGCGACCTTTGGATCACGCTGTTTCTTCCCCCACAGGAGCACTTCTCTGAAGAGCTTCACATATTCTCTTTCCCTCACCTCTTTCTCGTCTTCTTCCTCCCTATGTCCCTATTCTGTCTTCTCTCCCACTCTTCTTTGTCCTCCTCAAAGGAAGATTCTGTCTCAAGCTACAGAGTCTCCACATCTCTTCTTTTTTTTTTTTCCCCCCAAGTGCATTCCAAGAATTAGTTTTAAAGAATTGAGACAGGGACTTTCTAAGTATCCCAGGGTGGCCTTGAACCTATAAGCCTCCTGCCTGGATCTCAGGAGCTGTAGGATTCCAGGTGTGCCACACACTCAACTTTCTTGTTTGCTTCTTGATGTCAAGAGCGACTGACTGCAAATCAGCAGATTTGTCAGGAAAGCACCGCTTCCCTAGGGGGAGAAATCAGCTAGGCAGCTTTCTGCATTATAGTTCACAGCAAGTACAAGGACCACAAACCATTGAGCAATCTTTCCTTGAACCAATTAGATTCTGACATCTGCTTATTGTTTAATTATCTTCTGACTAAAGAAATGGAAAAGTTGACAAATAGTTGAACCCAACAAGAGTCAGGTTCCGCATCCCCCTCTTTGTGGACTGTGTATAGAACACCAACATCTCCAAGTCTGCCAACATCTCCTGGTCTCTCTGGGACACAGGCAAAAAACACAGACAAATATTTATATTGCATGGACTCAAGATGGTTTTCATTTTTTTTCATGTTTAACCGATTTCAAATGAACGACAATGGCCCTTAATGTGGTTACAAGAATTTGCCATTAATTGTCACTTGAAATTGGATCCAGCTGGTCTGTATGCCTTTGCTAGGTTCTGGTTCTTACTGACGTGGGCTGCTTCCCACTGGCTGGCTGCATACCAGCTTAGAGGAGGCACTGGTCCCCATTCCATGTGGACAAAAGGGAAGTTCAGAATTCTGCTGCTATTTCTGAGCTCTTTGCACATGGCACTTGAAGCTGTGAAGCCATGTGAAGGCCACAAAATCAAGACTGGATAGGTACACTGTCCCTACTCAGCAGAAAGATCCAGGCTCCAGGCTCAAATAGGTGGTGACAGGGCTGAGTGGCCAGGGGACACAGGGGTGTGGCTTGGTGGTGACAGGGCTGAGTGGCCAGGGGACACAGGGGTGAGCTTCAGGGTTTCAGAGTATTTATGTGCCTGTGAAGGTCTGAGACTGAACTTGGGTGTCTTCCTCCGTATATCTCAACGTTATATTTTTGAAACAGGGTCTCTCACTGAGCCTGGAGTCCACTGATTGGCTAGACTGGCTGGCCAGAAACCCCCAGGGATCCACCAGTCACTATGTCCCCAGCATGGGGGTTACAGGCTGTGCCCTTGTGGCCAGTGTTTTACACATGTGATGGGAATCTGAACTTGTATCACGCTTACCTAGCAGGTACTTCATGCTCTGCCTTCGGGGCAGGAATCATCATTTATACCTGGTGGCTTTCAATTTCTGTTTCATTACAGTTATATAGTTTATTAAATACTTGTATAGAAAACAATTAATGGGATGTTAGGAAGACAGGATAATTAAAGTGGATATGAAGAACCTGTGAATAAAGAAGGGGTTAGATCACGTGGGCAGGATGCGTAGAAGTGGTAAGAAGGGTTCATAGTTCCATGACAAGGCTTCCTACATTCCTGAAGATGAAGAAAATGCAGCTTCTGCCCGAGCATAGAAAGGAAGAGCCACCTGGTTGATTAGTAATGTCTGCCCTGGTCACTGGATGGGATGGTTGTACTTGGGATGTGTATTTACCACTCAGGTAGTGGGTGGTCCTCTGGGGGCCTTTAATAGGTAAGAAGTGAGTGGAAATGGCCTCCCTCTCAGTCCATCACACTGGAGGTTGAGACCAGGAGGCCTGATGGGGTGGCTTAAAAGCAGGGCCTCTTAGCATTCTGATCCAGAAGCAGGAGGTTGGGGCAGGGCCTAACGTTCTTCATTTATGACAGGCTTCCAGGGGCTGCTGTTGCTGCTGGGGTCTGAGCAGTCTCAGAATAGCAAACACAGCTCTGGAACCTGAAGCAGTGTTCCTTTGCCTGTGTGGAGGTCTGTGCAATCTTACTCTAAGCATGTCTGAGGGTTGACTATCCTACCATTGCAGATACTCATTGAGCAGATGCAGAACACCAGTAGGGTCCCCCCCCTCTGCTTCTCTGTTGGGAGTAAAATCCCCCCCTCTGTCTCTGTCTCTGTCTCTGTCTCTGTCTCTGTCTCTCTCTCTCTCTCTGTCTGTCTCACTCTCTGTGTATCTCTATGTCTGTCTGTCTGCCTGTCTGTTGTCTGTGTATGTGTGTGTGTGTGTGCATACACACATGCTCTGTCCTGCACACCTTTTTAAAAAATTTACTTTTATATTTTTAGTACCACTCTACCCACCTGTTGGACTTGGGTTCTGGGGCTCCAACTCTGGCCCTTATGTTTGCAAAGCCACTGCTCCACCAGACAAATATTTTCTGACTGAGCCATCTCCTCAGTCCTGGATTCAATGTTTAATGTGATGCTTTCCTTTGGCAATGGGTTAGGAAAGTGTGTTAGTTATTAAGTAGCATCCCCTCCTGATACAACAAAAACAGCTTAGACAAACTTCAAAACTGTTATTCTTTAGAGCGCACCAGTACTGAAGGCCATACAGGGGAATTAGAATCAAACTCTGGACAACTCCACTGTGACAGCAGCGAAGCCATCAGTAAGTTTCACAGCTTCTGCTGCCTGTGTCTTCAGTGCGTGGTGTTAATTCTGTTAAATGCTGTTGTCACAGAGTTCCTTAAATAGTTTTTAATGGGCTTTAATTTGCAGGAAAATGTTCTGTTCAGGATACAGGGGCAAGAATTGTCAAAAAATTAAAGTGAACAGATAGGATTCCTCAGATAAACTTTCAGGCAGTCATTTTACTGGTAATGGTTCTAACAGATGATGGGGGTCTGTGTGTGTGTGTGTGGGTGTGTGGGTGTGTACTAGCAAGCAGTCAAGAAGGAGGAGAGGGAAGGAGGGAGAGGGAGAGGGAGAGGGAGAGGGAGAGAGATTGTAGAAATTGATTTTCTCCTTCTGGGATTTGAACTTGGGCCACAAGTTTTGGCAGCAAGCCCCTTTACCCACTGAGCCATCTCATTGGCCTGGACTGTGGAAGTAATTCCTCTTTATCTTCTCTGGGTTTCTGGAAGGGGCTCTTTCCACCACATGAACTAATTAGGATGGTAGGGAAAATGCCAGCAGGTTGGGAATGCCCTTGTTCTTTGAAACCTTAGATCTGCTTAGGTAATTAATATTATTAATTAGCTGTGAGGAAAGAACCTATGATATAAAGTCTTTCTTTAAAAAATCTGCTGGAAGTCAAATTGCCACCATCCCAGCAGCCAGGAAATGGACAGGTGGTAGCAGAAGGTGAAAACTCCCTTTGCTGTTCTTACCATGGTGTCTTGGTATGATTTCAAGCAAAGCTGAGGTCAATTGGACATTAGAGTTGAGAGCTCTTCCCTGTGTTTAAAGATGTCAGTATAGTTCCATAGGTCAAAGGCACAGTACTAATAAGGACTCCCAGGTCCCTTCACAGACAAGGACAACAGCCCCCTCCCCCCCGGCAGCTCCACCTTTGCCAATGCCAGCCAAGGTGCCCACGTACTCCTGGCTTCACAGGAGACAGAGGTCAAAAGCCATCCTAGGAGGTGCAGGAGAATGAGCCTGATCTCCTAGAGGAGAGATTCTCAAGTGGGCCACACTCTGTTTAGGTGGCATCTGGTGGGAACTATGTATTAGAAACATGTTTCTAAAATAGAGAGAATGGGACTTATGCAGGGAGAAAATTGTCAAGCACAGTTACGCTATGAGACTCCTGCACTCCAGTGCTCTGTAACGTGTCCTCAAGTCTGCTTATCCAGTAACGTGCAAAGTGGTAGGATTTGAATGTTCTTGTTCAACAGGCAGACACAGTTGGCATTCTGTAGGTCGCTGTACAGATGCTCATGGGGACCACCAGGAGTAAGGCTGTTCAGCTTGTGTGACTGTAATCGAAGCTGGAGAAGAACTCTGTTGAAGAACACGCTTGCTTATTTAGACTTTTTTTTTTTTTGAAAGCAAACTTTATTCCAAACTACCACCTCCATCCCCCAGCAGTACATGAACTGAAGCATGCAATAGATTTTATTTCAATTTATGTATTCACATCACAAACCAACAACCCCAAAATATCTCCTCAGTTTGCCCAGCCATTTTCTTTTGTTGTTCTTGGAGACAAGAGTCTTACTTGTAGCCTGAGCTGTTCTGGAACTCACCGTTGTAGCCCAGGCTGGCCTCAACTATGAAGTTCTCCAGTCTTAGATTCTCAAGAGCTGGATCTCCAGATATGTGCCACCACCCTGGCTCCTTTAATAACATTTAATAATGAAACAGCTAGGAAACACATAGATACCCAATGTACAATTTGAGATCTGTTTAGCTAAGTAAATATTTAATATTCAGTAAAAATCATAGCACTAAAATTGGAAAGTTCTTGAGTTTAGAGAAATGCCTATTTACCTGTTTTGAGATGGATTTGTGTGTGAAAATGGAAATATTTTAATTGAGAAGAAACCAAGTGTGTGGGCTTGTGTCTCCTCCCAGTGGGCTCTCCAAGGCAGCCTTCATTTGACTACTGACATACAGTTTTGTTTGTCCTCTGGGACATCATGTATATTCAAAACCCTTTGCCCAGGCTCGATATAGAGAGCAAGTCTGGCATTCAAGAGAACCCTGGACTTGATCCCCAGCGCTTTGTAGACTGTGGAGGCACACACCTGCAATTTCATGGGAAGCAGAGCTCATGAGGACTGGGAGTTCAAGGCCTGACTCATACATGAGATTCTGTCTAAAAAACTATGAATGAATGAATGAATGAATGAATGAATGAATGAATGATAAACCCTTTCTCTATGTGATAGCCACACTTAACACCATAGGAACTTCACCCTTGGACTCCCAGGGCCCCATGGCTCAGAACAGTGCACTGCCCTAGGCTGACTGCGGTCTGTGGCTCGCACTCTATTTACCTGGTGACCACAGCCTCACGGCCTGGTCCCAGCTTTACCCTGGGCTCCTGACATACCAAAGCTACCTTTACCACTCAGTGGCTCTTGGTCCCCAGAACAGGACCCTACCTCTCTGCCCTTGCACTGTAGCCTCACGCTCTGCACCATGGTTTGTTTCCCATCCTCCAACCGCACTCACTGCTCTGTCTCCTCCTTCAAGCCCTTGTCAGGCGTGAGTCCCCTGGCCCCCCGAGGCTCTGATGGGAAACACGATGAGTTTGTGTCCCCAGGGACCCATCTCTCAGGTTATTCTAGATCCCGTCTAGCTGACAACTGGGATTGACTGTCCCATGTGGCCAGCACTTTAGGCACTGAGCCACCTCCCAAGCTCGTCCCTGGAATCTTGCAGCATGCCGAGTGCCAGGTCTGAACAGGTACTTGGTGGTGCCATATAATTTTGTTAGCCTTTAATTAAAAACATTAAAAATGTCTTCAGTACTGACTATTGATTTTAGCACTTGCTCCTCCATGGGTGTCTTGAAAACAAATCTTAGTTTTCCATCTCTGGCTTTAATTCAGTGTATTGATCACAGAGGGCTTGATACCTGGGAGACTTGAGAAGCAATGTGGTCCCAGCTGGAGAAGGAGCAGGTTGGCTCCTATTTGGGAAACTCTTAAGTCACAAAAAGAAAGCTAGGAACCCTGCCTGACTGAACAGAGGCTTGGTGTGTCCTTGGGCAAGTTATCTACTGTTCTCATTGTTTTTCTGCCAACGTGACACAAGCTGAAGTTATCTGGGTAGAGGACCCTCAACTAAGAAAATGCCCATATCTGACTGGCCTTAGGCAAACCTGTGGAGCATTTTCTTGATTGATGATTGATGTGGGAGGGCCCAGTGCACTGTGGGTGGGGCCACCCCCGGGCAGGTGGTCCTGGGCTGTATAAGAAAGCAGGCTGAGTAAGTCAACGTGGGAGGCAAAGCCAGTAAGCAGTGTTCCTCCATGGTCTGCATCAGCTCCTGTCTCCAGCTACTGCCCAGACTCTCCTCCTCCTCCTCCTCCTCCTCCTCCTCCTC
>NC_034599.1:56704344-56705686 GCF_900095145.1 Mus pahari | reverse complement strand
TTTTTCCTCCTCCTCCTCCTCCTCCTCCTCCTCCTCTTCCTCCTCCTCTTCTTCCTCCTCCTCCTCTTTCTTCTTCTGATTTATTTTATGTATGTGAGTACACTGTTGCTCTCTTTAGACACACCAGAAGAGAGCATCAGATCCCATTACAGATGGTTGTGAGCCACCATGGGGTTGCTGGGAATTGAACTCAGGACCTCTGGAAGAGCAGTTGAGTGTTCTTAACCACTGAGACATCTCTGCAGTCTTCAGGTTTTCTTCATGGTGGACTACAATTGTAAGCTGAAATAAACTCCCCCCCCCACACACACATAGCTTTTGGCCATTGTGTTTCATTCAGCAACAGAAACCTAATTAAGACATCTATGCTCTTGGGATTTCCATTTCATCATGGGAAGATAAAAAAGTCCTGCCCTTCCTATGGGGAGGTCTTGAATGACGAGGGACTCTGGATGAAGACCCTGAGCTGGTGCCTGAAAGTTGAGGCCCTCAGCAAACCGACTTTTCTCCCCACTCCAGGAAGCTCCCAGGTCATTGTGATCTGTCTGGCTAAAGACAGGAGCTCCTGTTGTCCTGGTCATAAACTGAAAGAAACCAGTGCTGGGTCTGCAAAGTTTTGCAGTCCTGTTAGTTTTAACCTTGAATGTGGAATCTCTCATTTCCCAGCTTCTATGTTAACATGAATTGGAACTGTTGTGGGATGAGAAGATGCCAAATTCAGATATCACCCTCTCCCCCCCACCCCCAGCCTCTCCAGAGCTGGGGTCTGGGCGCTATATAGCTGTTCCTAACATAGGCACCCTGGAGTGTCCATGGGATATGCTTCCTAGATCCTGGATGAAGTTATAAGAAAGTCCCGTGGACCCCAGGGCTAACCCTGAGATAGAGTCAAAGAGAAAGAAAATCATGAAATTGGCTAAGTCCTTGGGGGTTAGGAGAAAGGAGATTGGAAGACACCAAGGCTCCATGTACTTCCGAAGCCTGAAGTTCAAGAGATGCTATCATGCTCTCTGCCTGAAGAGAAGTTTGGGGCTCATCCACCCTTCCTGACACCAGTCCCTGTCATGTCTCTGTTGCCTGCTGTCCACATCTTCCTGGAAACATTTTTACTGTTCCCCCTGGTGACGTTGAGTCCAGCAAGGTCTTTCCCAGGGTTGTTGCTGGGGTTGGAGGTAGGGATGGATATTGTCTTAGTTAGGGTTTTACTGCTGTGAACAGACACCATGACCAAGGCAAGTCTTATAAAAACAACATTTAATTGGGGCTGGCTTACAGGTTCAGAGGTTCAGTCCATTATCATCAAGGCAGGAGCATGGCATTATCCAGGCAGGCATGGTGCAGG
>NC_034599.1:56702385-56703684 GCF_900095145.1 Mus pahari | reverse complement strand
TCCAACCAGGCCACACCTCCAGATGGTGCCACTCCCTGGTCCAAGAATATACAAACCATTACAGATATTATGAGCGCTGAAATGTCTGAAGATACAATGTAATCCAGTGTCAGACTCTGTGACCTCTCCAGGGAGGCAGAGGAGTGTCTGGCACATGTGGAAGGTTCTGTGGTCAATCTCTGGACTCCAGCCTGCTCTGTCAGTTAGGGTCTGAGCACCTATGGGCAGCTACTTCAAGTTGCTGGCACCGTTGGAGCACCATCTTGGTACCGGGGTTCCCGAGGGAATGATGCCTTCTTGTCACACACAGGCCTGGCAGAGAGGATTTCAAGAAGTGTGGGCTGGGGAGATGGCTCAGTGGGTAAGGCTCTGTAAGCATGAGGACCTGTGGGAGCCTAGCACCCCAATAAAAGCATATGTATTCCCAGAGCTAGGGTTAAGGTGGAGATGGGAAGGCCTGTGGAACTGATTGGCCAGCCACGTTAGCTTCATTGTTAAGCCTGAGAATCAGTGAGAGTATCAAAAATACAGCGGATTGTTTCCACACATAGTCTGACCTGGATGGCTGCCTGTCCCAGTTCTCATCAGAGAAGCTTTTCCTCGCCGTAGATGGCAATCAACACCGAGACCCTCGGCTGGTCAACAAGCAGGGAATGAGACTGTGGACTGTTTAGCTCTAAATGGGACACTCCCATCCCTCCCTCCCAAGCACAGGGATCTTTGTGGAAGAGGAGCTGGAAAGAGTCTAAGAGGCAGAGGTGGCAGATGACTTCAAGGAGAGGGGGGTTTCTGGACCCAGCAGGGCAGCTGCATGTACAAACTCACAGTAACTGGGAGAGCATGTGCAAGACTCACACAAGCTAAAGCTGGGCAAAACACCAGCCTGGAGCAGGGAGGTGGGCATGCAATCCTACCACAGTCTGTGAGGCTGTGGGCATTTGATGGCTTCAGGTAAAGGGAAAGTCATTTTTCTCTAATGGTGTGTTCCTTGGCATGTTAACCACACTCCAGGACAGACTCCAGTCCAAGAGTAGCTGGGTAACACAGACTGGACTTGATGGGGAAAGTTGGGTGTGAAGAGAGATGAGGGTAGACCTGGGAGGAGCTGGGGGAGGGGAGGTGACAATGATAGAGATACATAGTATGAAATTCTCAAAGTACGAGCATATTGTTTAAAACTAAGGTGGAATCGTTGAAGAAACCATTTGACATCAACCTTTGGCCTCATGCACGTATACAGACATGGGCATGCCCACACAAACATGTGTACACACACACACACACACACACACACACACA
>NC_034599.1:56662422-56702305 GCF_900095145.1 Mus pahari | reverse complement strand
AGAGAGAGAGAGAGAGAGAGAGAGAGAGAGAGAGAGAGAGAGAGAGAGAGGAGGGAGAGGGAGAGAGGTTGAGGTAACTCCTTCCTCTTTTGATTTGACAAATGTTATTCTGCATGGAAAGGCATGGCTTTGGGATCATGCTCCCTGCTGTATGTGCGTACATGCCACATGCTTGAAGCTTAGTTTCAAATATTTCCAAGGGGCGCTAGTCCTGCTGGCTCCTTGTCCCCAGCTGTTGTTGTTAAGGCTCTAGCTTCGCAGTAATCACCCAGGATGATCATTCCAACTTTAGCATCCCAGCCTTTCCTGCCTCACTTCCTGTCCCATGGCTTGAAGAGGAGGCTGCCTGCATGCGCCCTGTGCCCTGTACCAGTCGCCTGCCCTGCTGAGAGGCATCACCTTCCACATGCACTTTCTAGAATGATGACAGCCATTAGCCATCGAGAGCAGAGGCTTCATATTCACCTGAGTGCCCTGAGCCCCTCGCCAAGCTCATTGCCTCCCAGCCAGAATGGATTCTCAGACTTCAGTTTCACGCATGCTGGCCAACTGATGGGTTCCTGAGCCTTTGCTTCTACAGTTGTACTCAGTTTCCCCTCCCTCCCTCCCTCCCTCCTTCCCTCCCTCCCCCCACAACTTTTGCCCTCCCTCCTCCTCCTCCTCTTCTAAATACAAGGTCTAATTATAAAGCCTTGGATGGCCTAAAAGTTGCTATGCAGAGCAGATTGGCCCAGAGCTCACAGACCCACCTGCCTCTGCCCCGCCCAGTACGGGATTGCTGTGTGTGCCACTGTGCCCAGGTTCTTGGATGATTAGGGGGCTTGCAGTCAGGCCCCAGGGTTTTCACGGCAAAGTATCTTACCTGCAGGGTCATGTCCCCAGCCCCATTAAGCTAATTGTAGCTAGAATTGTGTCACTACCTCATCCCAGTGTCTGCCAGAATCTCACTGACTTAGAATGTGTGGGATTTGGGCTCTGAATCTTTAATGAGTTCCCAAGATCTGCTCAGCATCCTAAAATGTGATGACTTTTGCCGTCCACATTGACATATATATATGTCATAGGATTAAAAATCCTTACTAAGTTCTAATAATCAATATGTCATTTAGAATTGTCCCTGTCTTTTGCCACCCAAGTGAGATTGGCTTAGACCAAGCTTCTCCTCTGTAGAAGGCCCAGGAGCTCACATTTTCTGGGACTCTCTGGGGCTCCATATGCTGCTGGCTCTCACAGCCTCAGGCTCTTGGTGTTTCGTGCACTGTCTTCATCTCCTCATACGGACCAGATGGAGAGTTCGGCCTCCTCTCCGTTTCCACAGAGCCACCTGCTGACCCAGGGATTGGTGGGTGAGACCAGTTTCCTTTGGAGAAGGGGCAGGGTGAGGTAGGAGTGGGCAGGGATTTAAATCACTACAGCGCTAAGGAGTTCATGTTGTCATTAGGAAGCCCCACTCTTTCTTAGGCAGCTCTGTGTTATCTTTCTGTTCCCCAGTCCCTTCGTTCTCTGGTTCTTTCTCCTCTTTTCTGTGTCAAACCGTTGTTCCTCTTCCTTTCCACATGCCCTGCAGAGCAAGTTGGCCTTTGCCCCATGGCTTTGGCTGTGGCATGCACCATATGCTTTCAGACCCTGCCATCTCCTCCCAAAGGCATTGCTCCAAACAGAGCCCGTTTCCTCCTTAGAGGGGTCCTTGTACTAGCTGCAGATAATGAAGCCTCACCTCATTTGCCTCTGTGAGGAGTGCTGAGACTGGAAGCCATCCTGAGATCTCGAGGCAAGCTGATAGCAGCCTTTGGCCCAAGGTCACTGGCAGGTAAGAAACAGTGTAAAATCAGGATGAAGTCCCTGGCTCTGACATTAGTGTTCCTGTTGCTTAGCTGATTTTATTATCAATGTGGGTTTGCAAAGCATTCCTACAAGTACAGTGATTAGGAGCAAGGCTTCGGGGTTTCCATAGGGGCCACCCCATGATATGCACAGGTGCTTCTACACCACAATCTAGACTCAGCTGCTAATCCTCAAGAGGTTGCTGCTTCTGTATGGGTCTTGGGTGAGCAGAATCCAGGATGTCGCCCCATTTCCACCATCCTGTCCTGGACTTGTTTCTTTGGGGGCCTCAGCTCACAGCATCCATCAAGACAGGCCTGGTTTTGGTTGTTCTGAATAATTTGTAGACATGTCTCAGTGCACATTGGACTCTCCGTGTGAGGGAAAGTCAGGGTTCTTCACACCACTGAACCAGAGTCAGGTCTGCTTATGTCTGCTTCATAGAGCTTTGGATCAAAGAAAGATTTCCATTGCATGGGGAATACTCCAATGCTTCTGGTCTAGCTGACACGTGGGATCCATGTTGACGTGACCCCTGAGCCTTCATGGCTGTAACGAGCTGGGCTATTATGTGACCTTCCCTTCTATGGGGACACATGAGCAAAACGGCACAGACATGATCCATCACCAGGCACCTGAGGCAGCTGGGCCAGTGGGTGGGTCCCCATGGTGTTGGGTGTTTTGGGGGAACTTTCTGGGTACTGATAAGTGTGAATCAGGGTGCAAGTTTTCCATTTCCTCTGCCCAACACCCTATTTTGGAACTACACATAAGTGTATACTTCAGCAGATCACAAGTGTGGAAGGTTCCACAGGTCTGAAGGGGGCGTGGGAGAGTACAGGGATCTGGGCCCAGGTGGGCACCCACTATTTCCACTGTGGGTGGTATCCTGTGTATGAAGTCCTTGTCTTGTCTCCTGCCAACCTTCAGAGGGCTCTTTCCTTACTCAGTCCATAGATTCTGTGGCTCCTCAGAGCAACTGGGCAGGGCACAGGTGACACCAGGGTTAGATGCAGGCTCTGTAGCTTGCCGGGGGCAGGGGAGACTCTGCTCCCTATGAGCACAAGTCTGACCAATCATTGACTTCCTTCAGCGTCATACTCAGAGTAAAGGGAACCCCAAGGTCTACTTGCAGACCTCAGCATTTGGCCATCACTCATGTACCTATGATCTCATTTGACCACCCACAGTATCGAGAGAGGGCATTGACAGGATCACAGTGACGGCATATAAGAGGCACGTAGGGATGTAACCAGCTCTGAGGGCTCAGCATAGTGCTGCGTCTCCCACTCCAACTCCTTCTGACCCCCATGTGTGCTCAGCCCACATTAGAATTCTCTATCACTACCAAGGAGAACGCAAGGGCAGACATGTGTCCTTACCTGACAGTAGTTGTTGGAATAGCAGCCTTAGGATGTGTTTCTCCTCTCGTCATTCTATCATTCTCTGAGCCACTGTTTTGTCCACACACGCCCTGTTTACTCATCTACTCATTCGTTCGTTCTTCCATCCACCCACACCTGTCCATCTGAGCTTTGCTGAATGCTTACCGTGTGCTCAGCCAGCCAATGGTGGCATCTTAGGGAGTGCAGAGGGTGGTAAGGTGTGATGTTGAGAACTCAGACTCCGGTAAGGAGCAATGGGCAGGGGCGTGGGAACCCGATTTGCCAGCCAGGGCAGGTACAGTCTCACCTGTTCTTACGGGCCGAGGTTGGCAGGCATGGGGCACTACAGGGATGGCTCCGTGGATGTCTCTTAAGCTTCAGCGTTCCTGCAGCACCAGGACTCCTCAGCTCCACAGGAGTGTAGAGAAGGGAGGGCTTGGAGAGCCTGAGTGGTCGGGGGAGGCTTCTTGGGAGTGGAGGGACCTGACTCCGCTTAAGAAGTTGGGGAAAAAGTAAAAACCAGAAAAAAGGAGAATAATAAAAGGATGAAGAGGAGAAGGAGAGCAGAAAAGGAGAAAGAAGAATAACATGAAGGAAAAGAGAAAAGAAGTAGAAGAGGAAGAGGAGGAGGGAGAGAAAGAAGAGGAAGAGGAAGAAAGGAGGAAGAGGAGGAGGAGGAGGAGGGGAGGAGAAAGAGGAGGAGGAGGAGGAGGAGGAGGAGGAGAGGAATTGAGAGACTTCTGAAGAGGAAGGAAGTAGGGGGAGAGTCAGCATTCAAGCAAATCTTAGACGGTAGAAGAACCTGCCTCCAGCCCTTCTGCCCTCCACTGGATGTGTGTCAGGTGAACCTGAAGTGGGTGGTGCAGCAGCGGTTGGCTGCTACCTCCAGTGTTAACAAGAACCTGGCCTGCTGGAATGGGACAATCTGTCAGCTCCTGGGGCCTTGAAGGCTCCTTCGGCAGGCAGCAGTGGCACACATCTTCCTCTCTCTCCTTTTTGTGTTGTTAGAGAAACAGGAGAGAGGACACGAGTCTCGAACGAGCACATAGGGAGAGAAGGGAAGAGGAAGCAACGGAAAGGGAAAGAAGGGGAAACAGAAAGAAGCAATGAGATTCAAACTAGACGATAGAAGACAGAGAGGAAGCAGGAGAGAGAGGGGGAGGGAGAGGGAATGAGGAGGAAGAAGGAAGGAGGGAACAGAAAGAGGTTGGGGAAAGGAGATTTTAAAAAGGCAAACAGTGGCTGAGGCCCATCAGCCTTCCTTTGAACTTTATTTTCATTGACTTCTGACCCTTGGACATACATATAGGGTGTTCCATCATGATTTAACACAAGCAATGAGCACACAGGGGCCATGATCTCTTCTAGCCACACAACCTATCCTTTTGAGACAAGGTCCATGTAGCTTGGGCTAGCGTAGTACTCTCTATGCAGCTAAAGATGACCTTAAACTTCTGATCCTCCTGTCTCTAACTCCCAAGGGCTGAGGTAACAGGTGTGTGCCACCATGCCCAGCTTATGGGGTACTTGGGATGGAACCCAGGGCTTTGTGTGTGTTGGGTGTGGTTGTTTGAATGAGAATGAGCCCCATAGGCTCATGTATGTGCATGTTTAGTCCCCAGTTGATAAACTGTTGGGAGAGAATTAGGAGGTATGGCTTGTTGGAGTAAATGTGTTCTTATTGGAGGAGGTACGTCACTGGGGTTGGGCTTTAGGCTTTAGAAACCCATAACAAGCTTAGTATCTCTCTGTTTGTTGCCTGAGGACCAGGCACTCAGCCACTGCTCCAATACCATGCCGATCTGCTTCCTGCCATGATGCTAATGAACTAACATACTGAAACTACAAGCCAGCCTCCGATTAAATGCTTCCTTTTATAAAGGTTGCTTTGGTCATGGTGTCTCTTAGACAAGCTCTCTAGCAACTGAACTCCAACATCCATTTTCTCAGCTCTTCCTTTCTTGTTTGAGAGGCCTTGGCAGTCTCTGCTCTCCTTCTTTGTAAGACTGTAATACATGATTAGGCCCAGCACCACAGCGCATCACTTATCACCCATCACCCATCACCCATCACCTGTGGCCGGGCTGCCTTCTCAATCCTCTAAAGAACTTTGGCTAATTCTTTTACAAAGTACTTGGGAAGCTGGGCACGATAATGCATGCCCATAACGCTAGCACTTGGGAGGTGATGTCGGAGGAACCCAAGGTCGTCTTGGCTATCTACTGAATTTGAGGTCAGCCTGGCCTATTTATTGAGACCCCCGTCTTAGAAACAAAAGCAAGAGTCTGGAAATATTGTTCATCACGTAGGAGGACTGGCTCTTCTTCCAGAGGATTCCCAGCACCCACGCCCAGAGAGCAGCTCACAACCCTCTGTAACTCCAGTCTCAGTGGGACCAACATCCTCTTCTGGTCTCCTTAGGTGCTGGAGGAACATGGTGTACAGACATGCAAGCCGACAAAATGTCTGTACGTATTTAAAAAAAAAAAAAAAAGACAAAAACCTCTCCATCAAAATAAAGCAGCAACACTAACAGCCGCAAAACACCAAAACCCTGGGGTACAGATCTGAGCGGTCAGAATTTGGACCAGAGAACCAGTCCCCTGCTTCCTTAGAGGAGCAATGGCTTCTGGCTTCACCAGGGGCCCACAGAGCAGCGGGGGTGGGGTGGGGAGATGGAGGAATGGGAGAGGGACTTCTTAAGCCCTGACCACAAGTCAGAGGAGTGTTACCATGAACACTGTTGGAATCTGTCATGGAATCATGGGTAGTGAGGATAACAGTTGTCACGGAAACGCCTCTACCTTCCCCTTGAAGTGACCTTGAAGACATGATTCTTAAAAAAAAAAAAACAAAACAATTCTCCCTCCCTTTCTTTCCCTCCATCCCATACTCCTTTTTTCACTTCCCTCCCCCTCCAATCTCTCAAAACACTTGAGATAAGAAAACTGATTTAAGAAATAACCTATATCTTGAAATAAGAATAAGACAAGATATCTCTATAAACAATATAGTTTAAAACAGTTTTGGAACTTTTGGCCAATTCAAAGTTTCATAAAGTAGGAGTGGAGGGAAGGTATCTGGACTATTGAAAAGAAAGAGAAGGGTCCCTGGCTTTAGATCCTATGTAGAACACATAGCTAGAAAGTAAGAAATGGAGTGAGTGACAGACATTGTACAGTCGCCAATGCTTAGGGTCCCATATGGCTCAGCTTCACCACAGAGCAGCGCTGAAAGAGATGTATAACTTCAGGATCCCTGACAGTCTTTGGATAGCTTGTCATGGGCGGAGCATCCACTCATCCTCCCATATATAAAGTGGCCCAGAATTTCTGCCTGGACAGTTTCCTCGCTACAAAGTCGCATGCTCACAGGGGCTGCTGCTGTGTCTTCTCTGTTGCTATGGTTCTGTATCCTGTCGTTGGCTCTCTCACGTGGACCTGTGGACTAACTGCTCTGCTTCGGGCATCCTGTAACTACTGCGGTGATGGAGGACCAAGTTCATGAGAATACAGCCTGACTCTCTCTTGGTTGATTTTCTTATTAATAATCTCTTTTCTCCTTTCCTCCGCCTTCTCTTTCTTTTTTCTCTTATCTACCCACTGCTTTCTCTCCTGCTCTCTCCTCCTCTTCCCCCTTCCTTTCTCCCTCCACATCCAGATGAGGATAACCCTGGCATTCTGCTACTGCTGGGGTTACAGGATTCAGTGCCATGCCCCAGATGAGGATAACCCCGGCATTTTGCTACTGCTGGGGTTACAGGATTCAGTGCCATGCCCTGTTTTATGCTGGAGACTGGGTCCAGGGTTTGATGCATGCCCAGCAAATGCTCTACCATTCAAACTACATTCCCAGCTCCTTGTGAACAATCATTAGGGACATTAGCAAATATCCTCCCACACAAAATAAGTGTGTAAAAACTGAGAACTTTCCGACATACACACACTAATCAGACTGCAGACAGAAGCAATGCAAGCCCAGACTCTCACCTGGGTGACTCATCTTTTGGGAGGAAGAAAAAAATTCACAAAACCTCATTGCTGTGTGAGAAAGACTTGAATGAATGGAGAGAGGCACAACATGCTCTCATTGGGGGAAGGGTCCCTGAATTAATATGTAGATCTAGAAAGGAATCAAATTAAAATCTCAATGGGGACTCTTGGTCATTCCATAAACAACTCTCTATTATGTATCCGGAAGAGTAACAAGCTAAAAATCGTTGAGTTTTCTCAAAGATCAAGGGGATAGGATGTCTTCTAATAGATATTATGATATATCTTACACCTGTGGCGCCCAGAGTTTAGGCTCAAGAAGCAAGAAGCATTGGGATTCCATGAGAAACCCCTGGGTTTAAAAGCTCAGCTTTCCTAAGGTCAAGAAACTAACACAGATACAAAGCAGCATTCCGAATCAAAAGGAAGGGCTGGATTAAATGGTGTAGAGATTTTGACTGCGCGTGGCATGACTGATGATTGTCTTTTCCTCAAGTAATTCCAGACAAACCTCAACATCAAGCACAAGAGATCCATTAGCAACAGACAGAAGCAAGAGGTGCCTCTGTGATCACAGATAGAAGCCAGAGGTGTCTCTGTGAGCTTAGAGTTAGCATGACCTACTTAAGCTCAAAGACAAGTCAAGGAATCAGAAAGGAAATTGTCAACAGAATGAAATCCCTGAACACACATTTTAAGAAAGGAGCCACAGGTAGAACAAAAGGTTACCGGCCTTAATATGTAAAGAGCTCTTAAAAACAAATGATATTCCAGCAGAAACACTAGCAAGGAACATTACCAAAATAAAACACACACACACAGGACCAACCCGAGAACCTATTTTACCATTAGCCAAAGACATACAAAGTAAAATGATATGATTCTATTTCAATTTTCAAATGTGTGGGTTTTTTTTTTTAATAGTATCTCATGTAGTCTAGGCATGTGCTTCTATACCTGGTTTATGAAGCACAGGGGTTTGAACCTAGAGTTGTATGCATGCTAGACAAGCTCGATACCTACTGAGCCACATCTCAAGCCCCTCAATTGCCCAGTTGTTAAGATGAGATAATAGTGATGATGATGATGAGCCCTGAAGAGTTTTCTAACCTGATTCAGTTTTGACCTCATAGTTAAGATTCTCGGTCACGTGGTAGGAGGTCTAGGCCAGGCTTGGGTTCACAGGCCCCTTCAGCAATAATCCTGCACACAGGTAGATGGAAGAATCAAGTGAACACGGCAGGTGAATCCATCCATCTGCCAGCTTCTGACGGTCAGCATCCAGGGCAGGGCCTGGCCTCTAGTGGGTGTTCAGGGTCCACTGAGTGAAGGAAGGGTGAGTCTTGAGATAGAGGGAGGAGCCGGCTGCCTACATGACAGGCTGGGTGGCTGGCTTGAGGTAGTGTTCTCAGGGTCTCCTTCATCCACCTTGGAGCCATCAGGGAGGGGAGGGGAGAACTGAAGGTAAATATAATGGGAAGAGAAAGGGGTGGGGCCAGAGGCCTCCCTGTCTTCTGTGGCAGCTAGTGAAGGAAGGCTGAGCTTGTCAGTTCTTCTGTGTACACACCAGAAAAGCCAAGGTAGGGGTCCCAACAGTCCAAGCCTGGCCTATGCTGCCTGCCTCACCCACAGCATGTGATTTGAGGCTCACTTTATTTGTGTGTATGTATGTATGTATGTATGTATGTATGTATGTATGTATGTATGTATTTTATTTGTGGTTTGGCATGTGTGCGTGTCTGTATGTCTCTGTGTATATAGTGCATGTGTGTGTCCATGTGTGACTGCATGTGAGTGCATGTGCATGTGTGTCCATTTGTCTCTGTGTGTATATGTTTCTGTGTACATGTATATGTTTCTGTATGTGTGAGTTCATGTGTGTGTCTGTATTTATGTATTCATGTGTATATCTGTGTGTGTGCATGTAGATGTTGTTTGTCCGTGTGTGCTTGTGCATATGTATATGTGTGTGTCTGTGTGTGTACACATGTGTACATATGTGTATATGGATGTGCACATGTGTATATGTGTGTGAATACATGTGTGAAGATCTATGTCCATGTATGTGTGCACATGTATTTGTGTGCATGTGTGTATGTACATGTATGTGTTTTAAGTGTGTGCGTTATTGTTTGTATGTGTGAGTGCATATGTGTGGGTGTGGATATATATACTTGTATGCTCGTGAGTGCATATGTGTGTACGTGTGTGTGTGTGTGTGTGTGTGTGTGTGTGTGTGTGTGTGTGTTCATGTTCTTGCATGTAAGTACAGGTGCACAGATACCACGGGACACATGCAGAGGTCAGAGGACAACTTTCAGGTTTGAGATAGACTTTTCACTGCTGAGGATGCCAGGCTAGCTGGCCCCAGAGCCTCCCACCTTCCAGTGGGTAGCGCTAAGAGTACAGAAATGTACACTACTGTCTCCAGCTTTTATGTGACTTCTGTAGGTATGGACTCAGCTCCTCAGGCTTGTACAGCACAAACTTCTAACCACTGAGTCATCTCCCTAGCTTTGGGGCCAGTTTAGGCTGGGAGGTCAAGTTGTTATTCCCACTTGGTGTGCAAAACAATGACGTCAGGTAGGAGGAAAATTTGTCCCACGCTCAACTCAGACAGATTACTCAAGTACAGGAACCAGGCTTGAAGCCGGATCTGTCTGCTTCCCAAGTCTTAACCTTGCAGCTCTGTTCTCCAAGTACCGACTTACTTCTCTCCACGGCAGCAGGGAAAGAATCCACTTTTGCTGCATGCGCATCTTGGGAGGAAACAGGGCTCTACCTCTAAATCAAAGCCTGGATGTGAGGGTTGTTCTGGGAATGGGCCGTCAGCATGGTGGCAGATCTCTGCCGTCAATCATGCCCCCGTGGCACCCTGACACATGGTGCCGGAGTGTAATCAGAGCGATGGTGTTCTGATCTATGAGCGATGTTTATCATCCCAGAGCTGGTACCTTGACATATTACCTTAGCTAGCTGTCAGCAGGACAGCCCCTTAATGTATTTCTGTAATCCATCACCCACCGCTGGCGGCCAAGGAGACCTGCTGACGCCGGTCTACCAGAGCACTTTCTGTGAGTCTGAGTTCTCAGTTCTTAAAAATTCATGTTTGGGAGAGTGAGTATCTGTAGAGTTAGTGAGGGAAGGAGCGAGGGAAAAGGAACATGGAGGGAGAAGGAGAAGAGAGAGGAGGAGGTGACACAAGAAGGCAGAAGAGACAATAATGGGAATAAAAAAAAAAAGAAAGGAGCGGAGGGAGGAAGAGGAAGATGGCAGAAAAGACAGAAGGCAGAGAAGGACCAAGGGAGAAGAAGGAGGGCTTAAGCGTCCAGGCGGAGACAGTGGGAACAGTGACCTGGACCCCCCACCCTACTTCTGCTCTACAAGACATGGTTGAGGAGCCTTTGTCGCCCCCAGTGTACTGAACTAGATGTGGGGCTAAGTGGCATTGCTGTAAGGGTGGGAAGCCAGGAATGGATAATTCTCTCCCCTCTAGAGAGAACACCATAAGCCTCATGGGAAATCAGGACCCACTCACTCCGCCCCTGTGGCTGCCCCAGACCCTTGTATCCATCTGCCCATGGGCCACCTTTACTTGGAACCACTCTGGCAGAGAACCCTGAACTGTGGTCACCACTCCGCCCTGGCTTCCCCACCCCCCACCCCACTTCCTTGTAGAGTTGAAAGGGCCACAAAGGCAAGGTCATCTTGTCATCTTGCAAAGGGGCCTTGTGGTCTAGCCTATTCCCTCACATTTCTCTTGGTCCTTGCAGCACTCCCTAAAAGCATGGGAGCTTTGGAAACTGATCAGTCAGCAGGGATCATGCACTTCTAGAAGTGTATGTGATCCGTTTCAGTTGCTAATATAGATTAATCACAGGCATTATAGATGAAGTTTTTTTAAAAGATTATTTTCATTTATGTATTTCTCTTTCTGTGTGTACATGTGTATGCATGTGTGTGTGCATTTGTGTGTGTGCATATGTGTGTGTGCATGTGTGTGTACATGTGTGTGCATATGTGTGTGCATGTGTGTGTGCATATGTATGTGTATGTGCGTGTATGTGTGCATGTGTGTGTGCATGTGTGTTTGTATGCATGTGTGTGTGCATGTGTGTGTGTGTGTGTGCGCATGTGTGTGTGTGTGTGTGCGCATGTGTGTGTGTGTGTGTGCATGTGTGTGTGTGTGCATGTGTGTGTGTGTGTGCTAATGCTGTCAGAGGTCTGAAGATGGTGTTTGATCTCCTGGATCTGGAGTTCCAGGTGGTTGGAAGCTACTTGATGTAGTACTAGGAACTAAGTTCACATCCTCTGGAAAATCAAGGGAGCGCCCTTAACCATTGAGCCATCTCTCCAGCTCTGGAACTGGGCATTAAAGTGACAGTAAAGCAAAAAAATTGGCATTAAAACCGATTTCAGAAGAAAAAATGGACTTGGGCCAGTAACTCAGAAATGCACCTGTGAGTAGAAGGTGTGGTTTGGATGCCACGTCTCCGTGGAATCTGGCATGTGGCACTCAGGCATCACCTGTATGTCCCTTTTTATTGTTGTATAATATTCCATGGTACTAATATACTATAGCTTGCTCAAGCATTCACCACAGAAGGACAGTGTTCCTTCTTCTAATGGGGTTATTTCACAGATCAATTTTTTTTAAACATGAAGTCCAATTTATCCATTTTTCTTTAATGTATTATGCTTGGTATCTCAAGCTTAAAAACTTAGATCTCAAAGATTTTTTTTCCTATTTATTTTTTTAAAAAGACTTAGTGTTTTTCATTTCTAAGTTGAATTTTATGTAAACAATGAAATTTGAGGCAGGCTCTGTTTTGAGTAGGGTCAGTCCCTGAATGGGGAGATCTGGGTGCTGTCATGCCCTGGGAACTACAGGGTAGACGGAGAGGATCAACTCCTTCCTCCAATGTGTCCTCTGACACATGTGTGCTGTGGCACAAGCACATATGACACACAAATAAGTGTGTAGAAAAGCCAGAGAGCTCATGTACCTGGGTCCTTCCTGGCCTTCCCAAGTGTCTATCACTGGGCCACTACCACCCACTTGTGATTCAGTGTCTATGGACACCCTAAAACCCACTAGGCTGAACCCCCCTCTGTTTTTAAGTTACCCACTTTTCCATATGCACCTCAGAATAATCTTTTAATGTATCTGTGGACAATCTTGCTGGAATTTTGGTGGGAACTCCTTTAAACTGCATGCCAATTTGGCAGGGCTGGCAGTTTACCTGTCAACCCTTCCTGTCTGTGAACGTGGTACACCTCTGTCTATTGTTGCTGCTCTCTGTCATCACCAGGAAATTTTTAGTGCACAGTATTTTATAAGTACTGTGAGATTCTGTTCTAGCTCAGATCGTGGATTCACCCACAGACTTGCATGTTGAAGTTCTAGTTCTTCCATGAGGATGCTATGAGAGGTGATGGAGCCTTTGTCAGCTGGGTCCTAGTGAATGGTCAGGCGTGGAGGATGCACACCATTGAGGGAAGATGAACACCATGGAGGGAGGATTGCACCATGGAGGGAGGATTGCATCATGGAGGGAGGATGAGCACCATGGAGGGAGGATGTGCACCATGGAGGGAGGATGTGCACCATGGAGGGAGGACATGCACCATGGAGGGAGGATTGCACCATGGAGGGAGGATGTGCACCATGGAGGGAGGATGTGCACCATGGAGGGAGGATTGCACCATGGAGGAAGGACATGCACAATAGAGGGAGGGTGAGCACCATGGAGGGAGGATGTGCACCATAGAGGGAGGATGTGCACCATGGAGGGAGGACATGCACCATGGAGGGAGGAGGAGCACCATGGAGGGAGGATTGCACCATGGAGGGAGGATTGCACCATGGAGGGAGGATTGCACCATGGAGGGAGGATGTGCACCATGGAGGGAGGATTGCACCATGGAGGGAGGGCATGCACCATGGAGGGAGGATTGCACCATGGAGGGAGGATTGGACAATAGACTGAGGAGGTGCACCTGAACTGGTATTTCAATCCATTGCTTTCTCTCTTTTGCTTCTTTTCTGGGGTTGGTTCTTTTCTGGGGATTGAACTTGAATTGCCATGGTTATGCATCAAGTTCCTTTATCTACTGAACCATATCACTGACTCTTTAAAAGAAAATGTTTGTTTGTCTTGAGTACTTTGGGGAGCTGTGCCTCTGCTTACAATACTAGGACTATACATATGGCTATGCCTAGCTTTTTATGTGGGTGCGGGAATTCAAACTCACGTCCTCACGCTTGCACAACAAGCACTCTCCTGAGCCATCTCCTGCCCCTCTATTGAGCTCTGAGTACATCTCATTGTGTGTCTCTGTGTTTGCCCCAGACATCGTGTTCTGTGCACACAACTTTCCTACACCGATTGCTGTCATATTAGCAACTCAAGTGAGGCGTGCAATCCCTCACTCCTTTTATGTCTCACCCATTTTTGACTTAATGATTTCTTCCACATCCTTTAGGCATTAGAAAGTGTTCCAACTGTTACCTCAACCATCAAATATAAATGATAAAAACTCAACAATGGAGATCTCATTTTTATCCATGTTTATGATCAACACATTCTCTTTTTTTTTTTCCCCTTCCTGGGCCTCAGAGTTTCTTTCTGTTTAAGAGAAATTTCTGTAGTTATTCTTTTAAGATAGGCATATTGCAAACAAATTCTCTTAGTTTCCCTTCACTTGTGAGTATATTGATACCCAGTGGCCACAGAGCTCTAGGTTGGCTCTTTCCTTTCACCTTTGAAAAATATCACATCACTTCTAGACTCTATGGCATGTTGTAAAGAGATCCACTATCATTAGAATTATTTTCCCTCTATAGGCAAAGTGTCACTTTTTTTCTGTAGCTGTCAAGATTTCCCCTTTGTCTTTAGTTTCTTGTAGTCTCAGCATGTGTCATTAGTTTTTTTTCCCCCTATTGTGCTAAAATTCCCTGACAGAAGCAACTTGAAGGAGAATTTCAGGTTATGGTCCATCACTGTGGAGAAGTTAAGGCAGGAGGAACTTGAAATAGATAGTCAGAGGACTAGTGCACACATGCTTACTCTACTCATACAGGATTCCCTGCCTAGGGAATGGCGCCACTCACAGTGACCAGGCCTTCCCACCTCAATGAGCACAATTAAGATACCTGCCCCGCACCCAGACATGCCAAAGGTCAGTGTGATATAGACAATCCACCATGGAGACTCTTCTTAGGCAATCCTAGATTTTGTGAAGTGGATAATTAATACTAACCATCAAAGCATGGGTGGTGGTGGTGGTTTATTTTATTTATGTGTACATGCGGGTCTTTGTAGGTTTATACCGTGTGTTTGTAGGTGTCACCAGAAGCCAGAAGAGGGCATCAGATCCCTTGGAGCTGGAGTAATAGGTGGTTGTAAGCCACCTGACACAGGTTCTGGGAACTAAACTTGGGTCCTCTGGAAGAGCAGGAAGTACTTTTATTTAACTTCTGGGCCGTCCCTTCATTCCCTCTTTCTAAGGATTCGTTGAATTTTGGAAAACTTTCAGCCATTATTTCTTATAGAATCTTCTTGGTGCCTTTTTGTCTTTGGGGATCCCAATGACATGAGATCAGCTCTTTGGCTTTGCTCCCACGGTTCTCTGCTGCAGTACGCTCTGTTTTTCTTTTAGTCTATTTTCCCTTTGCCTTTCAGACGGTACACTTACTAGGCCCCTGCCTGCCTTCTGCCCGGGAGCCCACTCACTGGGCCTTTTCAGTTTGGTTATTGTATTTTTCAGTCCTAAACTTTCTGTCTGCTTCCTGTTCGTCTCTCCCAGTCTTTGCTGGTGCATTCCGGGTTCTCATTTGTTCCACACATGTCCGCGTGGCTGCTGTAGCATTTGTCTCCTGTCTGCCTTGTGCTCTTTGTAAGATAATTTTCACAGCTCTGTCATCCAGTGTTGGCATCTCATAATGATCTGCTTTCATTCAGTGTGAGTTTTCTCTTCTTGATGATGAGTTATTTTTATTTGTGAGTGTGTGTTTGTGTGTGTGTGTGTGTGTGTGTGTGTGTGTGTGTGTATGGCCTGTGCTAGCAGAGGCCAGAAACGGCTAGCAATGTCTTCCTCAGTGGGTCTCCAGCTGTTTGTTCTAGTCTCATGGAGCCAGGCACTCACCCATTCATTGTGGCTGGCTAATGAGTTCTAAGGATTCACCTGTCTCTCCCTCCCCAGCACTTGGATAACAGAAATGAACTTGGCTTTTCTGTAGGTGGGTGGATGGGTGCTAGGGATCTGAACATCAACTCTAGTGCTTGTATAAGCCTTTTACTAACAGAACCGTCTCTCCAGCCCCAAGGAAAGATATCTTTAACCTTCCTTATATTGCAGCATCCTAATCTGCAGGTAAAGCTCAACTTTGTCCATTCTGTCCCTGGATTTGACTTGAGACTGCAGTGCGTGCAGACTGGATCCAACATTTTTATGGATCATCACCCCCAGGTGAGAGGAGCTCCCTGGAGGGTCTGGGGCCTGTGGGTTGGGTGGACACTACTACAGCTCGCTCAATGCTCAGTCTCCTCCTCCCTCTTCTCCTTCATCCCCCTCCTCCTCCTCTACCTCCCAGCCCCCACTCTGCCTGCATGCACAGCTGTTTTGGCAACATAGCAGCCTGATTATCTTTCAAGTAGCTTCTTGGAGCAGATGTTCCTGGCTCCTTCCTGTGCAGAAAACAAACAGACAGGGTGTTGTCATTTGCTCCCCAGAGGAAAATCCCTCTGCTGCCACTGCCTTCTCAAGAGGTTGGGGTGTCTGCAGAGTCTCTGTGCACTTCTCCTTGTCAGAAATTTAGCTCCAGATGGGTGAGGGGAGTTCCTCGGGTCTTGTGGAGTGTGTGGCCCCACAAGGATGCTGGGATGGGAAGGCACACTCTCATTAGAATCATAGTTGGACCCCAGAGGCTGGAGGAGATGCCTCGGTGGGTGAGAGCGCTTGCTGTGCAAGCATGAGGACCTAAGTTCGAGTCCCAAGTGCCCATGTAAATAAGAAGGGTGGAGTTGGTTATGAATTTACCTGTAACTCCAGTGCTGTGGGGAATGGAGACAGGAGGATTACGGGCTTGCTAGCAGCCAGACTAGTTCAGTTTCAGCAAGAGACCCTTTCTCAAGAAAATAAGGTAGAGAGTAGGACACCTGAAATCTTTCTCTGACCTCTGTGCATGCACACAGGTGCACATACACCACACACAGACACATACACACAATGCACATATACCACACACAGATGCATACACACAGGCAGACAGACAGACATACACACAGATACATACACACACCTAGAGACATACATACATTCATAGACACATACACATAGAAACATACACACACACACACACACACCATCACACACACACCATCACACACAGGGACATATAGACACACACAGATGCATACACACAGACATTCACACACAGATATACACACAGAGACACACAGACATCCACAGAGACATGTGCACATGCAGACACACACAGGGACACACAAACATACACAGATGTATACACATAGACACAATCACTGACACACGGAGACACATAGACAAACACAGATTCACACAGGGACACACAGATACATGCAGACACATACACAGACATGCACAGGCACATAAAGATGAGGCCTCACACACAGAAACACACACACACACACACACACACTCACTTCAGACTTCTATTTAGCCTCTAAACATCACCTAACTTTTGAAAAGCTCCCAGGGGTTTGTCCCAAGTTGAAAATTCCCATTTGTGGACTGGAGAGATTGCTCAGTGGTTAGGAACATTGAATTTGGTTCACAGAAGCCCCATCAGGGGTTCTCTCTAAGGCTGTCCTCTGACTTCTATGGGTACCTGTCACTGTGATAAAGGAAGTGGCCTTTCATTTCTGGTGGATGGGAATGAAGGTCCCTTGTGAAGTCGAGTGTGTCTTTTAAAGTGTGCCTTTGAGGCCATCTGGATGGCTCAGAAAGTTAAAGGCATTTGTGCCAAGGTGCCTGACACCAAACCTGACAACTCCAGTTCAATCCAGGCCTGACATGGTAGAAGGGAACTTGATCCCTACCAGTGGAGTCTTCTGACCGCCACACATGTGCCCCAGCACGGGCATACCTCCCCGCAAATAAAATAATAAATGTTAAAAATATTTACAAATAAAATAAAATGTGACTCTATTAATGGAGTCGTTGAGGTCAGAGCCAGGATACCGGCAGCTGTGACAAGTCTAGGCAGAGTCACCCATCCTCCATGGGCTAATTAAAGACACAGGACTGACACGAAGAGAAAGGAGACTTAGTCAATGTGGCCACACAGAGAGAGGAACAAAGATCTAGTGACCACCCCCTCCCCACAGTCTATCTTCAGAGTCCCAACACCAGGGTTGGGGTTGCATAGAAGTATGCACAGCTGAGGAGTCCTCCTGGTCAAGGAGTGGTCCTCTTCCTCACTGACCCGTCAGTATTATCTCAGGTCCGGTCTGTCCTGAGGTGGCCTGACAAATTGTCAGAGCCTTGTGAAATCTCGTCCTGGAGACAAGTTCCCCCCTGGATGGCTCCAAGGTTTAGGGTTTCCTTCTTCCAGCATGGTATTACTGGGGAAATTCCAGTTTCTTGAGGTACATTGTCTCAATAGTCTGGACACCAAGGGCAGAGGCAGAGCGTCGCTTTGGAACATCTTCATCCCTGCTGGGGCAGGCTATGCCCCCTTTATCTCCTGACTTCTGCTGGAAACCAGGGCTCCTGGTGGCTCAGGCAGCTGGGTGCAGGGTGGAAGGCTGCCCTGTGCCAGGCTTGGGAGGCCAGAAGCCAACTTTCACCATGCCATATGCAAGCTGCACTCTTAGCGTCTTGGTGAGCCTTAGGTGACACGGGCATCCCCAGCACCTTCCATCTCCTCTGCTCTTCTGTAGAAGCAATTGGCCTTCGAGACTGCGGGCTGTGTCTACAGCATCACGTCAGTGATGGGGGCAACCCAGGCTTGGTTTTTGGCATCACTTACTGATGTCTGCCCACTGACCAACGTCGACAGTTTCCCGAGATTGACAGTTGGGCAGGAGCTCTTGGTCTTTTCTGAATGTCAATGCCAGGCATGTACCAACTTTCCCACGGGCACCCGACAACACATGCTGAGGTTGGTCCTGTGGTGGTGCATGCCATCAGTGCTGCCATGGCCTCCTGGGTGCTTCTGATACTCACTAGGGCAGCTATTGCTATGGATTTTGTGAGTCTGAAATTTCCAGGTTTCCCTCAGTCTGGGTGTCATGGCGGCACAACCCAGAGGATACCAGTGGAGTGACTCTCAGTTTAGGTAGTTCATGGCTGCGAGCTGTGGGCCTGTGTTCCACAGCCCTCACATTTGTCCAGACTGGTTGGCACTGGTTGGCTCCACCTGGTTCCACTTTGTGGAATCCCAGTCTCTTCCGTTGTCCTGCTCTATATTGGGCTAGACTTCTTCCCTGACCAGTTCTTTTGTTCATCTTAGCCTGCTCTGGTGTGTTTGAACCACATCAGTGAGTCACTCTTCTCTTCTTTTCACCCATTCAGTTATGGATGTTTTTTCCTGTGCACTCCTATTCATACTATACCATTCTTATTGATCCCTCCCCCAATGTGATCTTGTCCTAATCCACTCTGCTTCCTTGATTTTGAGAGACTGAATCTCCTCTGGCCTCACGGCACCCCTGTGCTTCCCTCGGGACTTAGGAGGAACCTGCTGCTGGGGCCCAACCCTCACTGTGGTGGTATGTGCTGATGGTCCTTTTAATGGAGTAGAGAGGTCATTGGGCCACTAGGACCCTGACTTTGAAAGTAGCTGATAAGGTCTCATGGGATGAGTTAGTTCTCACCAAAGTGGGCTGTTATAAAGCAAGGCGAGGGAGCTGGTGAGATGGCTCAGTGGTTAAGAGTACTCTTCCAGAGGTCCTGAGTTCAAGTCCCAGCAACCTCATGGTGGTTCACAACCATCTGTAACGAAATCTGATGCTCTCTTCTGGAGTGTCTGAAGACAGCGACAGTGTACTTACATATAATAAATAAATAACTATTAAAAAAATAAAGCAAGGCGAGCCCCTGAGCCTGGTATCTTCTGTACACAGGTGACTTCATTTCTGTCCCCTTCCCCTACTGAGGTGCAGCCAAAGGAAACATTTGTCAGAGGTCAGACAGGTGTGGACATCCCATTTTGGACTGTCAACCTCCAAAATCACAAGCTAAGTAAACATCTTTTCTTGATAAAGTATTCAGCCACCAGTGTTTTGTGACAGCAACATGAAAGGATAATAATACTGCATCGTGTCTTGTTGTTTGCTGGGAATCCATGAAACTATAAGGAGAAAAAAAAAGCCATCCTGGGCAAGAGAAAACACCTCCAAAGAGGGAGTGAAAGATAGAGATTAGAGAGAGAAGGCTAAGGGGCTTCTGACCTGTGATGGTAAGGTTTGGGTGGGAAGTGAGCTTGCTTGAGCATCAGTGGTACCCTAGTCTAGAGCCTGGGAAAGCCTGGAGGGTTCAGCAAGGTGGAGGTCTGGGGAAAAGAAGTGAGAAGGTAGGTTGGATTCTGTAGGAGCATCAAAGGCTCCAAGTGAAGTTACTGTGTGACTTGGGACTCTGTTGGCTGTAGAGCAAGTATTTAGCTTCTGAGCCTCACATCTGACAGCCCTAAAGATAATAGCTCAGAGGGCTGGACAAGTACTCAGTCTAGTGTTTGGTCAGACTGGGAACTAACATCATTAGTTTTCAGAAAATGTTCTCCTTGGGCCAGCAAGATGGCCCAGCAGACAAAGAGGCTTGCTACCAGCCCTGATGACTTGAGTTCAGTTCCCTAGGACCTACATAATAGAAGAAGAGAACTGATCACAGAAAGAGGACCCCCGACTTCTGCACATATGCTGTGGTATGTGTGTGTTTTCTTGCCCACAGTGAATGAATATATAAATAAAATAGTAAGAGAAAATACTTTCCCTGTCTCGCCTTGCTCCATGTACTTAGTCCAGCTTGCCTTTACTAAGTAAACAGTGAGCCTCAGTTTTCCAACTAGGTAATGTGGGTAGCATGGAGCAAACCCGAGGCAGGAGAAAGGCTCTGTAGAGTTGTTGCCTTGAGACTGAGGGGACTCCATGCATGATCAATATTTGTTGACTGAATGATTGATTGTAGCTCTTTCCCTTGGACCCACCATAATAACACTTTGTGCAGAGCTGAGCACACAGACGGTGCCTCATAAATATCCACGGGCTTGCAACAAATGGTAAACAAATATGAGAGAGTGGGAGGCAGGAGACCCCTGTTTCCAGAGCAGAGCAGACAGGTGGATGCTGGGGCCGAGCCGCTGAGCCTCGCAGCAGACCTCCGGGTGTATTCTGAATCAGGGAATTAGAAGACAATGGGAGAGACTGCCAAAAAGAATTTATCTCGGAAGTGGAGTTTGGGGAATAGCACTAATATTTTCGGAAATTGAAACTCCAACCATGAAATTGCCTATCATTTATCATACGCGGGCTCTCAAAGGGGAAACGGAAAAGCATTTAGTCTTATTGCTTTTTAAACACACAGTTGTTGAGCACAGCCATCTAGGCTGTGGTTTGAGGAGATGGTGTGTCTGAGAGGGTTTGGCCAGCAGCTCAATCCCACATAATGCAAGGCTGTTCTCTGCAGACTCTGGTCTGCCTGTACCTGAGCCGTGCATGGTGTAGATCTACACTGACGCCAGTCCTGGGAGGCCACTGGCCAGTCCTCGGAACACCCCCACCCCCACCCCCACCCCCAGCTTCTGCTAATGTATACTAACTCTGCCGCTTTGAGAGTCCCCCACACTTCCAGGGCCCACCTGGCCTTTTTCTTTTCTAAGTGTGTGGTATATGTGTGCACATATTTGTGTGTGTGTATGTGTGTGTGTGTGTGTGTGTGTGTGTGTGTGTGCATTAGCATGTGTGTGTATTTGGAGACCAGAAGCCAATGTCTTTCGCACCTTGTATTTTAGGACAGGGTCTCTCACTGAATCTGGAGCTCACTAATGAGGTTAGACAGCACAGCCAGCGAGCCCTAGAGTGCGTCCTGTCTCCATGTCCCTAGTGCTGGGGTTAGAGGCTTGCTGCCTTGCCCAACTTCTACACGGGCACTGGGGACTTGAACTCAGGTCCAAGCTGTGGCAGAGTGCTTTCCCCTGCCAAGCCCCCTTTCCCTTCCCTTCGGTCTCTATCTTCTTTGTCTTTAGAAGCCATGACCAAGCTCAGTTAGAGCCAACTCCTCTGTCCAGGGATTTTTCCTCACACCAAGGTGTAGTGAGAGAGCCAACTTGTCTCTACACTCATCACCTTGAACCCCAGGGCTGCTGTCTGTCTGTGACTCCACGGTGGTGCTGAGGTGGTCTTTTAGCCTGCTTGTAGTCCATTCTCCAAGGAAACGGCTGCATCCTTCCTCCTGTCTATACCTGCGCTGCTGCCCACCTTGCCTGCTCCTGTTTTGCTCAGCAAACAGCATCCACACAGAGGGTAGTCTGTCAGTGTGAGCTCCACACTCCCGCACCTTCCTCCCCTTCCTCTGATGAAGGCCCACGGACGCGACCTACAGGTGGACTGTGGGTCCCCTTTCAGCATCTTCACCTTTCCCTCCCTACTAATGTCATAACAGGGTGCTGGGAATGCGGCCCTTATGACTCCACACCTCTCTCCAGTTTCCATTCCATTCTTCCGCTTCCCCAGATTCTGCTCTAAGAGCCAATCAGCTCCTGCCTGCCCACTCTCTGTGGCATCCAATAGATCCCTGTGGATACTCAGTTCCAGGTCACATGATCCATTTTCGTTCTCTGTTCCTTGGCCTTGGACAGTGGTGGATCCAGGTTCCTTCCCGATTTCCTGCAACAGTTGCCAGGCTGGCCTCCACTTCTTGGCACGTTTCTTCTCAGGATGCTTGCCACCCCTGCTACCATTGCCCAGCCTATGTGGGACTCCTTCCCGATCTGGCCTTGAGGTCCTTCCCCTTTTAATCTCTCAATTGTCCCGACATAACCTCATCCTACCAACTGTAGCACATCCTAGCCTCCTGCATTTGACACCCTCCTACCCACCTCCTGCCCTAGCCTCAGCCCCCATTCTGGGGTACAGCCACTTGCTTGACATTGACAGGAAATGCCTAGGAGCCACCTCACAATCAAGCAGCCAAGGCTGGGGAGATGTTTCCATCAGTACAGTGCCTGCCTGTCAAGCACAAGGGCCTGAGCTTGTTCCCCAGAACCCACACAGACTGTCAGGTGTGGTGGAAGCCATGGACATACAGCAGGTAGGAAGCATCAGAGGTAGTGGGGGGCCTGTGGTCAGATGCTGGGATGGGCAGAGATGGCAGCAGATGTGTAAAGTGGAGAATGTGTGTGTATGTGTATGTATATATGTGCATATACATATATACACATACAAACACATATATGTGTGTATATATGTATATATACACACTTACAAACATATATATGGTATACATATATGCCTACACACACACACACACACACACACACACACACACACACACACATATATATATGTAAATTGTCTGCTTCCAGAGATGGTGAGGTTAAGGATGTGACCACCGTGGGGGTAGACAGACAATCAATAGTTGGTACCCATCAAGTAGAGGAACACGAGGCCCCAAGGTTGGATGTGTCCTTAGAAGAGATGTTGAAGTTGACAAAAAGGAGATGGAGAGGAAGCCAGAGGCAGAGGATGTGTTTAGTCTACAGCACAGAGAGAGCTACAGGGAGAGTGGGTCTCTTGACAAGGGGTTCAGGGGAGCTGTGTTTAATTTTGCATTTAAAGTTTTTATTAGCATATATTAATTATACATACCTCTTGCTTTCGTTTTGACAGTTTCATACATATATATGGTATATTTTGATCATGTCTCTGGTCGCTGCCACCTCTGCTGACTCTTGTCTTTTCCAACTAGTCCCCTCTACTTTCGTTTTTACTTTGTAATGAACCAGTGGGTCCAGTTAGGACAACTTACAGGAGAGTAGGTGCCTTGCCAGAGGCTACACCACTGAAGGGAACGTCTTTCCTAGGGAGGCAGGATCCAGTGTGGGGAGGGGAGCGGCGAGTAGAAATGACGCCCACTTAGTTCTCTTGGGAGGGGCAGGGAAGCCAGACACTGGTTAGGACAGAGTTCAGATACACATCTGGAATATGGGCATAGCTGGTGACCATGCCTGGGTGCCTCTCCTCTCCTCTCCTCTCCTCTCCTCTCCTCTCCTCTCCTCTCCTCTCCCCTCCCCTCCTCTCCCATCTCCCCTTCCCTCCCCTCCCCTCCTCCCTCCCCTCTTCTCCTCTCTCCTCTCTTCCTCTCTCCTTCCCTTTCGGTGTACGTGTGTGTGTGTGTGTGTGTGTGTGTGTGTGTGTGTGTTCCTGTACATGTGTGAGTGGAGGCCGGAAGTCAACCTTAAATGTCATTCCTCAGGATGACTTCTGCTTCTTTGAGACAGGGTCTCTCAGCGGGGCAGAGCTTGCTGACTCAGCAAGACTAGTGCGTCCTGGAAGATTAATTCATGAGCCTGTGCTACCACACCTGGATGTTTTTACAAGAGTTCTGGGAATCGAACTCAGGTCCTCATGCTTGCAAGATAAGTCCTTCCCTGATGGAGTCTGCCACTCACGCTTCTCTCTGCCCCCTGTCTATGCAGGAGTGACATTTGGCTTCCTCGCTTGCCTCTCTGACCCTCCCCCTACCAGGCCCCAGGTTCTACTCTGGACTTCTCCAGCTTAGGCATTCCAAGAGCAGAGATGGCGGCGTTAACCTAGCTAGCTCATGCCAGTGGCTCAAGATGGTTCACTGGTGACCTCGCCCCTACCCTTAATTCTTCATTGAAAAGCGATATCGGCTCAATAACAAATGTTCCTGACCACAAGGGCTCCGAGGATAGCGGCTGCCACTGTCTGGGAGCTTGCCCCTTGCAGGCTGAGACCTGTATTTATGTCATTTCACACCTTTGTCCTCTCCCCAACAGGATTTTTCTTTTTAATTTTAGAGATTAAAAACTGAAACTCAGAGATGTTAAGTGACTCAATGAAATTCTCACAGCTTGGGAGTGGCAAAGCTAGGATTAGAACCCAGAGGGCTTGACTTCAAAGTCTGCCTCATCTCTGAGATGTCCATCCCTGACTGGGTACCAGATTGCAGACCAGGACAAATAGACTCCTTGGGTGGTCTCACTGGCAGAGGTGGCTGGGTGGGTTACTCCGGCCCCCCTCTTTAGCTTCTCTGGCTGGGGCAGGCCCGCATGCACAGCAACAGTCTCCAGGCAGCAATAGGATGAATAACTGATGGTGATTAGCTAAATCATAACATCGCTCATGCCACGCATAAGCGACGAGACAACCGGTGCCAGGCCTCGATGAGCGGCAGCGGGCACCCCCGCGTCGCCGCCATCCTGTCCCCCTTCCCGCCCCCCAGCCTGGAGAAGCTACCGCGGCGCCCGCTGCCGCCCTGTGTTATCAGGCACATGAAGTGCCGCTTCAATGAATATAGATTGACCTTATTATAGCAGCCGGCTGCTGGTGCCAGGCGCAGCCAGGCATACTTTGCACAAATTAAAGGTGTCAGCATGTAATTTACGGTTCATGGAGGAGGAGAAGGGCTGTTGGGGGTGGGGGAGGCGCCAAGGTGGGTAGGAAGGAAGGTGGGCTGCGGTAGGGCTGGCACAGGGGCCCTCACACACTAATGACAGGAGGTGCAGCGGAGGTGTCATTTCCATCCCTGGCTTTGCTCATTTTCCCTATTCATCGCTCGAAGGTGGGGCTGCCCCCTCCTCGCAGCCTCCCCCCCCACCTCCGCACCGTGTGCATGTGTGTGTATTTTGCAGCTAAATTACTGGTTTTACCTGAAGAGCGTAAAGTAGGTGTGCTAATTTACGGCTTGGCAGATAAAGCCTCAGTGTGGGGAGCTGTCTGGGAGGCCTGTAATACGACATCATTTGACTAACACACCCCAGAGCGACTTGACATCTCGAGTTGGGCCTGTGATTAAAGTCGTGGCTTTCTTCGCCTCCCTCTCCCTTCTCCGACACGGAGAACAGATTAAACTCTAAGTAATAGATCTCGGGTTTCTTGCCATCCCACTGATATACACAGTACACAGTTTGACACAAAGAGTAAGTTATAGATCACAAACAACAGCCTCTGCCCTTCACCGCCCAGAATTAATTTCCCATTTGCTGGGCTTCCCTGTTCTGCAGGCCCATTTCCTGGCGAGCAGGGCCGGCTCCCCTCCTGCGATGGCAGGGAAGACAGATGGATAGGGACCCTTAGCTCGGGACAGGTAGCGTAATCCTGGGGGCTTTCAGACAGGCTAGCGGAAACTGAAGGAAGAAGCGGCTTCTTAGTGTCATCTCCTGCGTTTGGGGGTGTGTGGGGTGCTCAGCTGGGGCTTCTGATTGACAGCTCTGGATCCCGGATGTGGATGGGGTCTGTGCTAAGGGCAGAGAAGGCAGAGGACCCAGGCTTGGCTAGTGTGGGTCCCAGCAGGAGATGGGAGGACAGAGCTCTCTCAGATCTCTGCTGCTTCCCCTGGATGATGCCCCACCCTAGGAAGAACTGCTCCTCCCTCACACGTGGGAGGGGACAGCCCCAGAACCAGCTCCTGTACCCACTAGGACAACAGCTGGCAGCTGCTCTTTCCTTTTAGCTACCTCATGATCCTTTATGGTTTCCTTAACCCCGATGGCCTCTGTCACAGCCTCTCTACTCCTACCTCTGCAGCTGAACCATCTAGGGGAATGCTCCCTCCCATGGGGACCTGACTGGTACCTGGGGTACCACTTCTTCCCCTACCCCCAAAGACTAATGTCCCAGTCCTCTGCCTGAAGGTATGCAGCAAGCAGGAGGCATTCAGATCTCCATGGCAACATGTCTGTTAGGCCATTCTAAGACTTACCGGCCAAGGACTTTATACATGGAAACCCCATTGTGGGCCCTTCGTGACACTACCTGGCTAGGCCCAGTAGGTGGCAAAAGTATAAGGCCTGGAGATGCAGAGGTCTGAACCTTAGCCTGACTATAGGCATAATGTCCTCTTCATTGTGTGTGGTTTTATCATTCCTGGTTCTCATGTGTGCATACAAATATATACCTAAACACAGGCATATATATATATATATATATAATATATATCTATATATTATATATATAATACACAAATACATATCTAAACACACAGGCATGCATACACACACATATACATATACACAAACACAACTGCATATATATATGCATACTCACCTATTAACATACCATGTGCACACATGACTTCTATATCTTGGGGACAGAAGTTGAGGATGATCAGGGAGGAAGGTCCAGAAGCGGCAAGGGCTAAAGATGGCAGATTGGGCCAGGAAAATCAAGAAGGATTTTTTTGGAAGAGGCAAAACGGTCCTGAGATGATTAGACTGCCATTAGAACATACTACATGGGACCACCAGGTTGCATGGCGGTAGGGAAGTGCATTAAACATACAAACGCCAGGGGCTGGAGAGGTCTGATCTCCAGCACCCACATAAAAGCCAGGCATGGTGACATATATCCATAACCCCAGAGCTGGGGCAAGTGGGGACATAGGTAGGTCCTGGAGCTTGCTGGTCACCTGTCACACCCAATCAACTGGACGATCTCCAGGGTCAGTGAGAGACTCTGTCGCAAAAAACAAAGTAGAGCCGGGCGTGGTGGCACACGCCTTTAATCCCAGCACTCCGGAGGCAGAGGCAGGTGGATTTCTGAGTTCGAGGCCAGCCTGGTCTACAGAGTGAGTTCCAGGACAGCCAGGGCTACACAGAGAAACCCTGTCTTGAAAAACCAACCAACCAACCAAAGAAACAAAAATAAACCAAAGAGTAGACAGTGGGTGAGGAAGACACCTGATGGACCCAAATGCCTGTCTATGTGCATACACATGTCTACAAAAGCAAGCTCACACACCTGTCTACACACACACACACACACACACACACACACATACACACACACACACACACCAGATCAAAGCCTTCTCACAGTCTTCATGAATCAGGCCCGAGTTGGGTGGCAGCCTGAGAACCATGTTGTTTTTCTTCCAAGGGCATCTAGACCCCTCCCCTAAGCCACACTGCATACTGGGAAGGACAGAAATGAAAAAACAGAGGCCGAGGGAGTTGTTCAGAGTCTCACAGCAATAGTTCTACAGCCAGGAGAGAACCCCAATTCTCTGCTCCCAGTACAGCGCTCACCTGGGACAACAACCCACTCACACCGAGTACCGCCACCCCCCAGCTTTCCAGAGGACAGAGTAGAAGCGAAGCTTCCCTAGAGACCCGGGCTCAGCCTCCTCCCCCACCCTGCAGCCAGTTCTCAAGATGGCAAGTGGGGGGGTGGATGAAGGTGGAGGCAAAGTGAGAACACGCCTGGAATAACATGACATTTAGAAGCATGAGTCACACTGGTACTTGCTGTTTTCTCCTGCTTCCCCCTCTGCACCACACACCCCCAGGCGCTTTGAGCTGTAGGAACACCGAGTCTGGACAGGGCTTTGGGGAACCTGCCTCAGGGCGCCTGCAGGAAAGAGCGGAGATGGCTCTGAGCCTGGCGCTCCACCTCTGCACTATGTAACTGTCGGATACATTGTACTTCTCTGAGCTCAGCCCAGGACCTTCCGCAGGGCTTTTCTGTTTCCTGGTGCCACCATCCTCCTCTGGCTCTTGACAGGCTCTCTCTTCCCTGCCACTCTGGAGCTCTACTGCTCTGGCTTAGTCAAGGAGTCTCTCTGGTGCCTGTGATGGCTAGAGAAGGGAGGACCTGGGTGGGTTGGGGGCTGGGCAGGTAGTATGTGATGCTTCAGACTCCCTGTTCCCAGACTCAGCTCAGGATCAGTCAGCCTGCTCCACAACTAACAGGAGATGAGGGACAAGGACAGCCAGTGGTCCCTTGGCCTCCCAACTTGTGCCCTTTGTCTTCAGTGGGAAAGGTGGCTGGATCTTCTTTAGGGTGGGCTGGACAAAGGTGCCTGGGTCTTTCACCTGCACTACCTTAAAGTCTCTACATTGATAATGGAGGAGAGGTGTGTGTGTGTGTGTGTGTGTGTGTGTATGTGTATACAGACCCAGCCAGGTCAGACAAGCCAACTGGATCTCAGGTCCCTGCAGTGCAACAAACAGTCTTGGGCACACAGCAGGTGCCTGGGACAGATGCTGAATGGAGCCTGGGACCCCCTAGGGTCTTCTCAGTAAGCAGAAGGCTAAATCCCCAAAGTGGTACCTTTGGGCAAGGATACTCTGTGAGCCAGGGAGAGGGATAGGCTAAGGAGTCCTGTCTATGTGTGCCCTCTGGGGTCCTACTGCAGAAAAACAAAAACAAAACAAAACAAAACAAAACAAAACCCAAAAAACCAAAACAAACAAAAACAAACAACCCCCCCCCCAGATACCTGCATTATATGTGACTCTTAACATTGTATGCACTGGGGCTTAGATGTGGGTGGCACACAGTAGGTGTGCAGTTCATCTAGGTGGTGGAGAGAAGTGAATGAGAAAGAAAGATAGTTGTTGGGGCAAGGTGGGCATGTACAGAGAGCCATTTTATAGATGAGGTTACAAAGTTTTAGGGACAATGTAACCTTCCTAAGGTACAACCTTCCTGGACTCCCTTTGGTGCCTGCCTGTGTATAGTCCACATACTGGGTAAACAACTTGCTTGACCACAGGAATCCTTACTGCTCCAAAAGTTCCCCTCCTCTTCTTCCACTCACTCCCCTCCTCCCTCTTCCAACTCTCCCTCTTCTCCTCCTCCGCCTCCTCTTAGCCTTTGGTTTTATCACGGTATTTTCAGAAGTGCACACAGGATATTTTGATCATATTATTCTGACTCCACTCACTCTTGACTTCCACCCCAATCTGGCTGATCCCCACTTTCACACAGACCTCTGTCTACTTTCATATACTTTGTTATTGCACTAATGTTATCAGTTGTGCATATGCCTGGGTGTGCAAAGCTGTCACTTTCACACAGACCTCTGTCTACTTTCATATACTTTGTTATTGCACTAATGTTATCAGTTGTGCATATGCCTGGATATGCAAAGCCGTCAGAGGACAGCTTTGTGAAGCCCATTCTCTCATATTTACATCCGTGTCCGGGGTCAACTCAGGTTGCCAGGCTTGGCATACCTTGCCAGCTATGTATGCATGTATGTATTATGCATGTATGTATGATATATATAATTTTTTCTGGTTTTCACATATGAAAGAAAATATATGATGTTGATCTTTCTGGACCTGACTTGCTTTACTTAATATGAAAGTCTTCAGTTTCATTCACGTTTTTACAAATGACATAATTCCATTCTCCTTTATAGCCAAATAATACTCTACTAAGTAGAAAATACTCTTCAATTTTGTATATATAATTCCTTACATATCCATCTGCTTATGGGCATCTAGACTAGTTCCAGACCTTGGATACTGTGACTTTTAGGCAATAAATATGGAAGTGCAGATACCCCTGATAAGTTGATGTTTATTCCTTCAGGTGCATACCCAGGAGAGGAACAATGGGTCTTGCTGTCCTTTAAGGAACCTCCATGCTAATATCCATAGTGGCTATATATACTACTTTATAATCCCACTGCCCAAGCAAGACTTTTCCAGGAAAGATGCAACACAAGTTTATCACCCTGTAAGTGTTACAGCTCTGAGACGAAAGGTATCCTGGCAGCTGGGAGCCAAGAAAGACCCCAACATCACACCACAAAACAAAAATCACACAAGAGATCTACTGGGAAAAACACAAGAAGGTGGCTGCCTCTGTTCAGGAGAGAAGCAGCTAAGAGCTGAGCAGGAGGCGGGCTATACAGGATTTCTTGAAGCACGGAGTTTCCCAGAGTTGCCTGATCCTGGGGCAAACTCAGGGATTGGTGGGAATTTGTGGCCTAATCTTTTTTCTCTGTAGGATGGAGCTTAGCTGCCTGCATCTTGAGGGTCTGGAATATGCCCTTATGGCTGTTGGAGTACTCTGGCGATGAGGCCTGGCTACTCAGGTCTCAAGAAGCTTACACACTCCAGAAAGAGAGTCCACGATAGACCAAACAGATACCACCAAAGTCCAGTTTAGTGAACTAGCAAATTTTATTGGTGTTACTTGTAGGAATATGGGTGAGGGGTTACTTACATGAGCAGAAATAACCCAGAGACAGATACATCACCAAAGCCATCCAGCATAGGTACAAAAAGCTAGAAACCCAGAGCCTACTGCACAACTTGAAGGCAACTCAATAGGCTGAAGACTCCCTTTCAGGTGCCTCAGGTCTTAGCCTCTTCCAGGCAGCTAAGCTCTAGGCATTTTGGTCTGTTTCCTGAGTCTCCTTTTTAGTATGGGTCCTATGAAAATGACTATCAGCTGTCTTTAGTATTTAGTCTATAGGAGGTAGAGAGGCCTAGTGAATCTAATCAGTTTCAGGGACTTCCTAAAGCTATTTTGAGTTGTTTATTTCCTGTTGTTGTTGGGTTTTTTTGTTTGTTTGTTTTGTTTTGTTTCATTTTGTTTTGTTTTGTTTTGGTTTGGTTTTTCAAGACAGGGTTTCTCTTATAGCCATGGCTGTCCTGGAACTCACTTTATAGACCAGGCTGGCCTCAAACTCAGAAATTCACCTGCCTCTGCCTCCCAAGTGCTGGGATTAAAGGCGTGTGCCACCACCACCCCGCTTATTTCCTGTTTTAAGGAGCTTCCCTGAAGGCTGGAGTTTCACTTTCAGGGGAAACTGCTACACAACACACACCAGCAACACATAAGCGTTCCTCTAACCCCCGACAGACACCAGCATTTGCTGATGCTTGGTTGGTTTGTTTGTTTGTTTGTTTCTATGACAGCCATTCTGACTGCAGTGACGTGGAATCTTATCACACTTTTGATTTGTCTTTCCTTTATGGCTAAAGACATTAAACACCTTTTCACGTCTCTGTTGGTTACTTGCACTTCTTTTGAGGACTGTTCAACTCATTTGCCCTTTTAATGGCTGGGTTCAATTTCTGAGTTCTTTATACATTCTGTATACTAATCTCTCACTGGTTGAATCGCTGGCAATAATTTTCCTCCAGTCCCAGACTAGCTCTTCACTCTGTTGCTTTTCCTTTGCTGTGCAGAGCCCTTCTAGCTTGAGGCAAGCCATGGGTGCGCTTATTTTGAGGAAAAGGAAAGGCAGAAGGAGACACGGGTGAGCTCCGTGGCCCTAAGTGGTGTGCAAACGCTGCGGTCCTAAGAGCCACACGGGTGAGCTCCGTGGCCCTAAGTGGTGTGCAAACACTGCAGTCCTAAGAGCCACACGGGTGAGCTCCGTGGCCCTAAGTGGTGTGCAAACGTTGCGGTCCTAAGAGCCACACGGGTGAGCTCCATGGCCCTAAGTGGTGTGCAAACGCTGCGGTCCTAAGAGCCACCGAGTGAGGGACCTGAGGGGATGCCACCTGAGAGGACCAGAGTTGGCACAGGACACACCAAAGACCAAGATCTAAGCACAAAGGAGAGTTATTTGCCCCAGAGGGAAGAAGGGCAGGGGGTAAGAGTCAAAGACAGGAGAGATAGGACTAGGGAAAGGGGAAGGGAACAAAGAATGGGCAAGGGATGTTTGCCTGCGGGGACAAAAGACTGCCACTGGGTAGAGAGAAGACAGATGTGGTCTGTAGGCAAATGGAAATTTATAAAGAGAAAAAGGGAAACCGTGTGTTATACTGAACTGTTAAATGTTCATTGGACATGTTAATTAGGGTAGCCGAAAGGAGGCTTTTGATTACTGCGCTTCAAAACTTTGACAGTTGGACATTGGTAGTCAGTCTAAGAGGAAGGAAGTGGCCAACTAAGGGAATGGACCTTGGTGGCTAGCTTTAGGAAGGTCACCTAACCGTTTAGCAAGGTAGAGGGAGTCGGGGAAGGGCACGGCCTTCCAGAGCCATGTTTGCCCAGGCTGGCTAGAGCCCTTCACCGCCTGTATAGATCTGAGGCCTCAGGGGAACTATCCTGCCCAAGTCTGTCAGACTCAACTCAAGCCCAGCATGCTTTGCTTCCTCAGTCAACTCCATGCAGGTACCACCCTCCTAGAATCACTTCCTGGGTGCTTCCTGACTTCTAACTCAGCTCCAGTTCATTGATGACAGAGAGCTTGAACTTGTGTGTGCTTTGCGGTAGAGTTAACAAGACCCTAGGCTTCGAGAAGGAAGCAGAGAGGGTCTAGGTGGCTGGAAGGGGTTCAACCCTTCAACCACCCCTGACACACACACACACACACATACACACACACACACACACACACGCACACACGCACACGCACACACACGCGCACACACATATGCACATGCACACGCACACACATACGTGCGCACACACTCACACACGCGCGTGCATACACATGCACATGCACACACGCACACATGCACACACACGCGCGCGCACATACACACACACACACACACACACACACACACACACACACACCTACCTACCTGCTACCTCTTAACAATGACCTTTGGCAACTAGGTCATTTCTCAGAACCTCAGTTTCCTTAACTTTAAAGTGGGGTGATATTAACTACCTAGCCACAGGCTTGCTGGGTGAAAGCAACAGGATGTTATAGGTTGTAGCTGACTAGGGAGCCTGGCACATAATGGCTATACAATAAGAAGTAGTAACTGTTGCGATCAGCGATCTTCACTGGGCAGCTCTTAGGTGGTCTCTGCCCCAGAATCCATCTTAGAGGAAGCCTGCCTCTCCTCTGGTCTCTAGGCATTCCAGCCCTGAACCATGATGTCAGTCCATGATGTCAGCCATAGGTATATGCCTGTGTCATTTGCTGCTGGTGCCAGCCTTGTGTCCCGCACTCTGTCTGTTCTCACTCTGTCCCTGGACTGTCCTAGTCCTGAGAGGTGAGACTGAGTTTCTTGGGCTTCCACATAACAAAGGGATATGACAGGCAGCCTTGCTCCTAATCCTGATTTCCCTGGCTGGCCTACTAGAGCTAGGGAAGACACCACTGAGATGAGACCAGGGGTAGTAAGTGTCTGACCAGGGGCAGGCAGAGCATAACCCTACAGACAGGTGCTGCCAGCTTCCTGCCAGCTACCTGTCACTCAGCTGTCTGGACCTGTCTATGCTGGAGGAAGTCACTGAAGAAGGTAGCCAAAGCCAGCCTGTGACACTCTAGTCACATGGCAGGGTTGGATGTCATAGCTTCTAGAGTTTCCTCTCAGTCCGTGGGCTTAAACAAGGCTATCTTGAGTGCTCAAATCCAGCAGACCTCTCAGGGGGGCTGGGTCCGTCTGAGGCAGGGTAGCTGTGGATTCAGGTTTGCGTGAGTGTGTATGTGCGTGTGCGTGGTACATGAACACATGTACACACACAGCTGGACATCTGCAGAGGACACAGGATGATTATAATACCCCTGCTTTACTATTTCCTGCCGTACTCCCTTGAGACAGGGTCACTCATTGAACCTGGAGGTAGCCTTGTGGCCAATACGCGCCATTGGTTCTCCTGTCTTTGCCTGCCATTGGCCTGGAGTTACGCGTGCACGTTAATTATCATGCCCAGTTTTTTTTTTTTGTTTTTTGTTTTTTTTTAATGTGAGTTTTGAGGATTTGAACTCAAGCAACAAGTTGTCTTAGCACCTGCTGAGCCGTCTCCCCCGTCCAGTTTCACTTTCTACACTAAATTTTTATTTGAAGTGAGGAGGGAGCTTTGGCTGTGCTTCTCTGCAATGGTGAATACAACCTGCACCTTCCACCTGTTCCGTGCCCTGCCCTGGCTCCTCTTAGCTCCCCTGATACCATGCAGCTTTTGTCTCCCCCATACTACTTCTCCATTGACAAAGTCAAACCAGCCCTCCTCTGTGCCTTCGCTTTGGCCGTTCCCTCTGCTTGGAGCCCTCCTCTGCGCCTTCGCTTTGGCAGTTCCCTCTGCTTGGCACACTTGCTCTTCCTCCTTACTCAAGGGATTCCTTCTTCATTCCTGGGAGTTTCCATGCCGCTGGGTAGGTGCCCTTTTAGCATATCTCTAGTGGGAATTTACTTATTAGATTGTCCCTTGCTTCTCTCTGTGTACCTCTGTATGTGAATGCATGCATGTGCACACCATGCGTGTAGGACAGAGGACAGACTGGAGTGCATCAGGCATAGACCACGAACTCGGGGAATTGAACTCGGGCCCCCCATGCTCAAGTGACAAGCACTTCACAAACTAAGCCATCTCCATGGCCCCATTGCCTCTGTTTTGATATCTCTACAACCATGGGGACTCTCTAGAGCTGAGTTAGTCTTTGGAAGTGTAACCTCTTTCTAAGGTGCAGTGCCCCATTCTACAGGTGCTTCCTTAAGGCCTTCTGGATCCATGCTGACAGACAGGGAACTCTGAGGCTCATCTGGAAAGCTCTTCTGACTTTCCAGGGAGGCTCATTGACCACCAAAGAACCTACCACCCTCAGCACAGGTAAGGATACAGAGAGGGACATGCCACAGCTAAAAGGACAGGGCTTGTGGGAGACCGCAGCAGGATTGGTCACCTAGCCCTTAGTAATAGCCCACTTATGAAAGTAAGCATAAGGAAGGAGTCCTGGAACTATGGAGCCTCAGCCTCCTAGATACTGAAGATGCGAGATTCAAGTGGGGAGCCTGTGCAGGGGAGGCAGAGGCTCAGATGAACTCAAGCAGCAGCAGTATGGAGTGCTAGGCACACCAAGCTTTCTCTACCAGCAGGCGGTTGGTAGTGTTTGCAGAGTGCTGGGAACCAGAGCCTGAACCCTGGCAGCCCTAACTAGCTCAACAGGCCAATCAGACAAGTCAGTGGAAACAGAAAAAGGAGATTTATCCACTGTGGTTACACTAGGAAGAGGAACAAAGAGGTCCAGTGACCCCCCCCAGTCCATGTTGGGGTCCTGACACAGGGTTTAAATAGAGGCTATGCATAACCAAGCAGTCCCCGGTAAGTAAGTCTGGTCCTGCCAGTCCCTGACCCGTCTTTGGTCTCAGCTCCAGTCTCCCTGGCAAGGTGGTCTGACAGGCTGTCAAACCGTATGAAATCTCTTGCTGGGAGACACGTTCTCCCTCTGCTGGATCTGGGCTTCAGCCTTTTCCTTCTCCCTGCGTGAAGTTCCCGAGGTAATTCCAGTTTCTTGGAGTGCATTGTCTCAATGGCCTGACCGCAGAAGGGAGGAACATGGATATCTCTTCAGAGATCTTCGTCGCTGTCAGGATGGTGACAGGGGTCAAGCTTGCCTCTGCCTGGGTGAAGCTCTGGGTCCCAACAGGGATATCAGAGAGGTTCTGAAGACAGATGACTATCTGTAGTGTCTTTGGGGAAGCCCCGGGACAGGGATCAGTACGCGAAGAGAGTTAAGAGCGGACATTTCTCAACATCTCAATTTCAACTCACTATGAAGAAAAATAAATCAGGTCCCAGAGCCTTAATCACTGTCTACGTTTGAAGGTCATCTACCAACATGGACATTCTGAAATGAAAATTTCAAAAATATAAAAAGCATTTCTTTTGTGTGTATGTATGTGTGTGTATGTGTGTGTGTGTGCGCGCCCCCTGTGGAGAGATCTCAGCATGACCAGGTTGGAAGGCTATAGTTCTGCTGAGAGGCCTGGCTTTCATCTATTGCTTGGTAGCTTAAACTTTAGAACCATGTTCTTCTTCTGTAAAATGGGACAACAATTCCTACTTGCTGCGATTTCAATGAGGCGATCAATACATGCACAGTGTATCTGGGATAGGGCTCTGCAGGCTGGTAGATTTCCTGGGTGGTAACCAGGGTGACTGTCATCGTGGGGGAAGGTTCTCCCTGTCACACTAATGTAAATGGAACTCACTTCCAAACACCAGGGCCAGCAGGCTCCGTTTTCGGGGTTACCCTGCTGTCACCAGAGATGCTAGGTCATGGCCAAGCATAGCTCTGTGACTAAGATGACAATTTCCCTTTACAAGGTCCAGTGCTCAGCTGCTCTGTCATTGCCAACAGGAAAGGTTAGCCCTGGAATCAGGCTAAGAGAAGGCTGCCTGGTGTTTCCTAGGATGAGGCCAGGGAGCTGGTCCAATTTCAGATTCCTCTGTTCCTTTTGAAATAATTGAAGTGTCAGCTTGGGTTCACAGGCTGGTCACAGCTTCGATCCCTCCCTAACTTCCTAAGGCAAGTCCATGAATTATACAGTGTGGGAGCAGACGGTACTAAGGAAGGCTGCATCGCAAGCCGGGCTTAATAAGGACACTCCAGCTATTCTTGGAAGGCATTTGCAAGTCAAAAATATGGCGCACACGGAGCTCTGATGTCGCCTTTAGAGTCTGAGCATTTAAGCTGGGTCAGCACTATTTTATGTCACATGCCACCAGCAAGAAGTGAGGAGGGGCAGGGTACTTTGTTTGGCGTTGTTTTCGTCTTAACTTTTCGGTGATAGCACAAATGGTCAAATGGGCCTGCCTTCCCCCACCTCAACTCCCAGGCCTGTCAATGCCTCGCCCCTGGGCTGGGCTGGGTCCCTAGCTGGAGAAGGAAGAGGTGTCCTCCTCATCAAAGCCTTGGGCTAAGTGGCAAGGAAATGAAAGTGTGTCTGTTTTCTTTCATACGTTTGGCAAGATTCCGTGTAGCCTTACTTACCAGTCCCTAGAACACGCTGGGACTATGTTAGAGACTCGGCTGACAAGAGGGAGGGGGCAGGATGAATATTTCACCACTGATACAAAAATAGCAGGTGTGTGTATGTTTGTGTGTTTTTGCATATGCGTGTGCAAGCGTATGTTTGTATTTGAGTGTACCTGTGTGAAAGTGTGTGTGTGTGCAAGTGTGTTTGAGTGTACCTCTGTGTGTGTGTATGTATGTATGTATGTATGTACATTTGTGTACACACAGGTCAGAGGCCAGCCTTGGTTCTTGTTCCTTTAATTGTCCCACATTGGTTTGTGTGTGTATATGTGTGTGTGTGTACATGTACATACAGGTCAGAGGTCAGCCATAGTTCTTGTTCCTTTAATTGAACCACATTGGTTTGTGTGTGTGTGTGTGTGTGTGTGTACATGTACACACAGGTCAGAGGCCAGCCATAGTTCTTGTTCCTTTAAGTGTTCCACATTGGTTTTATAAATAGGGTCCCCTGTGGGTCTGGCCCTTGCTGAGTAGGCTCAGCTTCCTGGACAGGGAGCGTCAGGCACTCACTTGTCTGTTTTCCCTGCAATGGCGTTATAAGCTTGGGCCATTGTGCCTGACTCCTTTGCTTTTAAGATTTATTTTTATTTTTAACTATGGCGTATGGCTGTTGTGAGGATATGTGCACACACATGAAATTTCCCTCAGAGGCAAGAAGACGGATTAAGATCTCCTGGAGCTGGAGTTACAGGTGGCTGTGAGCCGCCTAATGTGGGTGCTGGGAACTGAATCCGGGCCCTCTGCAAAAACAGCAAGTACTTCTAACCTGTGAGCCACCTCTTCATCAACAACGCTCCTCCTCACAACATGGATCTAGGGGTGAAACCTGGGTCTTTCTGTTTACAAAATAAGTATTTTACTGGCTAAGGTATCTCCCTGCCACCACCATCCCGATCTATTTTTAAACATTAAATAGCCCAGAGGAGACAGACAAGGTCTTCTAGGCTGAGGGTCATGTGGGACAGCCCAAAGTGGGAGCACCTGATGAATCCAAGTGGCTCTCTTGAAGCTCCTGGGAGAATAGTAGCTTCCCTTCACAATGCTGGGAGGATGGAGGCTCCCTGTAGCTACACTGCATGCCAGAGCTGCAGGCTTCCTGGTTGGATGTTCGAGTACATGGCAGGAGATGGTCTGTCTACAAACTCAGGATGTGATGGAAAAGGCAAGCAGGTCTTATGCGCAGGAGGCTTGGACCTCCATGCATCCATAGTCTGGTCACTGGTGACAATTAAGGCTCATGGCTTCCTTAGCTCACTTCCTAGGACACTAGAGGGATCTTTGTGTTTGAATAGATGTGTTTTGGAACCTCTCAAGTACAAACCCAACCTGGTAATGATGAGTGGTTTTAGGGCGGCAACCAAACACCACTGTCCTGTGTCCACGCAGGCCATCCATGTCCCCATGCTCAGCAGACCATCTCTGCTCAAACCTGTGTCTATCCAGGAAGCCCCTAAGGACCATGTCCCAGGAGAAAAGGCCCTGATTTGGAGGATGGGTAACACACCTTAGCAGGTAAAGGAGCTTGCAGAGCAAGTCAATAGTCCTGAACCAGAACCCACAGAAAGGTATCTACAACTCCACAAAGATTGTCCTGTAACTTCTATATATGCATTTTGATCTATGCATTCAATATTTCCCCCTCTGTCTCTGTTTGTCTCTGTCTGTCTTTCTGTCTTTCTGTGTTTCTCTCCATCTCTGTCTGTCTGTTTCTCTCTCTCTCTCTCTCTCTCTCTCTCTCTCTCTCTCTCACATACACACACACACATCTGGAACCCCCTATGCAGTGTTGCTGCTGTTGGTCCTCACCTTAGGATGGACTAGGTCATTCTAAGTCTTTGGTTCAGATGCTGGGGGTGAGCTTTGGGCTCAGATACTGTAATAAATGCATGTGGCTTCACATCTACTTCAAGAATGTGCCCCAGGTTGTCCTGCTTAGGATTCTGGGTTAAGGGATACTGGGCAAGCATGGTAACAGGATAAATACTGGACCACATATCAGGACAAAGGGTTTCCTTGCACCAGTAGGTTCCTCCTATTCAGCAGCATCACACAGCAGCCAGTCAGGGCTTCTTTACCTCATCTGTGGCACACATATGTGGAAGTCACAAGTCAATCCCATATTTCCTTCTGCAGGATGCAGTCCCCTGCTCCAGTGCTGGCATTATTACAAGCGTACACTATCTCATCTGACCTTTTACAATATGGGATGCATCTTAGGTCTTCATCCTTGCTTAGTGACAAGTACCTCACTGACTGAACCATCTCACCAGGCTTCTTCCTCTTTATCCTCCCATGTTGCAACAGAAATGGAGTCAAGTCCATGGTCCCCTTCCATAGGATAACCTGATCCTAGGCAGACAGTGGGTGCTGATGCTTGCTAAGCAGCGGTGATGCCTCACTCCCTTGGAGACTCAAATGCTGTCTTCTGTAGTTACCCAGGATGCACTCCTCCCCAACACAGCAACTGTTCCACCTTTGTTCAAAGCTGTCCTTTCCTGCTGCACTCCACAAACCCTGATGCATCCTCCGGCCTTACCTCCTGGTATGGATCGTATGCCTGAACCTCTGATGTAAGAACATGCACTCTCCAGCCTTGCCAACTGTTTCCGTGGCCTTGGGCTGCGACATGGGCTGATCTCATCAGAATGATCTCATTAGAATGTGTCCTTGTTGGACATGCATTCTCCATGTCTTTGGTCATCCATCAGTGTTACCTTGTTCCAGTGAGACTCTTTCATCAGCATCTGTTCCCATGGGTGTCTGCTGAGACTGGCCACCTAACCCTGTCTTTTGATAGATGTTCCCTCTCTTTGCTGACATCAGCTGGGACATGACAATGTCGTTCCTCTTCTGGGCTCAGATGACAGCTTTGCCAGCTGTTGTGAGTCCCCTGGGAAACTCTGTCTTCTCTCCACAGGCCCGGAGGAGCCCATCTGATATCCCTACAGCAGACTGGGGAGTGGGGTTCTGTCCTGGAGCCCATCTGATATC